>NW_027437189.1:2855939-3178439 GCF_033239565.1 Halichoeres trimaculatus | reverse complement strand
TCTATCTCCAATAAGATGGACGAGCTAGCTGTGCTAACCCAGCACGCTGCTGTGACTTCAATTTCATTGTACTTGTTACAATGACAATAAAGTTTTATTCTGTTCTGTTCTATTCTATTCTATTCTAAAATCAACAAAAGACAACAAAAACAGTGAAAACAAATACATCATGTATTAACATCAATGACAACAGCAGCAAAAAATTTTTATGAAAGAGCCCTCAACGACAAAAACACAAAAAAACAACAATAAATACGGAAACAACAGCAGTAGCCAAAGACAGACTTTCAAAATAAAGTGTCGAGTTGTAAAGAGGCTGGAGGAGCTGTGTGTGTTGGAGCTCTTCATGAAGCCGTACAGTCTCTGACCTGAAGTGTTGGATCTGATTTTCTGAACACAGAAATTAAAGACGTAAAGTCTGGATCCAGAGGGAAATAACAAACATTCAATGTCTGGGTCTGCAGCAAACAGTGAAAGCATGATCACATCTCTAAAGTGTGACAGGGTTTTAATGTCTGACAGAGCCGGATCCTAAAGAGAGGTCTGAGTCTGGGTCTGAGTCTGGGTCATTAAATCAGGTCTTTATGTTTTTATCATCACATGAAAATCTGTGACTGAGTCTGCAGGAGGTCAGGAACACTGAGTGGAAATGATGACATGTATTAATGATGAGGGAGCAGAGTGGACACACACACACACACACACACACACACACACACACACACACACACACACACACACACACACACACGCACACACAGTCTAACAGTGTAATAGAATATTCTATGTTGCTCGGTGTGTCTGCCTCCATCAGTAATATCTGCTGCATGACCTCACCATCAAACTGTATCTGAGCCATGATGTCATCGACCTCCTCCTCTTCATCCTCCTTTTCTACGTCTTCTTCTTCTGCAGTCAGAAAAGAAAACATCTCATTTACAAAATCAGAACAGGGACTGGGGGGGGGGGGGGGGGGGGGGGGCAAAGAAAAACTGGAGACAGTTTATTTCATCAAACTGACGAGACGTTCATCCCAAAAAAATCAGTTTACTGTGAAACTCAGACTCACCACAATCACGCGAACAGTTAACTATAGAAAAGCCTATTTTTAACTTGTTAATTACAGTTAAACTGAGACTTATTATAAAGAGTTAATGAAAGAAACCAGAAAAAACGGTATATCCTACTACTTACAGTAAAACTGAGACTGTACAGGTAAAAATGACCCAAAACAGAGAATCTTCTGTGTAATTCCAGCTAACTGTAAAACTACAACTTACAGTGAAACAGATGAACAGAAAACCACAATTGACTCCCTGTATGGTTTTAACAGTGAAACTGAGACTAATCACAGGCAGACCAACAGAAAAAAAAGAAAAATCTCTGTATCTCACTTTCAGTAAAACTGAGACTTCTGTAAAACAGTAAAAAAGAGGAGAAAAGCTCCTGCTTTTAACACTTTTTACAGTAAAACTGAGACTTGATATAGTCAAATAAATGAAAAACAATAGAAAAGTATACACGTAAATTACTATTTACAAGAAACTGTGACTCTTCACAAACAGATGACCAGAAATGATACAAGAGCCTCTGTTAAATGTAAATTTTACAGTAAAACTGGGACTTAAAGAATAAAACACCAAAAAAGCTTCTGGGTAACTTCCTATTTACAGTGAAACTGAGACTCAAACAGGAAAAAATGAACAGAAAATACTCAGAAACTCCCTGTTATGTAGTATTTACAGCAAAACAGAGACTAATCATAAGCTGGTGAACAGAAACTGTAGAAAGGCCTTTGTATTAATTTAGTTTGACAGTAAAACTGGGACTTTCTACAAACAGATGAACAGGAAACATGAGGAAAGCCTCTATCAAAGTTCCATCTACAGGGCAACTGGGACTCGAACAGAAACTGTTGAACAGTAAACGGGAGGAAGCCTCTGCTTAACTTCCTGTTTACAGTGAAGCTGAGACTCACCACAAACAGACGAACAGGAAACTAAAGAAAGGCCACTTTTTAACAAACTGTTTAAAATGAAACAACCGTGAGTTGGTCTTCAGTCAGATCCTGTCACCTATTTCCAGCACCACTGAACGGTAGTTTTATCAGCACACACAGAAACAATACGACACACACACACACACACACACACACACACACACACACACACACACACACACACACACACACACACACACACACACACAGAGTGAGAGCAGAGGCGTGGACACTGTGTGTGTGTGTGTGTGTGTTTCCACTCTGGGCCTCCTGCCCGTAAACTCTCATTAATTTGGTGGCATCAGGCCCACTGGACTACAGACACAGAGTTAAACCTTCTGCTGATGAAGCTGCGTTCAAACACCAGCAGACAGAGCCGTTCCACGCTGTTGTTCACATGTTGGCTGCTCACACTCGCTCCGTGTTTGTCTCCAGGCTGTTGTCTCCTGTGTTTGTGGGGACCGAGGACGGACCTTCATTATGAGGACAATGCTGCGCTGTAGTCTCTGACCTGATTAGGAATTAGACGATGCAAATATGTTTTCCTCTGTTTGTGAAACAGATTAATTCACCATGTGTTCACTAATATTTACAGGTCTGGATCAGCTCACTGAGGAGGTGTCACCTCAGGTCACTGTCACCAAAACACTCTATGTATTTTTACTGTTTCCACCAAGAAAACAACCGATCAGACATTGATACCAGAAGGTTAATCCAGAGCAGGGGTCTGAAACCTTTACTGTCGTAGAGGCCACTTTGCCTCAGCTCACCTGGATCAGAGTCGTCCTGGAGCCACAAAATCCACTTTATCTTCACAATAAAGGAAATTAAGTGTATCCAATTCTATTCATTGTTAAACTCTATTGAAAAGTTATCTAAACAAGAAGTTTTTAGATTTTATAAAATTGTACATATGATGCCTTTGTATTTTATTTTTCTTAAATTTGCCCAAAAAAATTAAAAATTTATTGAAATTAAAAACATTAGAAAATTTTCCAAAAATAGCATAAGTTAAGAAAGGGAAATCTAATAAATTTGCAAAAATTACAAAACCTTTGGGATTTTAAATTTGCAAAAATTAGAAAAAATGCAAAAAATTAACAATAGAAATCTAATAAATCAGTAAAAAAAAAACTGAAGTTTCAAAAATTGCAAAAATATTACACAGTTTTAAATGTCAGAAATTGCAATAAACTTTGAGAAAATCAAATAATAAAAAACATGAAAATTTAAAATATTGAAATTTTTTTTAAAAAAAATTAAGAATAAATTTAAAAATATTTTAACTTAAAACATTTTAAAAAAATAATTAAAAATACATTTCAAATTTAATTAATTTTCAGAATTTAGAAAGACTACTTGAATCTTAATAGCATATACTGGTTCCATAGCTCAACTCAACAAAAATAAAAAAATCCTCATTTCAACAATATTTTCTTAAAGCTACAAGGAGCCACTGCAAAAGAGTCAAAGAGCTGCATGTGGCTCCAGACACACAGGTTCAAGCCCTTGATCTAGACCGAAGAGAGGCATTACAAACAGCTGAAACAAGAAAACAGTCAAATCCTGCTTCTGTATGAAAGCACAGACTGTCATTTTGAGGAAAAATGAAAAGATATTTAATTTCACTGATGCATTTTTTCTGTTGTGCAAACTTCACAGCAGCAAAGACAAGCACAGCTGAACACTGGA
This sequence comes from Halichoeres trimaculatus, assembly GCF_033239565.1. Taxonomy (NCBI): domain Eukaryota; kingdom Metazoa; phylum Chordata; class Actinopteri; order Labriformes; family Labridae; genus Halichoeres; species Halichoeres trimaculatus. Next base: position 3,174,748 of record NW_027437189.1, on the reverse strand, counting down.
AATGTATAACTGCTGATGCATAAAAACGTCAGGACAAAAAAATAAATCAGAAATTCTCTGAGAAGAATTTTCTACAACATCATTGATAACTTCCAAAAAATGAGGACCGAAAATTCAAGCAGGTTACAGAAATTAGTTAACTCAAAGGTTTTGAGCTTTTATTCACAATCTAAAGGACTTGTTTCAGAGAACCCAGGAAATAAGCCACAAAGTGATCAGTTTACGATGTTTGCTTCTTTTGGTCATGACGAGCCCTCACAGCCTGTTTCTGTGCTGCAGGCTGAAACAGTCGACCTGAACACCTGGACGACCTGTTGGTTTCTCAGACTTCCTTTAACCCCAGATACTGTCTTTACTCTTCAGTTAACACTCACACACACTCACACACACACCCTAACGTTCTGCTGACTCAGCCTCGCCATCATTACCGTCTTGCCCTGTTGCCGTGGTGACCGCATCATGTGATCAATAGAAGGCTGAGGTGGATCCATCGAATCCTCGTCTGCTCTACTTAATTGATTGATTAGAAGCTCTAATGGACGCCGTCCTTAACGAGCCATTAGCTAATTGGCTCCAGTGATAGGACAGTGGAGTGTGTGTGTGTGTGTGTGTGTGTGTGTGTGTGTGTGTGTGTGTGTGTAGCTGAAATGACAGGAGACAGTGTGTTTCCTCGGCTCTCATTTATTCAGATGACATTAATTTTCAACCAATCGATGAGCAGGATGATTAGAAACAGAGAGGAATGAGAGGCAGGTGAGAGAACTCCATTTCCCATAATGCTCCTGTGTTCTGGTTTTAATTCAAGAAGTCAACATCTCAGCTAGAAATCAGAGTTTTACCAATTTAGTGATCGATTTTTGTGTTTGAATGTGAGATAAAGAGGAAAAATGATCTAATTTGAGATTAGAGAGCAACGACTTTCATCCAGAAAACCTGATTAGCTCTGGATACCTGTGTTAATCTTGGATTTATAACCTGAATAATAATCTCTGAGCTTTGAGTTTTGTGTGTTTGTGTTTTATATTTGGTCACTGAGGTATTAATGTGCAAACTCTGCCTGTCCAGGGATTAGTCTGAGCCCAAATCTGATCCACATGAGGTTTAAAGTTTCCACAGAGAGTTTCGGTCTGGTCTACTCTCTGGACAGCTGAGGTTATTTTGATCCGTTGCTCCAAAGCTTCTGTTGCCAGCTCCGTTTACAGACCCCACCTGGGTATAGTCCCCTCCACCGGGACGTGTCTATCACTTGGTAACAGCCATCTCAGCGCTCCAATAACCGTCTCAGAGGAGACGCCTTTGTGAGTCCGGCTGCTGTCCCTTATTCCCCTTTGAGTGTAGAGTGACCTAAATATTTCCATTCATGAAGGAGACATTTCGGCCTGGTCTAATCTCTGGAGGCTGTGTGTGATTACCTCCCTCAGTCTGATCTGCTGGGACGCGACTCCATCGCAAAAACAAGAAACTAAGACAGTAAATAAGAATGAAAAGTCATTAAATGATGAAAATAATAATTACTGTTTGGTATTTCTGGAGTTTCCTACACTTCTGTGCTCGGTCTAATCTCTGGAGAGCGGCGGTTAATTTCCTCCTGAGGGATTGTGGGTATTTTCATCTCTGCAACAAACAGTGAGAGCCTCATTAGCTGCAGCTCAGAGGGGGAGAGGCTTCGGTACAGGCTAATCCCTGGGTGACGGGTCTCTATCTGCGCTCGGCGGGTTCAAGAGGAGCCAGGCTCTGAAACGAGTCCAGGAGCCAAGAACGTTTGAAGATAACTCTGACACAAATTCATTTTCAGCTCCTTAAAACGTCGATTTCGACGCAAGTGAAGAGTGGAAACTGGAGTTTGAGGAGGATGACTGGAGAGGGGCCACAGTCAGGGGCCCCTGAGAGCTTAAAGTCGTTCAGGGCGCGCGGTTAAAGACGTCTATTTAGCTGTTTAAGATGTGTTTTGTCAATGTTTGTTGGTTTACTCTCCGAGTTGAACATATAGTTTCTATTTATCATTGTTTATAACGTTTTCATTGTTGTACTGGATGTTCTGTAGGGGAGAACAGGGTTGGTTGCCACACTCACTCCACCTCGCCACCAGAGGGCGCTGTCTTTCAAATTGTGGTAAGTGATAACAACAATAAATTTATAACAAAACAAGTGTTATCCTTAAAAAGTGTAAAGGTAAAGCTATACTTTAGAGTGTTAGCTAGCTAACTACTTGCTACAAGGTTGTTAGCCTTGATGCTAGCAAGAAATTCCAGTTGGGGTTGGTCATCACATGTGTTATATGCAGAAAGCTAGCCTAAGAATGTTAAGAGTCGTGTATTTGTCAACTTGTCAATTCAAATAAATTTTCAAGTTTCATTCTGCCTTTTTTAAAGAACTTTTCCCTTTAAGATAGCACTGTGACAAACATCCTCGTAGTGTGTGATGATCAGCCCTGTTGGTGTGTCTTTAGCCCTGTTTCCACCGAGCAGTCCAGCTTAGATCAGTACAGTACAGTTCTACAGTTCTTCAGTTTTATTTATCAGATGCTTTTGTCCAAAGTGAGGTACAACACAAACAAGAATTAAGACAGAAGGAAAACCTCAGAGCTGAGTCTGAGACCTTCTGACTCCTTCTCCCCCTGAGGACAAAGAGGAGAAGGCTCAGATTAAAGGTCTAAGTGTTCCCTGAACAGATGAGTCTTCAGACATCTCTTAAAGTAGAAAGGGACTCTGTGGATCGTATAGAGTTAGGTAATTCAGTCACCATTAGAGAATAGAGGAGAAGAGTCTGGCTAGAGATTTGGAGCCGCGCTGGGCTAGGAGCTATACACCTTGTGGTAGGTGACGTGTAAGCTAGATGCTGATAGCTGCATTAGTTACATAATACTGGACGCCATAGCAGCGCGACACAGTGTACCCCAACAAAGAAGAAGAACGCAACACAGTAAACAGAGAGCAACGATGGAAGACATCCAGCAATTCGTCTTCTCTGTGATTGGCATGTAGCTCTTTGATACAAAGAACAATCAAACTTTGTTTCAGAGAAGACTGTGAGCCACCAGGAGAAATACAGCAGCCGCTGACGCACAGGAAGTGGTGATTCTTTCCACCAATCAACAGACTTCAGTGTTTCTAGCTCCACCTTCTGGGATCAGGTTGATTTAGTCTGGCACCCTTACGGAAGGGTCCCAAAAGTGGGACGGCTCGTCAGTGGGAATGCCACAAAATGTGTGCCATACCAAGAGGAATTGAACTGAACCGCTTGGTGGAAACTGAGCTTTTGAGAGGTTACGTTCCTCTTCTGCCCCATTTCCACCAAGTGGTTCAGTTCGTTTTGTCTCGGCACGCATGTTGTGGCATTTCTTTTGACCAAAACTGGGACAGTTCCCCAAATGACCGACCTGTACTGTGCCACTTTTTGGGACCCTTCTGTTGGGGCGACAGACTAAACCTTCTTTTGAACTTAGAACTGGGCTGGCTTGTCAGTGGTCTCTTGGGTATAAATTAGGATTGAATAATCATTTCATGACACAGTTTAAGGAGCATTCACACCTGAAACAGGACAGACTTTTAAAAAAACAGCTGAGTGAGCATCAGGGATGAGGCTCAAATCAATAACACTGCTATCTGCTGGGTGTTAGTCAAATTTGGCGGTGTTGTTTTTGGCGCCACCTTAAGGCCACCAGTCTTTAAAAACCTGGATGTATCACCAATCAAGCATCTTTACCTAAAAATATGAAGACATGTCGAATCAGCTGAGTTTCCACCAGGTCCGTGTTCGGTACGTCTCCACTCCGTCACAGTTTGGCTTCCTCATCCACGTGTCCGATCTTCTTCGTCTTCTTCTTCTTAAAGTACATTTTTTACTTTTGCCACCTGGTTTCTGTCTGATTCAAGTGTAAAACTGTGGATAAAAACAGGTGGATTGAAACACACCTGCTGTCAGCTGAAGAAGAGGGAAATTATTCACACCTTGATGAAGAGTCGGAGAAAGAGTCGAGAGTCTCAGCGGGAAAGAGAAAGTTTATCAAACAGACGGGAAAGTTTTTATCAAACTGACAAACTGAAGGAAAGCCCTGCAGACACACACACACACACACACACACACACACACACACACACACACACACACACACACACACAGATAACAGTATTCCTGAGAGGACACACGCACACACACACACACACACACACACACACACAGAGCAGTGTTATCTGACTTTCTCTCACACACCTCATATCTCGTTTCTTCTTCTCTCCTCTAAAACCTGCTGTTAACGGCGACTCCCCTGACAACCATCATTTATTCATAACACACACACACACACTCACACACACTCACACACACCACTCTCTTGAATGGATTTGAGTCTAAACTCAGACAAAACTTCATCTTAAGCCTCTAACGTCAGACCAGGTGAGGGTTATCCACAGTGAGTCAACAGGCAGTGCTGATGTGACGTTCATGAACGATTGGTTCAAAACGAAACGAATCACCTCGGTAAAGGAACTGAACTGAATTGCTTACTGAAATGATTCGTTCATTTCTAAACTTTCATAGTGCTCTCTTCCTTCCTGTCTTGTCTCTCTTTGGCTCTAGACCTCGAAGGTAAATATCAACTTTTTGAATCGTCTCCTCTGGGCCTCTATACCTGTGTGTCAGTATCTGTGTTTGCCTCAACCCCTCCTTTGCCTGTCGGTTCCCGTTTTTTAGTTTTGGAACATTTTTGAGTAGAGAGTAAGTGTTATTACATTAGCCAATCACAGTGTGCCCAGTGCGCAAAAAAAAAACCACCAAAGTGAAGCGGAACGCCAAACAGTCAAAGCTTTTTCCTGAATGAACTTTCTGCTAACCATGTATAAGTCAAATATCCATGATTAGCTTGTGCTAACGTGTCGACCTTTAGATGCACCATGCTCCTCATTTTAGTACAGATGCTCTCCTGATTGCTGATAGCTTTGGTAAATTAATGAGATTATTCTCGTAATTTTACAACTAATTTTCTTGTAAATTTTTTTAGGTTATAAAATCATTATTTTTTTACACGAGGCCCTTATCCTCTGTTGGACAGTACTATCACAAGAGGAATTTAAAGTTTGTTCTACTTCAGCTTGTTAAATTCTGATTGACAGGCAGAGGTGCTGAGAGTGCTGAACGCTAATTTTATTGAAGGGGACATATCATGCTGATCCCTGATTTAATACTTACATATAATATAATAAATTTGAAAACAAGACCTTTCACCCCCTGAATTTTCAAAAAATGAGATATTGTATTTTTTCTGATATCCTAGAACGAGATTTGATGCCTCTGAAAATAGGTCATTGACATTTGGCTGCGAGATTTCGACCTTTGTGACGACACGAGGATCCTTTCTTTTTATTGGAGTAATCTGATAAAGCAGCTCCTCCTCTGTGATGTCAGTTAGTCACACAACCACCACCGAGGGATACACCCACCAAGAGCCGAGTATAAACGTATAAAGTCTACATGTTACAGTACCAGTTTGACTCACCACACTGAAGCGTCCTGAGATGATCTGTGTCCAGGTGGATTTTCTTCCTCCTGAGCTGCAGAACCGTCCGGGTCTGACTCGGGGTCCAATACAAAAGGACGTATCCTACACTCTGCCTTTTTATTAGTGCTATCAATGCCTTACGGAGAAGTTTTGGCAAACAGCAAACTCGCTCGGTCTGCTCCATCCAATATGTTGATTTTGTAAACACTGCCATGCTGCAAAAACCGCCCCCTGGCTCTACCCCCTCCGCCCCTCTGATAGAACTGACCAATCAGAGCACAAAGGGCTGTGACGTTGTGAGGTTACTGGAGGTCATTCTCCAAACGGAGCGTTTCAACAAGATCTTCAGAATGGCCTAAAATGAGGATATTGAGAACGCTATTGTGGGGCAATGAAGGAACTAAATGACTTGTACTGAGGGCAGAAATGCTTCACAGGCATCCTAGTCTGGCATAGTGAAAAGGAGAAACAAGCACGATATGTCCCCTTTATATATATATATATATATATATATATTGGCGCTACCCAAGTAGCTGCCTGTTGCAGCAGCTCTCTCGTCTTTGTCCGTTTCTTGTAATTTTTTCGTCTCTTTTTCGTCATCTTTGTATTTGGAGTGAATCATCACTCTGTATGGTTCATTGTCGGCCACGGACACCAAACTTTTTGTGGCTTCGGCGGTATTTTTTACTACTTTTCTCCTGTGTTTGTCTGGAGATCCTACATGTAACCATGGCTGCATTGTTTACATGCGAAATTAGCTGTTAGCAGCCTGTAGCATGTCAATGCTAACTAGTGTAGGGCTTGATGATTTCCCTCGAGCTGAGGAGGAGGCGGTGAGGACGACGTGCTGGTTCTCGGATGTGAGCTGGGAGGTGACGATGTGGACCTGTCCTTCCATCCATCGTTGTTGGGAACGTGGGATCTCGTTCCGGGGGATGGATGAGCTAGCTGTGCTAATCCAGCGGCATCGTGCTGTTCACGGACGTGGCTGTCGGAGCTGACATCGGACGCCGCGACACATTGGAGGAGCTTCGCCTGCTGTGAGCAGACAGGATCCAGGAGACAGAGACTGAACAGACTGCTGGGGAGGCTCAGTCCTGGACCCTGTGGAGGTGGAGACTGCCTGGGCTGGAGAGTGGTGGACGAGTGGTGGACGGGATGTCGTCATCTAATTTCTTATGGACATTTTTGCACTTTCTATACTCTTTCTTACTTTTGTTTTCTTAAATGCTGCGGTGACTCCTGAATTTCCCCTCGGGGATAAATAAAGTATTTTCTATTCTATTCTATATATATATATATATGTATTATATATATATATATATATATATATATATATATATATATATATATATATATATATATATATATATATATATATATAAGATATCAATGACTTTGAAGGGCAGAAGGGAAGAATTCTGCCTATGAGGTGAGAGTTCTAGAACTCCTTTTTTAGTTCTCATGCTGACACCTGATTGGTCGATACTCTTCAGACTACAAACTGAAACCTGAGCTGAAAACCTGGACTGTTGGTCAAGAATGAACTTAGACTCCAACTGTTGAAGGGGATTAAAATCATTTTATGATCGATACTAACCTGAATCCCTTTATTCCCTCGGTGAGGAAGATGAGGAAGCTGCTGATAAAGAGGAGAAAAACAGCCTGAAGATCTTCGGCTCAGCTCGTGTTGGATCTCATTAAAGCTGCTGAGAGAGGACATATTCCCAACGAGAGAGTGATGAAGAGTACGCTGCACCTCAGTTATCCTTTTCTCTTCAGCTTGGATTACACAGCGCCCCCTACTGTATCGGAGTGTTTCGACTTCTTATCAAATTAAATAAACAAAAGCAGCTTTTATTGGTTGTTTTTTTGTCAGATAAATTTGTATCATCAGAGAATAAATTGATGGAATATTCCATATAATGTTTATCCAACGTTGTATAAGTTAAACTCTGAGGTTATGGAGCAGTTTGATCACATGACAATTTGACCACAGCTCAGAAATCAGATGAAAAGTCTCCAGACGCCCAAAAACCTCAGCAGAAAAAAATCAGCTGACTGAAGAAATGATGGCTGTGTGTGTGTGTGTGTGTGTGTGTGTGTGTGTGTGTGTATCCAAGCTTTGTGCAGAGACTCATGACTCATCGCTTTAACATTTATGATTAACGGTTAATTTGGGAGAGTGGCTCTATGTGTGTGTAAGTGTGTGTATGTGTGTGTGTGTGACACCTGTAGATGCTGAGTGGGCAACCGGTTAACTGGCAGCACAGTCTGAGTCAGGGCTTTACACACACACACACACACACACACACACACACAGACACACACACACGGAGCTGTAATCAAATCAGAGTTTAAATCTTAAGAAGCTCGTTTTTCTCTCGTTTGTTAACGAGCCGTCACTCCAATCAAACACTACTCTTGGCTCCGCCCACTCTGTTTCTACACATTAGACTGATGCTGTGATGTCACAATGATTTACAGGTCACCCTCAGGTGAACCCTGATGATCCTAAATGATGCTGATTTTTATTTATCTGCTTTGTTTGATTACGTTTCAGTCCTTCTCTCTGATTGGTCAGTTACACCGTGTGATGTCATAGCTTTTAAAGACCCCTTCTTTAAAACAGACGAGGTGTATTTGTGGGACTAACTCAGTGTAAATCGTCTTGATGAGACTCTTAAGATGCTTTTAATTTCAGTTGTCATTGTGAACGAGTCCTCGGGGTGTGTTTTCTCCTTCCTGTGTGTGTTTTTACGTCTAATTGTGTTTTATCTGATCCAGTTTTTATTCAAATTAAGAAATAACGACGCCTTCCTTTAACGCTCTCCTCCTGTTGATGCATCAGTCTTTATATCTTAACAGATAAATGCTGCATTAGCGCCATCCTCGTCTCACTTAAGTTTTATATGCTCTGTTCCTGCAGCTTCGGATCGAGTTGTAAACTTTTATCATGTCACAGATTCAGACGACTGAGAGCTGTTTTATCCCTGAGAAGTGAAGTCCAGGTGGTTTTCAGTTTGTTCCTGTGAATCTGTGAAACCTCAGGAGCGTCCGTCGCTCTCCGTCTCTCTGGTGTTTTTTAATCATCTGTATTTCCTGACAGTGGAAACCATGATAAGCTTTCTTTTGTTGCTGCTGCTGATAAGCCGAGCAGAGCCTGGATCATTGTTCTCCATTAATTAGTCTGTACCCTCGCCAGCATCTGACGGCGCCGCGGCGAGGGACCAAACTTAAAGTCACCTTAAAAAACAAACAGCAGGAAGTCCCACGCACGCTGTGGTGAAGACGTGACTCTGAACACGGCGTCTGTTTGTTTTGGAAATGAATGGACTCTACTTTTCTTTGTTTGAGACAACTTTTTCCCAGATCCAGCTCCGCGAGATGAGGAACAACAAGCTAACTTTGTCAGTTTGTAGCGTAGTTTAGCAGCTGCTATATTTCTCTCTCCTCACAGCCCGGTGCTCTGAGACGTGTCTGTAACGTGTAACGTTAGTGAATCCTGGTTCTGTCCTACCAGAGCTCATCTACCAACTCCAACCTCACCAAGCAGAGCTAACGTAACCTGGCTCTTCATTTTATTGATAGACTCTCAAGTTTGAACAGACCACTGCAGAATAACTGCTGACTGTGGGTTGTAGACAACATTAGCACAATAAGTTTAGTGTTTGTTTAGCCTTTAGCTCATGTTTTAGCTATGTCATGTTTTCTACAAGTAGCTTATGTTTTAGCCTTTAGCTTGTGTTTAAGCCAGTGTTTCAGCTCATGGTTTAGCCTTATTCCATGCTTGAGCATTTGGCTCGTGTTTTGACTTTCAACCTGTGTTTTCGCCTTGAGCTTGTGTTTTAACCTTTAGCTCATGTTTTAGACAGTGCTTTAGCCTCAAGCTTATGGTTTAGCCTTAGCCCATGTTTAAGCCTTTGGGTTATGTTTTAGCTTTTATGTCACATTTTCTACATGTAGCTCATGTTTTAACCTTTAGCTTGTTTTTTTCTTTTTTTTTGCCAGCACTTTGGCCTTAAGCCCATGTTTCAGCCTTTAGCTTATGGTTTAGCCTTAGCCCATGCTTGAGCATTTGGCTCATGTTTTAATGTTCAACCTCTGTTTGAATCTTTAGCTTGTGTTTTATCTTGTGTGTGAGCCTTTAACTCGTGTTTAAGCTCCAAGCTTTTGATTTAGCCATTAGCTTGTGTTTTAGTTTTTAGCTCTTGTTCAAGCTTTTAGCCTGTGTTTGAGCCTTGAGCTTGTGTTTCAGCCTTAAGCTCATGTTTTAGCCTTTAGCTTGTGTTTTGGCCTTCACTTATGTTGTAACCTTTAGCTTATGTTTTAGCTGTTATGTCACGTTTTCTAAATGTAGCTCATGTTTTAGCCTATAGCTTGTGTTTTGGCTTGTTTTTTAGACAGTGTTTCAGCGTTAAGCTCATGGTTTAGCGTTTGCCCAAGCTTGAGCATTTGGCTTGTGTTTTAAGGTTCAGCATTTGTTTTAGTCTTTAACTTGTGTTTTATCTTGTGGTTGAGCCTTGAATTCATGTTTATGCTTTGTGCTTGTGGTTTAGCCCTTAGCTTGTGTTTCAGCTTTTTGCTCGTGTTTATGCCTTTAGCTTGTGTTTTAACCTGTAGCTTATGTTTTAGCCCTTTACTTCTACTTTTCCCTTTAACTTGTGTTTTAGCCTTTAGCTGGTGCTCTATCTTTCTCCTGTTTCTCTTTCTTCTGCTCTTCTGCCTTTTTTCTGTCTGACAGTTAGGCTCCAGTGTCCACCATCACTACAAAATTAATCACAGAAACCGTTTTCAGCAGAGAAAAACACAGATCTCTCTTCTCTCTACTAAACTTCACCAACCCAGTCCTGGCCAATTAGCTTTTAGGAATAATTTATATCGGAGCTGATAATCTCATTTTAAAGTGTGGATTAGGATCAGGCAGATATCTAGAAGAGAGACTTTTTCAATACCACTCAGAAACTCCTCACAGGAACTTTAAGTTTTCTATCAGACAGGAAAAAACACACGGAGCCCGTCTTCTTCATTACACTTTAGTGAAATCACACAAATATACAAACTCAGCAGAAGGCAATGGCAATGGTATAAAAACTGACACAGGCTATTACATGAAGAAGATTCATCATCATCATCATCATCATCATCATTACATTTTAACTCAGCAGAAATAAAAATAAAATAAAAACAAGGCAATGGCAAATGGTATCAAAACATGGGCCCTGACTACTTCCTGGAAAGCGCTGTATCAAGGCGACGAGTGTTTCTGCGTTTTCAGGAACAAAAACGGTTTTCCAGGCAGAGTGAATGAGCAGCGGGCGCCAGGGGGCAGCAGGAGGCGTGTCAAGGCGCGTCATTGGTGGACAAGGAGGGAGTGAGCGTGTGATGTCATCAAAGAAACAGTTTGCATTAAAGATTTTCAACCTGCAGATTGAACTAGAAGTCCCAGAATGCACTGCAGTGGGAACACCCAAACATCATCAGTTTCTACGCTTCTATTTCTTCAATTTTGCCTCTTAGGTCTGTTTTGAGTCAAAGAAACTAAAGTACGAGACTTTGGATGAATCAAACTGAAAAATGAAACGGTTATAAAAATTTTTGATGCCTCAGGAAGTTGATATTTTGGGTCATTTAAGCAAAAGTTTGTGGCAAAAGTTGTCAAGTCTTTGGACATTTTCAATTCCAACAAGACAAATATTAACAGTTAACAGTTGTATAAAGACGTTTAAATTCGTTGTACAAAGACATTGTACAATGAGGTTGTCATACAAGAAGTCACAGCAATAAGTAGTCTTTCTACAAAAAAGTCTTTCTATGAGGACGTTGTACGAAGAAGTCTTCATACGAAAAAGTCTTTGTACGAAGATGTATGAAGAAGTCGTCATACAAAGAAGTCTTTGTATGAAGAAGTCTTTGTACAAAGACACCGAACAAAGAAGTCGTCATACGAAGAAGTCGTCATACGAAGAAGTCGTCATACGAAGAAGTCTAGGACGAAGAAGTCGTCATACGAAGAAGTCTAGGACGAAGAAGTCTTTGTACGAAGACGTACGAAGAAGTCGTCATACGAAGAAGTTGTCATATGAAGAAGTCTTTGTACAAAGACGTTGAACAAAGAAGTTGTTGTATGAAGAAGTCGTAAACTAGAAAGTTGTTATACAAGGAATTCGTACTTTGTGAACAACAGTTGAAGCGCCGTAAACATTATTTACGTTACTTCAACTGCCTTACAAACATTAAACGGCAAATTCTCGATATATATTCATTTTTATGACATTTTTTTTGATTGATTTCACAAACCAGCTGATTCTGATTTTCTTCCCAAGTGCAACCAGAGCTCTGCTCTAAGTCCTCAACATGTTTTCTGTTTTTCAGATATTCCTTGATGTAGCTTTGTAAACATTTAATGATGTAGCAGCAAATGGTTGAACCATCAGTCTTGAAGGATTGGTTGGAACCAAACTAGAGGTCTTGAGGACTTTATTCCAAAATTACAAAAACAAGGACTCTATCTGATGACATCACAGCTCATCCCACCATGTCTCCGATGAAACGCTGTGACCTGAATCCTGCTTCCCCCCCGAAGCTCCGCCTGAATGAACAATCCCATCCTGAACTAAGACACAAGATCCAGTGTGAGCGGTGCTTCTCAACCTGCGGCTCCAGGACCCCAGAAGGGACTGAACAGGAAGGGAATTAACTGAAGGTTTGTTGGCGTTGTTTTTAAAACTCTGGGACTTTGTCGTGCATAACGTGGATCCTGAGCCGGCTGCGGCCGAGAAGCCCCCGCTCTGAATAATAATCATAGTAATAATAATAATAATTATATTATGGTACAATAAAGACATCTGACCCCCCGATCACGCTCAGAGGGGATCCAGTGGTTTTTGCTGCTGCTATGGTACAATGAAGCCCACTGATTGGCTGACAGTCAACCAACAAACTGCCAGGAGTCTGCAGGGTGGGAGGGGCTTATGGTGGAGGGGTAAACTCACCAACATTTCGTGGTGAAGCCCGACTCCCCCCTCAGACGATACACTCCTGCAGAAACCAGAGGAGTCGTTCAGAGTGAGCCGTCTGAACGACTCCTCTGACAGCTTTGAGGTGAGTCTGATGGACGAATCCAACCAATCAGATCAGTCGATGTACAGATATAACGTTTAATGACTGTGTGTGTATGTGTGTGTGTGTGTGTGTGTGTGTGTGTGTGTGTGTGAGCTCGTCTCTCTTTAACGCTGCACAGACTCATAAACTCGTGCACATCCTCCCACAATAAATAAAAACACATCGTAAAAAATAAATTAAAAGAAAAGAAATTTAAAATGAATCAATAAATATCTCACCGCTGGACAGCGTTAAACTCTCTGACCTCTGTGTGTGTGTGTGTGTGGTAGTGTGTGTGTGTGTGTGTGTGTGTGTGTGTGTGTGTGTGGACTCTGCAGCTAATTTGTTGGTTTGCTCTTTCAGGAATTAGACCCATCCCTCCCACTCAGTCTCTTTTACCTCCTCCCAGCTGTGTATGTCTGTGTGTGTGTGTGTGTGTTTAAAGATGATGAAATGTGTGTGTGTGTGTGAAGATAGTCAACAGTCAAACAAACACACACACTCTCTTACACACACTGCTCGCTGCTCGCAGTGAAAAAGCGCTAAAAAGTGGATTTGTTTTGGACAGATTTGGACTGAATAAGGAAACGCTTCTGTTTCTTTAAAAGAAACTTAAAGAGGGGGTATTCTTCCAAAAACCATGTTCCTAAAATATCACCAGATCATCACCAGACTTGCTGAAATGATGAGGTCATCACATTAGGATGTCCTGACAGGCCTCAAACACCAAGATCTGCGAAAAGCTCCAACCCTGACAGACCTTCAGAGGGCTGGCCAATCAGATTGAAGGGGGGTTTGTGGAGCAGGGAGCCTTAAAGAGACAGGAGTTAGAAAAAGAGTTTCAGACTGAGGCTTTTGACAGGCCCATCCTTAACTTTTATTTAAAGAAAAAAAAAGAAAACTAAATAAATTTTTTAAAATTAGTTTAAAGGAACATTACGTAAATTTGTCATGTCAAGTTTTGGTATTGGTAGATGCCTTAGCTTTACAAAATGAGTCAAGTTTGGATTTCTTTTTAGCCTCTAGGGGAAAAAAAAACAATTAAACTGAGAAGTGAAACATTTAACCTCATGTTTAATGAGTGGGACTAGGAAATGATTTTTGGAAATGTTGTAAATTTATCTTATCTTTTATTTTACCATGGTGCATTAAAGCGCTACATTTTTGGTAGGTACCATGGAGAACGGTTGCAGGTTGATCCGTCCCAATCACAAAAAATTCATAAAAACGCAAAAAAAATATTATAGGAGCAAAAAAAAAAACAAAAAAACAGATCAGCTTTAAAACGACAAATTATCAGATGTTTTCATTAATTTAAATAATGATCTAACAATTTTAGAATTTAAGTCCCATCCAAAACACCAAGAGGGAAGAAAAATAGGGATTTTTTTGAGCTGTAAATGACATAAAGATACTATGGAAGCCCCTGAGGGCCAGAATAAAGATTAAAAAAAAAAAGAAAAATACCCCCTCTTTAATAGATTTAAACTCTGGACAGCATCTCGTTGAACTTTGGCGAGACAGGAGCCAGGACTCTGACTGAATCATGATTTGTCCGGTGTCTGGACGTTTTGACGTCGAATCAACTTATTTTTCAGAAGAAGTTTAATTTGACAACTTCTGACGCAACAGAGAGAAATCTGGACGCTAACCTTAACCAAATGATTAAACTGATGCAGGGATTTGCATCCTTCCTCCTCTCCTCCGTCTCTCTCAGGTCTGTTTTGTTGGATTCTGAGACGGTTTGTGCTGGTCTCAGTCGAATCCAGGACCGTGATAATCCGTCTGACAGTCCTGGATCCTTCCTCTCCTCTCTACGCTCGCCGTGCTTCCTCCTCCCTCCTCGGTTGGTTTGATGGATGACGTTGCCTCCGTCTGTTCCTCCCTGATCAGTATTCTCCCTCTCTCCTGCGCTCTGTATTCCAGCAGCGTCTCCTCCTCCTCCTCCTCTGCCGCTCACTTCAGCATGCAAACAGAAACCTGACCTCCTCTTCTCATCCTAATCCTCCTCTTTACTATTCTAACATTTATTTCTCCTCTTCCTCACCTCTTTGAATGTTGGAGCCTCCTCCTCCTCCTCTACACTCCCTTGCTTTGCATAAATTCTCCTCCTCTCCCCTCGCTCCTCTTCCTCTCTGCTCAGCATGCAGCAGGCGTTTCCTCCTCTTTCTACATGCATCATCCTTTCCCTTCCTTTACATCCTCCTCTTGGGAATGCTCATTCCTCCTCCTCCTCTTCCTCACCCTTCAGCATTTTATCACTCCTCCTCCTCCTCCTCTGCTCGTGAAAAAGGTAAATTCTGATCAAAATGGCGAGCGAGGAGCCGATTAAAGCCGAGCGGCTGAGTTTTAATGGATTTATCTCTGCTGATGACTTTGACTTTGAGGGAGATTTGAGATTTTATTTTGAAAAACGAGATAAAAGCGAGATGTGAGCAGAGATTTGAAAGGCGTTGGAGATAAGGATCGGCAGATTTTACACGCCACGACTGTAAAGAAAAAGGTTTTTAATTGAGCCGCAGATAGCATCAGTGATTTAACGCCTGAGCTTCCATTGCAGCAGGAGCACACACACACACACACACACACACACACACACACACACACAGGTTGGTGAACAGTGGTATTGGTATGGTAGTGGCTTCCCTCCCTCTTCTATAATTAATCATCTAAAAGGCAGTCTTTTCTAAGGACCCTTCCTCCTCTTCCTCCTCGTCCTCCTCGTCCTCCTCGGATCCTTTTGGCCCCAAAGATTCAAACGACAGTGAAACAACAGCAAGAAAGAAAAGAAAAAGGTGCTTTGTAGCTTTATGGCATCGCAGAGAGCCGAGAGAGCGGCGCTTCAGCTGTGGTGGAACACTTTCAAACGGCACGCCAACGCCGACGCTGACGCCGATCCCTCCGGAGAGCTGACGGCGTTTCAGCAAACACCACAGATGGTGTTTCAGTTTCTGCACGGCTCTCCAGAGGTCTACGGGTAGAGACGACGACACGAGTACAGGAGATGATGCAGGAATATGAACGGACGGGCAGGCAAACATTTGCATGTTTGCAGACGATTCAACGGTTTCTGTTTCTGATTGCTCTTCCAACAAATCCAGATTCTCGAGCGAACCAAAGAGTGAAAAACAGACTGAGAAACAGAAACTGAGCCGTTACTCGTCTTTGGGTGCTGGGAAAAGGTCAAACATCACTGCACTTCTGTTTTTAGCATGTTTACGACAAAAGTTCAAAATATTTTTTTCTTGTAAGAAGTAAAGAGAAAAGGCCAACGACAATTTCTGACATTGGCAGATTTCTTGTACGATACGCAGTTACGTACAAAGTCCCAAAGGTGATGTGCAAAAAATTAAGAATAAGGTTTTTCTTGTAACAGCAAGATTTAGTGCCGTACTGCGATTCAGACACTAGAGTCTGGCCACGTTTCCACCAAGTGGTTCAGTTTGGTTCATAGTGGTACGGTACAGGTCCCCAAATTACGGACCCGTACCGTCCCACTTTTTGGTACCCTTCCGTTGGGGTACCAGACATACCGATTCCACCCCAGAAGGTGGAGCTAGAAACTCTGCAGTTCGTTGATTGGTTGAAAGAATCGTCCCTTCCTATGTGACGTGTAACGAAGAGCCACACACCAATTGCGAAGAAGACAAATTAATGGATGTTTCCCATTGCATTTTTCTTCTCCGTTAGAGAATCGCACTATTACGTAAGTGACTGCTATCGGCATCTGGCTTACACAGCACCTACCAAGAAGGGTTGGCTGTGGAAACACAAACGGGATCAAGCTTAACCAAAACAAACCAAACTGTACTGATCCGTTCCGGACCACTTGGTGGAAGCTATTGTGTTGTGAAAAGACGATACCAACCACAAAGTCAGAGGTCATTTCGACCTACACAGTGGTTGACTGATCAATGACTTTCTCATTAGCACAGGTTAGTTAATGGTGCACAGGAACCCTATTCATCATTTTTCTTCCCCTGTCACTTTAAGTAATTGTAGTTTGGGTCTGTATTGTAGTGTTGGACCTGGAGCTGGACTCCTGTAGGGTGTGACTGGGTTGTGCAAAGTGAAAATGTTCCACCACATAAAGTAAAGAAGGTGTATGAAGGGTGAAGGGTGCAGTGATGACACATTAGAAAGTCCTGAACCCGACATTTAACATGGTTCGTTCAGAGAATCGGAGCTCCTCAGGCTCAGGGCTCAGGTCTTTGAACTACGTCTGGTTGATTGGCGCTAATTTTTGGGATTCCATGAGATCATCTAATTTCAGATTTGAGGGTCACCCTAAGATAGGCTGGTGACCTGGGAAAACCGGGGTCCAAAGGTAGAAGTGGTACAGATTATGGGTAAGGTTGGTTTGTATATTTGAGCCTGAGCCCTCAGCGTGTGAGCTCCAGATTCTCCAACCTGAACAAGAGGAGCTCATCAGAACCAAGACCCCCTCCACAGCTTCACCCAGCCCCACCCCCCCATCAGCTCACCAAACCCCCACCAACAAGAACTCCAGTTTGTTCTCTGAAGTCACCACGGGTCAGTCCAGAACGATCCAATCCAGTCCAGAACGATCCGGTCCAGGTGGTGTGAGGGCAGGGTTGGTTTGATCTTGGTCCACTCGTTGGCCCCGTCTCTCGGCTCTCTCTGTCTCCTCTGACTCTGATGTAGCATAATGTTCAGCTTTATACAAGTTCAGCTCCTTAAAATCCAAACTGTCGATCCACAGAGTTCTTATTACATGTTAACATTTCAATATTTCTTTTTTTCCTTCTTTTTGTTTCTTTTTTATACTTTATCATCATTATTATTATTATTATCATCTTTCTTTTTTTGATGTTTACAATTATGGCCACAAGTCTTAAAAGTTCTTCAGTCTGCTCCGGTTCAAACTCCACTCAAGGTCGTTTTTCATCCGGGTTTGGTCCGAGTCCGGTCCAGCTCTGACGCGATCCGGTCCGGTCTTTACATGGCACTGGGCTTGTAGCTCTGCACAGTATTTCCCCTGGGCACGGTACGCATGGCGCTGTAAAGCATGGCTGTATGTGGGTGTGTGTGCAAGGTCTGACCATAAAGAGATCTCCAACAGACTAAAATCCAGAACCTCGTGCTTCAAGCGGTTCTGGTCCTGAAAAACACAGATCAATCCACTTCCAGTGAGTCCTTCATGTCTGAAATAAAAAGTAAACCTGCTTCTTTACAGACCTTGCCTGTGCTGGAATGTATTCAAAACCTAATCTGGATTAATTTGGCGAATCTGACAAATTCCACAGTCTTGATTGGTCGGGCAGTACATTACTAAAGAGTCTTCCTGGCCAATAGGAGGCCAGAGGCCAGCAGTACTGACCAATGACGATGCAGGGTTGGAAGGGAAAGGGAAATGAGACAGGAAGGAAAGGCAAGAGAAGGTAGGGGTGAGATCTGGGGATAGAAGGAAAGGAAACAAGGATGTAGGGAGGAGAGGAAGGGTGTATGGACACAGGAACTGGTCGGTCAGTAGGCATCGGGCTCAGTGTGCTGTGGTACAGAGTGATTGTCCAGAGAAAACATCGAGTGGTCGTTTCATACAGCAATTTGGAAACTCGTAGATCCTGTCGAGGCTTCGCCAAACCATCCAAGGTCGCCTTGAGTCCTCAAGTCTCCTCGCCGAGCCGGGATTCCATCGTAAGGTCAAGTCATCAGTTTTTGGGACATCACGTTATTTGCTTCCTTCTCCATCATTAAAGCTTCAAACAGCCTCCTGGATCTTCAGGAGTCCTTCAGTGTCAGTCGGATGCTCCAGATGACAAATCTCGAGAGCTGTACCTGATCCGGATCTACACGAAGCGGAGGATCCAAAGTGACGACATCAGTGAAGAGGCTCTTACGTCCCTGCAAAGCCTCGTCTGACAGTTTGATGCGTGTTGCCCTGATTCATCCAGTCCATGCTGGGGCTCTCACGCTTAGACCTGATGCAGTTTTACTAAGACTGTCTGAACATCGTTGGGTTTGTTGGAAACTCTTGACTTGACCAGCCTCATGAACAGAAACTTAGGATCCAGGCTGCAAATCCTGGAGAGAAGTTTTTAAAGTTCCCATCAGCTGTTTGGCAAACCGGCCTCAGCATGGAGTCAGGTTTTGATCCCCGCTCACGCCTGCAGTGATGTAGATCCAACAGATGCTTCCACAGGGTTTGTTTTTTGCACCGTTCCGTGTTGAATTCACGTTTTAAATGTTTCCAAAGTGGTTTGGAAATAATTTCCTGCCCCAAAACCCACCAAGCGGAGGTAGTTGGGGTCCCAGCCAGCCGCTGAATCAGTGTTCAATCAATCAATCGATCAACTTTCACAGAAACCGCTGATGGATTGATTGGAAAAAGGGCCGAAGCTGTGGCTGTCAGCTCGGTCCAACGCTGACTGTTCAGAAAACAGTTCAGAAAAACAAAATGCCCTCGCTTCCCCGTCCCCCAATCGTCCTCCTTCCCCCGCCGTTCATCAGTCCATCAGTCCATCAGTCCATCTGCCCGTCCCCTCCTCTCAGCTGCTCCCAGACATCAGGTTGATGGCTTGCTCCAGTTTGTGCCTCAGTTTGTGTTTGCGACAGTATCCATCCCGGTCCAACGCTGTCAAGATCTGCAATCACAGAGAGAAGACACTTTCAACCACGAGAACTTAACCGTACGTCATTTCAGCCATGACACGTGGGGCAAAACCTCTTGACAAAAGACAATTAACAGTTGAATGAGCTTGGACTGGAGCTAGCCGAGATGGTTCAGGCATCTATAAGGGTGCCTCTTTGGGCCTAAGGTCTTAAGGGCACTTCCACAGAAAGCAGCAACCTTTGGTCTTAAAATACGGATCTAATGGTGAAGTGTTGTTAACTGTAGTTCCTTGAGTGACCACTTGAGGCTGTCTGAAGAGACGCCAGAAACCCTACACACCCAATTAATATTGGTATTTTTAATAAGAACCTTCAACCCCTCCTCACCTCTTCCTTGTACTTGTTGATGTAGAAGTAGAGCTCACTGAGCGCGCTCAGTGTGTTGAACTCTGTGCCATGAAGGCGGGATTGCTCCACCAGGTACGCATCCATGTCCTGATCACTGATACTGGGCATCTTTGAAATGTCCCTGTAGTACCTGTAAACACACACACACACAGAATCCACACCATGTGTATCATCAAAACAGCTAATGCTAAAAGGTTCATTCTCAGATTAAGTTAGCTTCATCGCCAAAGGAACTACTGTATTTTGTTACTCTCTCCTAACACTCAGTTACACTATCTTGGTAACATTGTGCAAATAAAAACTAGCTAGCATGTTAGCTACATCAGTTTTAGCACCTTGTGTTAAATATAAACAACAGATAGCAGGCTAGCACAGAGTTTAGATGGCTTCCTTAGCTTCCTCTTCAAAATATCCAGAACATAAGCTACATTTAAAGGTAGCTCTTGTAGCTTATTTAGCATGTTAGCTTGTTGAGTGTAATTTGAATGTTTGTTTAGTAGTTAGCTTGTTAGCAGGTTATTCTCGAAGGTCATGTCAGTAAATTAGCACTTTTTGCTGATCTTTTTTTTACTTGCTTGTACAGCTTCAGGTGTTTTACTGGTTAGCATGTTGGCTAGTTATTATGTAATGTTACAATATTGAGTATACCTAATTCAGTTTTTAAGCCAGGGTGTCACCACCTAGTGCCAATTGTTGTGTATGACAGGCTGCATAGAAGTTAGTTTGCAACTTTGTTTTGTCACCACCCAGCTTTAGCAGTGCTTAAGTATTTTAGCTTGTTAGCATGTTTGCCACCTGTACCCACACAAGCATCATTTGGGGTAACAATTTAAAAAGCTTTGTTAGCCACCTCTTCACCAAGTTTTAGTAGTTAAGGATGATGAGATTAAAGCTAGTTAGCATGTTAGCTACCTCTCCACCCAGCTTTTGTAGTTGGGGATGTCTTTAGCGTAGAGCAGCTTGTTGGACGGCGAGTCTTTCCCGAGCCGGTGTTCTGACGTGGAGCAGGAGTCCATGAAGGTCTGAGCCACGACGGACAGGCAGGCGTCAGTGATGCTGCTCTTATGGATGTCGAACACGAACTGAGGGTTCTTTATGACGTTCACCCAGAACCTGAGAGGAAGGCTGAGGAGACGCACAGAAGGAGACGCACAGAAGGAGATGCACAGAAGGAGATACACAGAAGGAGACACACAGGAGTTATTTGTCTGATCTGTCAGCGTCCTGACTCAGGGAAAATAAAATGTCTCTGTTTTCTTAGTTTAATCTCACCAGTTGCTTTTCCAGGTGTGTCTAACGTCCGGGTCGCTGATCTGCCGTTTGTCCGCCTGCTCATCCAGGAAGTCAAACATGTATTTGATAGCCAATGGGAGAGCAGAACCCCGATGGGCGGTGCTGAACACAGTCTCAAAGAGGTCGTCCACGAACTTCTGCAGCGTCCCCTAGTGGCGGAAGAACAGAATGAAGGAAAGTTAATGCTAACAGCCCAGTTCGATGATTCTTTCAAACTCTAGGATGTGACAAACTGCAATTTAGTTACGACACACAACACAATGTTATCACACAACAAAATAAATAAATAAATAAATAAATAAAAACTGCTATCATAATTATGACATACAAAGTCAAAATTATGAGATAGTATTTCAAAACTAGAAAAGACATTTTTGAAGAAAATTGCACTGTGAATGCAGAATGCTGAAGCAGCTAGCGGTGAACTGCTAATGCAGAATGCTAAACATGTATGACTGAAGATATGTCGGAAAATAGTTGAATGAAGTCCTGTCATGAAAGGAAATAAATTGATGAGTCAATGGAATGGATAAATGTATTTTAGTTTAAATGGCTGAATTAAAGTAATGTATCAAATTTTAAAGAAATATTTTCTAGGATTTTTCTATCTTTCTAGAAATGTTTTAAAGAATCTTTTTTTTTTTTTTTGGGGGGGGGGGTACTGGGACATATTTATGAAAGCTTGCTGTCATAATTATGACATACTAAGTCAAGATTATGAGATAGTATTTCAAAATTATGACTTAATAAAAAAAAATAAAACTTCAATTCTTTTTATTGGCGGAAACAGGCTTCCATACATATTGACATTTCTGGTCTTACAGAATTTATTTTTCTGCTCATACAAAAGAAAAACAATAATTCATCAATCTTGAATCTTGACTGAGAAAAAAAAAAGTGAACTTGTTTTAATTAAACAAACTTTTTGTGGAACACTTTACAGCAATATGTGTACAACCGGCCTTTTGTGGCTTGTTTTTATGACTTTTGCGGCTATGAAGGTTACAAAAAAAACAAAAGAAGTACGTCTTTTCTCTCATCAGTTGCCATTAAATGAAAACACTAACATGTTAATGAACGAATGAATGATAAATGAACATAATGAGGGACTTACCTTTGTGGCGAGCAGTCTGGTCAGGTAGATCTCAGAAACCATCTTGCTCCCTCGGTCCCCTTCTCTCTGATCGCTGTGCTCGTGATTCTTCACTAAGTGCCACAGTTTAGTTCCTGAAAACACACATTTAAAAAAAAACACGTTATCATCTCGCTTCATTAAAAGCCCCAGGTTTCTCCCCGTTCATATGTTTGTGTTGAGTCTGGGTCCGACAGTAAACAGGAAGTCACTCAGAGGCTCCTCTCTGTCCTTCAGGGGAAGAACTCTGAGGTCATCAATGACAGAATTCTGTCTATGACCTCAGAGTTCTAGAACTCCTGCTGTTGCTCTGCAAACAGAATGTTTGCATGCATGCTCCTGATTGGTCGATTCTTCTTAGGCTACAAACAGGTCATTTGAAATCCGTGTGGTACCTGTCTCCTGGTCCGGGGTGATCATTGGAGCTCTGGATCTCAGACTGTCAGGACTGCTGGACGTCCGGAGTAAAGACTCTGAGGACACAAAGAGAGATAAGAAACTGTCTCCTGGCTCAGAGCTAGTGTGTGTGTGTGTGAGTGTGTGAGTGTGTGAGAGTGTGTGTGTCTGTGTGTGTGTGTGAGGTACCGTATCTGCTCAGGGATCTGGTGAAGGTGAAGGAGTTGGCGATGTTATAGGCAGAAACCTGCTTCTGGACCAGCGCCACCAGAGAGCCGTCCGTTACCTGGCAACACACAGCAACACATCAGTCAATCAGCCAATCAGGCGATCGCCTCGTCAATCAGCCGACTAATTATCCATTCAGCCCGCTAACTCAGTCGATTCTTATCCAGAGAAGGATCTGGATCCTCTCTGCAGCATGTCACTGCAGGAGCTGATAACAGGAGGACTGAGTCAGACCGAGGCCGAGCAGAGACGGCTTCATTTAGCGCCAGGAGGAGAAGAAGAAGAAGGGATGTTGATGATACGAGCTCTGAATCTGCCGCTGAAAGAGCTTTGAACCAATGAATTCTGGGACATGAACACCAGGCGTGTGGTCAGACTTTAAGACCCTGACCCTGGAGCTGAGGCTAACGCTACGACACGTTTAGCGTACCTGGTAGTGCGCCAGTGTGTTCAGCCTCTTCCAGTCGCTCTCGATCTTGGTGGTCACGTCTTCGTCCTGCAGGATGATCCTGGTCAGTCGACCCTGACGCCACTCTGTCAACACAAACACACAGTCAGTCGTTCAAATGGCTTCATCCGCTGCAGAAAGTAGTCCCCGATGAAGGAACCAATGAAGCCTTATTTCAATTGTATATAAAAAAAATGTAAACAAAACAAGACAACAACTTCTTAAGGTTTTCAGTTTACATCAGAGAAAGGGGGAAGGAAGAAGTATGAAATTATGTAATCCCAGCCCTTCAAATTGTGATTTACTTAGTAAATGAAAATTGACACTATCTTTGGTTAATCAACAGTTTTAAAACATGTACAGTGAATTTAAAACGATTCATTTATACAAAATACAATCATACCAACAACTTATTTAAAATGTATTTACCATACCCTGTAAGATTTTTATCCAACAACAAGCTAACACTTTGTGATATCTAAACCTTTGGAGAAATTTGATTTAGTTCAGCACTCAGTCTGTTCAACAGTCGAACTCCACAAACAGTAATACAGAAACTTTTTTATGTAGCACCCACACTTCTAATCTTAAAGATGCTATGAGGAGGACCTGTTTTGATTGCACTCACTCGCCACCTTGTGGCTCGGAGTCTCCGCACACAATTGTAAATTACTTTTAGCGAGGTGTGTTAGTTATGGAATTTAATGGAGATCAATCGAAAACAAATTTTCTCTGTTCAAGTCAACTTTTTACTGGATACGGCACGCTGAGGTAAGGTATTTATCAGTAAAGTTACATAACGTTACTAGAGGTAGACCGATATATCGGCCGGCCGATATATTGGGCCGATATTTGGACATTTGTCTCTATCGGCCATCGTCCGTATTTTCTTTTAAAAAGCCGATTTTTGATCCGTTGTATAAAATGACGCAATTTTTGATCAGGCACAAAAAAGATGAGCACCTCAAACTTGTGGAACCACTTGGATACATTACATACTTTTGTTCAAATTATATTAATACGTTTAAATTTCTTTTTTGACATTTTAAGAAGAGTGTGAATGTTTACTACTGCTTGTTACATTGTGTGTTTACTCAGACAAAATATTTCATTGTTTTGAAAGCTGAATAAATGTTCAGAGGACTGGACACGACTTGTTGTAATAGATTTCTTTTAGTTGCTCAGAAATTGCTGCGTTTCACAAAAATGTGATAAATATATATTTATTTAACAATCGGCCTGAATATCAAATTGGAAAAATCGGCTATGCATATCGGCATCGGCTGCCCAAATTTGGAAAGCATCGGCATCGGCATCGGCCCCCAAAAAACCCATATCGGTCAACCTCTAAACGTTACAGTTCGAAACGTGACATCAAGCAAATGTTGTAGCAGTCGGCTATATGTTAGCCCGGTGCTCCAACGTATCTGTAGGCTAACGTGACAACAAGTAAACACTGTCAGTTTGTACCGTAGTTTAGTGGCTGTTTATATGTAGCTCAGCTGGCAGCCCAGTGCACTGAGACGTGTCTGTAATATGTGACGTTGGTGAATCCTGGTCATATCCTGCCAGTCATCTACCAAGCAGAGCTAACGTAACCTCACTCTACATTTCATTGATCGACTCTCAAGTTTGAACAGACCACTGCAGAATAGGCTAATTAGCCTTTAGCTCGGGCTCTATCTTTCTTCTGTTAATCTTTCTTCTGCTCTTCTGTCCTTCTAGTTAGGCTCCAGTGTCCACCATCACTACAAAATTAATCACAGAAATCATTTTCAGCTGAGAATAACACAGATGTCTGACTTTGTCAGCTGACGTTGTGTTGTCATAGAGACCTAGATGTGCCGTAGATCAATCAGTGTGTGTCTGAATACCAGCATTGTGAATGAATTTGGTAGCTCTTTTTTACAGAATGAAAAGTGGTTGAAGCAAAGTTTTATAAGGGCCATGCCTCCGTACAGTAATCTACAGAACGTGGAGTGATATCTGGACTAAACTATGCTTTGAGACGGTTTAGATTTGATGTGTTTAATGTGAAATTTCTTGCAGATTGTGTTGTCTATTATCACTCCCGCAAATTCGTTTTTTATTTACTCTTTTTTTGGTTAAATATGAAGTGATGTCATCCAGAAGTTGCTTTAAAGTTTTGCCAGAACAGAAGATGTTTGTGTCATTGTTAAATAATATTTATGTAACTTAATTAGACACTTGACAACTTAAATTAATATACTTGATAAATGATCTAGGTCCCAAAACTGACCCCTGTGGGACGCCACGTGTGATATCGAGACAGTCTGAAGTAACAGTTTCTCATCTTTACATATTTTTTTAGTCGATATGTCGTGGTTAATGGTTAAATGAACTAATGTGGCGTAAGCTCTGCGTTGTGATTGGTTACCGAGGTCCATGTCATCGGCCTGAGGTCTCTGAGAGAACGGGATCCCTTTGTAGACGGCGTCCAGCAGTTTGTCTTTGACCTGAGTCACTGTGTCACAGTTCAACACCTTCACAGGTACCTCCGTCCCCGCCTCGCCCTCCGGAGGGATACACATCAGGGTCTGAGAGGGAAGAGGAACAGAGAGGACGAGTTTCAGTCTCTGAAAGATTCGTTTTCTGGTGAATCAGGTCGTCAGAAATCTGAGCTGTTTGAATTTGATTACCAGGGATGTCGAACTGAGACATAAAAGTGTGTGTTAGTGTGTATGTGTGTGTGTGTGTGTGTGTGTACCAGCTGTTTGTAGTCGATCTGCTGTCTGATGAGCTTGTCTTCGCTCAGAGAGTAGCGAGCTTCTCCGGTGATGGCGTCGATCGGTCCTTTCTCCATCTGCTGCTTTATGGCGCAGTACAGCATGAAGAGCGGCTCGCCGGCGCACTCCTGAGGGAGACAGACGGTCAGAGTGAGGAAGACGAGCTTCAAGAAGTCAGTTAGAAGACAAGCACAAGGAGACAAGGAGAGAAGGAGAGGAAGCTAGGTGTTACCTTCAGGAAACGATGCAGCAGGAAGGTGAACCAGTTGGTCAGCATCTTCTCGGCCACAGACTCCGTCCTGGACACGCAAAGGTCAAAGGGTTTAATCACAGGCAGAGATAATCATCATTTAATTAAAGGTCAAAGGTCAAAGGTCAAAGCAGCTCCTGACCTCCTCAGCAGCAGTTTGGGATGGTTCCTGTTCTCCAGGTTCTTCTCGATCAGGTCGGCCAGCAGCTGCTTTAACACCACGGTGGCGTACTCCATCCGGCCCTGAACACACAGAGCAGAAACCACTTCCTGTTAGCGTCCGTCAGTCAGCGATCAGACTCAGAGCGCCACAGGTGAGCGTCGGGGGTTTACCTGCAGAGCAGCCATCAGCAGAGAGGCCACGTTCCCGCGGTCCCTCATGGAGAAAGACCTCTGGGCCTCCAGCGTGTGGATGAACGTCAGCAGGAACATCTTGTTGTTCAGCAGCTGGCTGAAGAGCCGCAGAGCTTTCTCCACGTTGGCCGGAGACTGAAACACGGACACACAGAGGGAGACGCAGACACGGTTACAGACCTCAGGAAATTACCTCACACCCACATGTTGTTCAATGATCTGTTCTAGAGTGGCTCCAGATTTCCACGAGATCTTCACAAGATCTCTACGGGATCTCTACAGGGTCTTTATGAGATCTCCATGAGATTCCTAAGATATACTCACGAGATCTCCATGAGATCGTCACAAGATTTTCTCTAGATCCACAGGGTCTTCATGAGATCTTTCGAGATCTACGTGAGATCTCCAAGAGATCTTCTCTATATTTCCCCAAGACCTCTACAGAGCTCCACAGGATCTTTATAAGATCTCTATGAGATCTTTACAAGATTTTAACAAGATCTCTACAGGATCTCTACAGATATCTTCATGAGATCTTCATGAAATCGTCTCAAGATTTTTACAAGATCTCCACGGGATCATCACAGTGTCTTAAAAAGATCTTTATGAGATCTCCACAAGATCTATGTGAGATCTCTAAGAGATCATCAGGAGATTTTCACAAGATCTGTACGGAGTCTCCACAGGGTCTTCATGAGATCCTTTCAAGATTTTAATGAGATCTCCCCGAGATACACAAGAGATCACCAAAAGATTTTTCGCAAGATCCACACAAGATCTTCATGGGATCTCCATGAGATAGTAACAAGATTTTTAACAGATCTCTACGGGATCTTCACAGGGTCTTCATTGGATTTCCAAGATATCTTTATGAGATTTTCCCAAGATCTCTACAGATGTCTACAGGATCTTCACGAGATCTCCATTAGATCCTAAAGAGATTTTCACAAGATCTCTATGAATCTCCACAGGGTTTTCATGAGATCCTCACAAGATTTTTATGAGATCTCCCCAAGATCCAGGTGAGATCTCCAAAAGATTTTTCGCAAGATCCACACAAGATCTTCATGGGATCTCCATGAAATCGTAAAAAGATTTTCACAAGATCTCTATGGGACTTCCACAGGATCTTCATTGGATCTGAAGAGATCTTCATGAGATCGCCCTGAGATCTCTACAGAGGTCAACAGGATCTTCATGAGATCTCCATGAAATCGTCACGAGATTTTTAAAGGATCTCCACTGGTATCTACTGTGTCTTCATAATATCTTCATGAGATCTCCCTAAGATCTATTTGAGATCTTTAAGAGATCTTCACAATATCTCCTCAAGATCTCTTTAGAGGTCCACAGGGTTTTTTCACAAGGTCTCAGCAAGACTCTCATAAGATCCTCATGGGATCTTTATGAGATCTTCACGAGATTTTCAAGAGATCTCCCTAAGATCAACCTGAGATCTCCAAGAAATCTTCCCACGATCCACACAAGATCTTCATGGGATCTCCATGAAATTGTAACAAGATTTTCAACAGATGTCTACAGGGTCTTCATTGGATTCCCAAGATATTTTCATGAAACCCCCCCCCCCCCCCCCCCCCCCCCCTGAAATCTTTACAGATGTCCAGAGGATCCTCATGAGATCTTCATGAAATAGTCACAATATTTTTTTTATTTTTAAGATCTCCACTGGATCTCCATGGTGTCTCAATAAGATCTTCATGAGAAGCTTTTCTTCCTTTTTAAAACCTTAAGTAAATCAGATTAATGTGATATGTTAAGGTCAAAACAGACTAATCTGAGGTAAAAATGTGGAATCAGCAGGTTCACTGAAGGTTTTTGATGTGGGTTTTTAATTCCTAGAGAGGACACTGTCCTCGAGTCTGTTTCCTTTAAATAGATATTGAAGAGAAAAGAATCTGTCCGTCATTTTGTCTTATTCATGTTCCAGGTACATTTTTCTACACTTTTTCAAAGACTTTTAGAATAAAAACACATCTGATAACCCCAGCTGAAATAATAAAAATAATAATAATCACATTAAAACAATAAGTCAGAGACTCAGGGACCTGGTCCTGTGTTGTTGGTCTGTAAACCTGACCCGGCTCTCAGTAAACCTGTTCCTGGTCTCTGTGTTATTAAAATGCTGAGCTCTGTCTCTTATTAAACCTGAGCCGAGCGGAGGATTAAAACCTGCAGAAAACAGACGAACTGTCCCTGAAAGCACGATAAAACGCTTCAGAGTGGATTAAAAGCTAACAGCAGCTCTGAGAACACAGAAACTTCCCTCTCAGAGTCTGATCTGCTTCCACACCTCGTCCTCGTCGTCGTCGGGATGTGAGAGTCTGCTTCAGCGGCTCACGGCGTCCCGCTGCGCTCGCTTAATTAAAGACGCACAGAGGACGCTTTCCCTCTCACGCTGAGCCGCAGGTTTAAACACACTCTGACTATTTCTGTAACGATCCCCTGTTTCTGTTCAGCAGGTGATGAAGCAGATATCTGTGTGTGAGTGTGTGTGTGTGTGTGTGTGTGTGTGTGTGTGTGTGTGTGTGTGTGTGTGTCCGTACATCCAGCTCCTTGAGCACGGGGTGTTCCTCGATCCCCGGGAACATCACTCTCATGGTGTACGTCCTGTACTCCAGGAACGGGATCTTCACGCCGTCCATGTCGTTGGTCAGCTCCTGGATGTCCGTCTGCAGCTCGGCAAACGCTGAAACACCAACGGAGACTTCATTAAAAGCTTTTTACAGCAGGTTAAACTCACGGTTCACATCATTTAAAGACACTTTGGAGTTTGTTTCCACGTAGAGTGAACTCCCAGAAATCTGAGCGACTGTGGAGTCACTTTTAGAGCATCCTGGAAATCTTTACATTTACTGATTCTGTCCAAACTGAGCTCAAACACCATGAAGACAACAAATTTAT
Source organism: Halichoeres trimaculatus (assembly GCF_033239565.1). NCBI lineage: Eukaryota > Metazoa > Chordata > Actinopteri > Labriformes > Labridae > Halichoeres > Halichoeres trimaculatus. Next base: position 3,145,396 of record NW_027437189.1, on the reverse strand, counting down.
TATTAAAATACAGAAAATATTCAAGAAAAACAATACATGTAAAAACTGAACCGTCTTTAGAAACATTGAGAAAGGAAATTTTGGCCTCTTTGGTTTTAATCTATGACAGAGAATAAAGAGAATATTAACGGGTATAAAGTTGTAATTTGGGACTAAAAAGTCAAAGGTTTGGGAAAATAAAGTCATGACCCACAAAAATAAAGTGTTAAATAACAAAAAAAAGTTTTAAATTTGGAAATAAAAGTCATAAATTTACCAGAAAAAAATCGTAGATTAGGAATACAAGGTCATAAATTTGCTAGAATAAAGTAATAAAGTTAGGACGATAAATTAGCAAATTTGAGAGTATATTACATAAATTTATGATAATTTAATCTTGACCCACAAAGCTTAAATTGTAAAAAAGAAAAAAAAAAGTCCTAAGTATGGAAATGTCCAAAAATCGTCAAATTTTTAAATGAAGTCAGAAAAGTAGTAAAGGAGTTTTTATCGTTTCAGTGAACTGTAAAACTTTTTTTCTTCTTTGTATTGACCCAAAAAAACGTGACGTGACCTGATGAAGAGTCTCTCTGCTTGGTTTTGGAAAAAACTACATGTGTTCAACAATTTTCAACATAAAGACATTTTTCATGTATCTTGTGTTTGGCTGGTAAAAACTGTGGATGTCAGTGACTGTGATCATGATGGTCACTGTGGCAGAAACTGTTTCCTGAGAAAATGTTTATGATTAACAAATCAACTATAGCAACTTACTCCTTTAAGTTATTTTCTTTAATATGGACAGAAACAACGTATCAACTTTTTGTTATCTAATTTTTTTTTGGTTATGATTTTTTTTAATTTAATGTCTTTTTTTGTTTGTTTGTTTTTTGTTTTATGTTTGTAATTTAATCGTCCTCAGAATTTATTAAATTGTAATTGCGTGTCTCAAAAATTGTTGAAAACTCAATAAAAACATTGTTCGAAGAAACAAAAAGTAAGAATAAAGTCATGAACCACAAAAAAACAGTCTTAACTTATGGGGATAAAGTCGTAGATTTGAGAATAAAAAGTTAAAAATTTACAAGACTATTGTCGTAAATTTGGAACAACAAAGTCTCAAATTTGCTCGGGAAGGAAAAAAACTTAAGAGAATTAAGTCCACAAATATAAAGCTGTTAATTACAGGAAATAATTTGTAAATTTGCGAATAAAAATTCCTTAATTTACTATAATAAATAAATAATTGACAAGAAAAAAAAAAGTACATTCAGGGCAATAAAGTTGTTAATTTGTGAGCAAAAAGTCATAAATTTTAAAGAATAAAGTTGTAAATTTACAAGAATAAAGTAATTTTTTACCAGAATAAAGTTGTTGGTAAGCCAAATAAAAGTTTAAATTTATTAAAATAAAGTAATAATTTAAGGATGATAAAATTGTAAATTTGCAACGCGTCATTAATTTACGAGGAATAAAGTCTTGATCCTCAAAAATTAAGTCCTAAATTGGTAAATAAAAAGTCATAAATTAACAAGAATATTTGCAAGCAAGTAGTCAAAAAATTTAGAGGAATAAGGTTGTGACGCACAAATATTATGTGGTTAAATACAAGAAAAAAGTTGTTAATTTGGGATCAAAAAGTCATAAATTGACAACATAAAGTTGTATGTGACTAAAAAGTCATAAATTTAAGAGACTGAATAAAAATAAAGACGTAACTTACTAAAATAAAGTTGTTGACTTGTGGATAAACAGATATTAAATCAGGAGAATAAGGTTGTAACTTAAAAAAATAAAGGTAAAATTTAAGAGAATGAAGTTGTAAATTTACAAGAAAAAAATCATAAATTTATGACTTATCTTCTCAAAGTTAAAACTTTATTCCCTAATAATATAACTGAGATTATTTTGTTAATTTCCTTTTCTTTTTTTTTTGGATGGCCTTTTCCGCAGTGGTATTATTTTGATCAGTTATCTGTGAAATTTTCTGACGTATAAAAACCTCTATAATCTAAAAATCATATATTTGTTGTTTTTCAGAGTCTGTTCCCGTCCCGTCAGACGGTCAGATCTACAGGTCAGCGTGACGAGTCAGCGTGACGAGCGTTCAGGTCTTGGTGGGTAAATCAAACATACCCTCTTTGCACTCTAGCGCCACCCGGCTCTCCAGGTTGTCCATCTGCAGCTGGAGGCGTTTGAGCGTGCGGTCGGCGTCTCTGGTCTTCCTCTTGTAGGCGATGAGCACGGCGATGATGGCGATGAGGAGCACGCCGCCGCCCGCCCCGATGCCGATGATGGCGGGCAGCGTCAGGGCGCTGTCCGAGTAGATGTGGAGCGTTCCTGGGGAGTACTCCAGACCTCCCACCAGGATCTGAGAGGAAACACACATCGGTAAAAATCAGAAGACAAGTAATGATCCAGCTCACCTGTGGAGGATAAAACACACACACACACACACACACACACACACAGGTGGAAATACGAGCGCTATCAGACGCTCACACACCTGTCCGTCCCGTGGTATCGATCCGATCGGAGCGTTCACGGCGTCGTGTGTATGAATGTTTCATTAAAGCGTTTCCTCTCAGGTTATAAACATCGATTAAAAACAGACGAAGCATCGTTTGAACAAACTGATGAATTAATGATGAAGAGGAGACGATGAAGATGAGAGGATTGATTTATGATCAATGAGTAAATAATTCATCAATAGTTTGTCCAACACAACGTCTATTGATGGCTTCGCCCTGTGTGAGTGTGTGTGTGTGTGTGTGTGTGAGTGAGAGAGGGAGTGTGTGTGTCGCCCTCTGATCTGTGATATCAGACCAATTACCCATGATCCCCTGCAGCTCCACTTAATGACTTTCACCTTTATAATGGAGACCCCCGCCCTCCTCTTCCTCCTCCTTATGCTTCCTTCTCTGCTTTCTTTCCTTCTTTCATCCTTTCCTTTTCTCTTTTGCCTCCTACTCCCTCACTTCCTTCCTTCTCTTGATTTCTTTTTCCTCATCTCCTCTCCTGTCCTGCTTCCTTTCCTCTCCCCCTCTTGTCACTTGACTCCTTCCCCACCTCTCTCCTCTCTTTCCTTTTCTCTTCTCCTCTCCTATCCTTCCTTTCATCCTTCCTTTTCTTGCCTCCTCCTCCCTTTCCTACTTTGTTTCTTTCCTTTCTTCATTTTTCTAATCGTCCTCCTTCCCTCTTCTCTCCTAATGTTCTTCTCTTCATCCTTCACTCCTTTTAAAAAAACAGTTTGTTTCCTTTATTCTGTCCTTGTATCCTTCTCTCATCCCCTTTCCTACTCACCACCTAGCCTTGCACCCTTCCTTCCTTCCTTTCCTTTTATCTTTTTACTACATTTTCTTTTTTTAAGCAGCTGTTTGTGTTGCTCCATACCTTTTTTGAAACCGTTTGATTCTGACCAATCAGGAGCCAGTAACAGGTTGGAAAGTGGGCGGGGCTTAGCAGCCGTCACTCACCAGGACTCGCTGTTCTCCCGTCAGATCTGGCGAATCACAGAGCAGCTGGTTCTCGGACACGGTGAGCAGACAGGGGGACTCTCCGATCAGGACCGTGTAGTTCAGACGACTGTTCCCTGGAGCCGGAGGGATCAGGTTCTTACCCTGAAACCAGAACCAGAACCAGGACTCAGGACTGCAGGGTGGAAATCCTCGGACACCATGTTTGACGTTAAAGCAGCGTCACTTTACTTCTTCTTCCGTCCACCTGTTGGCGTCTTTTACTCACCTTGAGGATGATGGGGGACCCCGGTTTGACCTCCAGGATCCCAGAGTTCCCCAGGGGGTCAAAGGTGGGGTTGGGGTAGTGGATGAAGGGGGTGGAGTTCAGGACCAGCAGAGAGGAGACCTGAAGCAAAACATTCATCAGTTTTTACTGTAAACTCACCAAGTGTGTGTGTGTGTGTGTGTGTGTGTGTGTGTGTGTTACCTGGTCAAAGATGAAGCCGAACTCGTCGGGCCGCAGCGCCCCCTCTGGTGGATTTGGTTTACTGTAGATCAAACCTGGAGCCAAACAGGTCATGGTGCTGTCGTTCACCACCGTGCAGAACTACAGAAAGACCAGAACCAGGTTCAGGTTTTTACTTCCAGTGTTCACAGTTTGAAAATGTCCATGAGTTCAGAAAAGTGCAATAAAATAAAAATATGTTTAAAATTGAAATTAGTTAAAACAAAAAAGTTTGGACACGTTAAAAAATGTTGAATCAGAGACGGTTCTTTACTAAAAGAGACTGTGAGGAGGATCTGTTTAAAGTGGACTGCAGCGCCACCTTTGGCCCAAAGTCTTACACAATCTCCTTTTTCACTCTACTTTTCTTTGTTCAAGACGACTTGGAATGGTTAAAATAAACATAAACATTAGCACAAACAGTTCAAGATAGTTTGTGTTGTAGCCACCAGTCCGTTTTTTAGCTTTTAACTTGTATTTTAGTCTTGAGCTCCTTTTCAAACCTTTAGCTTTTGTTTTAGCTTTTAGCCTGTGTTATAGCCTTTGGCCTACATTCTAGCCCTTGACTCATGTTTTAGCCTTCAGCTTGTCTTTTACCCCTTAGCTTATGTATTAGCTTTGAGTTCATGTTTTAGCCTTTAGCTCCTGGCTCAACATTTAGCCCTTGTTTTAGCTTTCAGCCTGTTTTTAAGCCTTTAGCTTGTGTTTTAAGCTTTAGCTTGTGTTTTAGCCCTTAGCAAGTGTTTAAACCTTCAGCTCATCTATTAGCCATTAGCTTATGTTTGGGCCATTGGTTTGTGTTTTAGCCTTTAGCTACTGGCTTAGCATTTAGCTCTTTCTTTAGCTTTTAGTCTGTTTTTTAGCCTTTAGCCTGTGCTTTAACCTTTTGCCCATGTTTACCTATTAGCTCGTGTTTAAGCCTATAGCTTGTATTTTATCAATAGCTCTTTTTCTTAGCCTTTAGCTGGTGTTTTAGCGTTTAGCCCCTGTCATAGCCTTTGGCCTACATTTGAGCACTTAGCAAATGTGTTAGCCTTCATCTTCTCTTTTGGCCTTAAGTTTGTGGCTTAGCATTAAGCTGTTGTTTTAGCCTTCAGTCTGTTTTTTAGACTTTAGCTTGTGTTTGAGCCTTAGGCTCATGTTTTTAGCCTCTAACTTGTCTATTTTAGCATTTAGCTTTTGTTTTAGCCTCTAGCTTGTGTTTTAGTGTTTAGCCTGTGTTATTTCCTTTAGCCTTCATTTTAGACCTTAGCTCATCTTTTAGCCTTTAGCTTGTGTTGTCATGGAGACTTAGACATGCTGTAAATCAATCTAGTTCTTTCCGACCCGATCAGGAAGCTAAGAAATAGCATTTAGAAATAACCTGTAGTCATGTTGATAATCTCGTGTTAAAGTGTGGATTAGGATCAGGCAGATATTTAGAAGAGAGACTTTTTCAAGATCACTCAGAACTGAAATGAGCAAAGTTCATTAAAAGTGTTTAAACCCTTCAGAAACACTCAGTTATTTATCTTTTTATATCCGTTTCTCTTTCACTTCTTCACAGATTGATTTTTCTTTTCCCTCCTTTAAATAAATCAGCAGAGTTTGTTAAAGTTTCCTCACGTTGTTGGTCTCCACTCCTCCGTACTTGGCTCGGACTTTGGGCTCCTGGATGGTCAGCAGGTTTGTTCCTGTTACTGTTATCACTGTGCTGCCACTGCACACACACACACACACACACACACACACACACACACACACACACACACACACACACACACACACACACACACACACAGGTCACAGATTAATAATCTGGTTTATCCTGAAGTGATGAAGTGTCTCTGGATGGTTCTGGATCACTGACTTGAGGATGGTCCAGTTGGGCTCGATGCTGCTGATGGTCGGGTCCTCGGTGTAGATGTATTTGATCTCTGAGCTCGTCACCTCGGCCCTGTCAATCATCAGGCGGATGGGGGCGGGGCCAGAGCCGGAGAGGGAGGCGGGAGTTATGCAGATGATTTCTCGATTGGTTCGTCTGGATGAAGAAGAGGAGGAGGAGGAGTCAGAGGATAAACGGGCGTTAAACCAGAAGTTTCAGGGTCATTCAGAGACGGCAGGAAGTAAAAATCTTATTCCTGGATTATTTTGATGTTAAATCATGTGACATGTTGAAGTCATGAGTAACGGGTCCAGACTGACTTGACGAACAGACACTCCTCCTTGTCGATGTAGACGGTGACCGTGCTGCCGGCGTCCAGGTGTCGACCCGTCACCGTCAGCCTGGTTCCCCCAGAAACCGGACCCCTCTCTGGACGCACTCGGGTGAAACTGGGGCTCTGGAGGAAGACATATATCTCAGATATTTAGGAGTTTTACATTTCTTTAAAATCTATTTTATTTGTTAATTTTTTGCTTTTGCTCTTGATTTTATCATCTGTTTTTTTTTTCTTTTTCCTGCTTCCTGTAAATCTCTCTGAAACCAGCGTTACACATAAATCATGATCTCTATCTATGTATTAAAACACTTTTATCACTGAAAACTGTACGAGATTTTAATAAATGTAGGTTACACCTTTAACAAATTACCTTCTCTCTTACACATCAAGACAAACACGTGTTTCTTTATATTTATGGATTTTTTTAAATTCCAAAATATTCAGAATTTGAACTGAAATCTATCTGTTACGTTACTAGATCTCCAGAAAGGATTAAACTGGAACTCTGAAAAGGTGAATACAGTAAGTTGTAATATCTGATTCCTAATGATGATTTTTTAAAGATGTTATGAGGAGGATCTGTTTTGATTGCACTCCCTTGCCCCCTTGTGGCCAGGAGTGTCTGCACACTGTCACTTTTAGTGAGGTGTGTGTTTGTTTTGGAATAAATGGAGATCAGATCAAAACAAATTTTCTTTGTTCAAGTCAACTTTTTACTGGATACGACGCGCCAAGATAAGGTATTTATCAGTACAGGTACGTAGCGTTACAGTTTGAAATGTGACAACAAGCTAACGTAGCAGCTGGCTATATGTAGTGCTATCGGCAGCCTGGTGCTCCGATGTACCTGTAGGCTGACCTGACAACAAGCTAACTTTGTCAGTTTGTAGCGTAGTTTAGCAGCTGCTATATTTCTCTCTCCTCACAGCCCGGTGCTCTGAGACGTGTCTGTAACGTGTAACGTTAGTGAATCCTGGTTCTGTCCTACCAGAGCTCATCTACCAACTCCAACCTCACCAAGCAGAGCTAACGTAACCTCACTCTTCATTTTATTGATAGACTCTCAAGTTTGAACAGACCACTGCAGAATAACTGCTGACTGTGGGTTGGAGACAACATTAGCACAAACAGTTTAGCCCTTTTAGCCTTTAGCTCGTGCTCTATCTCTCTCCTGTTTCTCTTTCTTTTGCTCTTTTGTCCTTTTTCTGTCTGACAGTTAGGCTCCTGTGTCCACCATCACTACAAAATTTCTGGTCCTGGTCAATCCGAACTGGAAGCTATGAAGTAGTAATCTAAAATAACCTGTAACCAGCAATGTTAGCGCTGATAATCTCATTTTAAAGTGTGGATTATGACCAGGCAGATATCTAGAAGGAAGAATTTTTAACACACTTACCACGAAGGAATACGTCTGCGTGGAGAGGGTTCGATACTCGGCGCTGCAGACGCCGATGCAGAGCTCGACCGGACCACCAGGGGAGTGGGGGAGGAGAGCCTCGGCCATGTCGCACACAATCCTACACACACACACACACACACACACACACACACACACACACACACACACACACACAACATATCATATCATTATATGGACCCATGGAGTTACATTTGATTTCTTTTTTCTTTTTTTGCAGGAACTCAAAATGATATTTAGTGAAAAAAACAGAAGCAAGGGAAAAACAAAGCAGTCACGGCAAATTTAAATCAGCTGTTTCTTATCTGATAGATTTGCAGTATACACAACATCCTAGAAGCATTTTATGGAGTAGTAAGAGTGCCAAATTACAAAAATAAATCTTTAAAAGAAGAAAATAAAGAAATAAATCTATCAAAGATATATTACATATTTTTACATATTTTTCATACATATTTTTCTGTGCATATTTCCTTCGCTTTTAAAGTGACATTATAATGTGATTTAAATACTTTTATTTGTTTGTCTTTATATTCATACTTTTATTTTAAGGCTTTATCCTTTGATTAATATCATTTCTTATAGCTGCTTTCTTTCTTTTTTTTCTTTCTTTCTTTCTTTCTTTAATCATTTACTTATATATTTATTAAGCACTTTTCTATTTATTTTTTTATTCTTCTTTGTATTTCTGTTTTTATTAGCCTTTCATTTTGTGGTTTCTTATATAATTTATTTATTAATTCATTTATTTATTTATTCTTTTATAGATTTAATTTTGGCACTCTCACTACTCCATAGGATTTAGTTTCTGTTAACACGACGTTTCACCCCAAAAACGCAAAAAAAAACAATGAAAAAATCTGCGTTTACACAGAAACGCTGAGGGACTTAAATGCTGTAGGGAGCATGCCAGGCCTGTAGGTGGTGCTATAACTGGTTTGTCCAGAAGCAGCTTTTGGTAGATCTCCAAATCTTGCTCAACCTGTTTTTTTTCCACTTGATTCTTACTTTTCACTAAATATCATTTTGAGTTCCACCTCTGACACACACTGACCTCTCTGCGCTGATGTACTGAGACGGCACGGGGTTACAGCGGACGCCGGCCACCTGCACGTGAGCGATCTCCTTCACCTGCAGCCCCAGGTTCTCCCCCTCGATCGTCACCCGGGTCCCGCCCTCACGAGGCCCCGTCAGAGGGTCGATCTGAGAAAAACCACATTCGCTTTAATCAGACGTTTTTAGACGTTTCAAAAGTGTCAGTAAAGGTTTCAGGTTCGATTCCTTACCCTGGTGATGCGCGGGTGGCTGCAGCGCAGGTTGTGTCGGCCGTGATGCATCCAGTTCTGCTCGGGCGTCGGGCAGTGCTGGCGTAGGAGACACTTCCTGGTTTCTGTGCACCATCCGCACTCGAACGCCGCCGGAGCTTTGAGACACTGACCGCAGCTGGAGCGCTGAGCCTCGCACTTATACAACAACGCTGAAAAACAACAACAACAACAGTCAGTTGCTGATCTTTAGGGGCTTTTTGACCAGAGGTACCAGGAACTTTCAGCGTCAGGATCTTCTCTTTTTTCAGCTTTTTTTACCTTTCATGGTCAGAGGTTTGTCGATGAAAAAATCTCCGTCCCAAACGATGGAGAAGTCCACGGGGAGGTCGCCGGACTCGTCGCCTTCGTACCAGTACTGCAGAGAGAGAAAGAGGCGCTGTCATGACGGTCGGACACGTTTTAATCGAGACAGCCAAAAGTCAGCGATGTGTTAATTATGATCCAGTGGAGGCAGAGGTTTAATTAGAGCGGAGGAGTGAGGAGGAGGAGGAGGAGGAGGAGGTACAGTAAACTGGGAGCAGCTCTGACTGTAACTGGGATTAGAGCAGATTTAAATAAACATACAGGAGATTAGCTTCACCCACAGACCCTGTTTGTGCAGCTAATGTTAGCTCAGCTAACACAGCAGCTACAGTTTAGACCTCTTTAAAGGCTGATAGCAGCTGATAGCAGCAGCAGGAGCAAACAGGCGGCAGGCGAACAGCAGCGTCTGTTTGAACAGCGCAGAGCAAACGCTGCTGCGTACAGACGCTGCTAAAGCTAATGCTAATCTTTATTCTGCTGATACATGAACTGTGTTAATAACAGAGATGTGTCACCTCCTGGATAGTGAAACTGAATCATCTAAAGCGCCCCCTGCTGACTGGCAGCAGTAAAGGTCATGAACTCTGTTTCCTTCATGTTTACAGATGGGACATGGGTCAAACTCTAAAAACCAAATCTGGGTCAAATGAACATTTGTCAAACATGTTTCCGTCAGTAAAGTTAGTTCCTGCTGTCCTGGTTTATGTCAATGAGTTATCTGACGCTAAACACGAGGGTTAAAAGTCAGATCAAAGGGAGGGAGGGTGGGCGGATTCAATTCATACTATAAGATCCCACTTCTCTAAAACATTTTGACACTTTAATCTTAATTCTATGTCCAGAGTTAGAAATCCACCTTTTATCGAAGAATTTTATTCCCGGTCCCAAATTTTTGCCTTCGGGCTAAAATTTGCCCGTTAATTCAAAAAAGTAGTTCCTTTAGTTCCTTATCTGACAGCCTTCAGGCTCAAATTTCCGCCCTTGATTTTATAACTTTAGCTTTGATCAAAGAATTACGCCCTTAATCTCATTATTCTGCCTTTGATCTTAGAAATCTGCCTTTGATCTCAAAACTCCGACCTTAATCGTAAAATTCAACCTTAATCTCACAATTTCCTCTTTGATCTCAGAATTCCACCTTAACCTCAGAATTCCTCCTCAATCTAAGAATTCAACCTTAATCTAAGAATTCCACTTTTGATCCCTAAACTCTGCATTTGATTCTAGAATTTCAATTTGATCGCAGAATTGGACATTCATCTCAAAATTCCACCTAAATCTAAAAATTCCATTTTTTAATTTTTAATTCCACTCTTAATCAAATTATTCTGCCTTTGATCTCAAAATTTCAAACTAAATCTAATAATTCAAACTGAATCTCAGAATTCCGCCTCTGTTCTCAGAATTCAGCCTTGATCTTACAATTCCACCTTAATCTCAGATTTCCACCCCTGATCTCAGAATTCTGCCTCTAATCTCAAAATTCCACCTCAATATTATAATTTCACCTTAATCTTACTATTCCACCTTAAGCTCAGAATTCTGCCTTTGATCTCAGAATTCCACCTTAATCTTAGTATTCCACCTCTGATCTCAGAATTCTGCCTTTGATCTCAGAATTCCACCTTAATCTTAGTATTCCACCTTTGATCTCAGAATTCTGCCTTTGATCTCAGAATTCCACCTTAATCTTAGTATTCCACCTTTGATCTCAGAATTCCACCTTAATCTTAGTATTCCACCTCTGATCTCAGAATTCTGCCTTTGATCTCAGAATTCCACCTTTGATCTCAGAATTCCACCTTAATCTTAGTATTCCACCTTAATCTCAGAATTCTGCCTCTGATCTCAGAATTCTGCCTTTGATCTCAGAATTCCACCTTAATCTTAGTATTCCACCTTAATCTCAGAATTCTGCCTCTGATCTCAGAATTCCACCTTAATGTTAGTATTCCACCTTAATCTCAGATTTCCACCCCTGATCTCAGAATTCTGCCTCTAATCTCAAAATTCCACCTCAATATTATAATTTCACCTTAATCTTACTATTCCACCTTAAGCTCAGAATTCTGCCTTTGATCTCAGAATTCCACCTTTGATCTCAGAATTCCACCTTAATCTTAGTATTCCACCTTAATCTCAGAATTCTGCCTCTGATCTCAGAATTCCACCTTAATGTTAGTATTCCACCTTAATCTTAGTATTCCACCTCTGATCTCAGAATTCTGCCTTTGATCTCAGAATTCCACCTTAATCTTAGTATTCCACCTTAATCTTAGTATTCCACCTTAATCTTAGTATTCCACCTTAATCTTAGTATTCCACCTTAATCTCAGAATTCTGCCTCTGATCTCAGAATTCCACCTTAATATTAGAATTCTACCTTAACCTCAGAATTTCACCTAAATCTACGAATTTTATCTTAATCTATGAATTCCGCCTTTGATCTCATAATTCCACAGTGAATCTTGAAACTCCACTTTAATCTCAGAATTCCATCTTTAATTGCAGAATTCCACTCTTAATCTAATTATTTTGCCTTTGATCTTAAAATTCCGACCTTAATCTTTAAACTCAACCTTAATCTCAGAATTTCTCCTTAATCTTAGAATTCCACCTTAATCTCAGAGTTCCACCTTTGATCTTAAGTATGAATCTGAGAAAAAAGGTGGCGCTTAAAAAAAAACAATAACAGTACTGACAATACTGTGCTCTGCTGAGACTTTGATTGACAGCTGTGTGGACCAATGAGCTTCCAGCAGCTCCGTGTGCTCCTGACGATCAGAGCAGAGGAAACAAACACGACACAAGAAAAACAAAACTTTAACAAACAGAGAGAGTACGCTTCAAACACTAACAGGAGCCTGACTTAAGACAGAGTCACCATCATTAGGGGTTTTTCAGCTTCACTTCTTTACAACATGAGGGGAGGAAACGCCGTCCAGCTTTTTATTCTGTGTCTGTGTTAAAGTTCATGAGTTTAAAGGAAAAAGATCAGAGGAACCAAAACCTCAGCACGAACGAACAACTCTGCTCAGCTCCAAAGAGAAAGAGACGGAAAATAGTAACACCAAACACACACAGACACAGACACACACACACAGACACGGACACACTGAGCAGAGTGGCGTTGTCATGGCGGCTGCAGGTCTCCATGGTAACAAACAAAAAGCAGTCAGAGAAACTACATAATGGATTCAGAGCTGATGGACACCTGATCTACCTGCCGTCTCCGAGTACCTCATCTTAGATAAACAGTGGGGTGTTAATGGAACAGACAGAAAACTGTGTGTGTGTGTGTGTGTGTGTGTGTGTGTGTGTGTGTGTGTGTGTGTGTGTGTGTGTGTGTGTGTGTGTGTGTGCTCTTTGTGAAATGAACAATACAGCCCATCTCCAGCGCTGGTGAAAAGACAGTGAGCGGCTCTGTCCTGAATATGTCAGCTCGACTCCAGTGGCAGCAGATTATCCCACACCGTGCACACACATACACACACACACACACACACGCACACACACATGCATACACACACACTCTCGTGGAATCAGTGAAAAGAAGTTTTCTGAAAGATGGAAAATCAATGTGTCCTAATGACTCCGCTCTGCTCATTTCATTAACTTACAGCACAGCCACACACACTCCTACACACACACACACACACACACACTGCTACACACACACACACACTTACAGACCCAGCACACACACACACACACACACACTGATAGATTAATTAAGGTGTGGCGGCTCCATAACCTTACTTCAGCAAAAAATAACTACTGTAAAAACGTTTTCACACACACACACACACACACACACACACACACACACACACAAATGTTTCACATACACACACTCATAAACACACATTACACACTCTCACACACACAAAATTAACAAATTTCATTAAGTCACAGAAGCTTCAGTTCAATATTCCCTCATCAGCAAAAAAAACTTCACCATCCACCCAGTTTTATGCTTTTTACCACAGACACACACACACACACACACACACACACACACACACACACACACACACACACACACAGAAAAAGAAACACAGGTCTGTAATTAATAAAGCGTTGGTATTAAAATGATCTTTTCTGCAGAGCTGCAGAACGACCACAATATTAATAACTCTGTGTGTGTGTGTGTGTGTGTGTGTGTGTGTGTGTGTGTGTGTGTGTGTGTGTGTGTGTGTGTGTGTGTGTGTGTGTGTGTGTGATGACCACACAGCTGAAATATGTGGAATATCAGGACCAATCGAGAGAGAGGGAGATGTGAGTGTGTGTCTAATGCCCTGATTTTTCCATTAAAAGCAGCCAGCTGAGCCCAACAGGGCGGTATCATAACTCACACACACACATACACACACACACACACACAAACACACACACACACACACACACACACACACACACACACACACACACACACACACACACACACACACACACGGACCAAGCCACCATGATACTGCAACTACAGGAAACTGTAGCTCCATCCTCTCCTCAGAGTTTTTGTATCGTTGCTCCACGACGAGGAGCAGAGCCGCGCTGGTTTTAAAGGGTCATTCCGTCATTTCTACACATCTAACAGGAACAAGAAGCTTCTGAGCGTGTGCAGTAGGTGTGTTCATCTTGCAGCAGACTCAGATTGTTCCTCATAAAAAATCCACCAAGTTGTTCAGTTCAGTTCGTCTCGGTTTCCGACCCGTTCTGTCCCATTTTACCCTTCTGTAGAGGAGTCAGACATACTGATCTGACCCCAGAAGGTGGAGCTAGAAACACTGTAGTCCACTGATTGGTGGAAAGACTCATCACTTCCTGTGTGACAGCGGTAATAAAGAACAACACATGACCCCGCCATGTTTACATCTCCTGAAGAAAACTTTCTCTTTGTTCGGGAACTGACATCACCAAACAGTGTGAAACTGCTGTTGGAACAAAACTGTGTCGTGTTTTTCTTCTTCGTTAGATTTATTAGCTCAGTTCGTTGTGTCACGCTGTTTTGCCTCCACACTATTATTCAGCTTACACGCCGCCTACCAAACTGTACTGATCCATACTGGACCATTTAGGGGAAAGGAGGCTTAGGCCGGATTAGGGCGGGCCGATGTGGCTTAGATATGAAATATTTGATTATTTCCACAAATTTGATTTGACATTTTTCCTAAATTGAAAAAAAAAAAAAAAAAAGATATAAAAAATTACAAAATTACAAAAAATGATTTTTTTCAAATTGAAAGTTTTATTGCAAGAGGTGAAACATATTTAGTCAAACAAAAAAATGCATTGTTTAAATCTTTTAGATTTCAAAATTTTTGCACATTTTTTAAAAAACTTTTCAAATTTAGAAAAAATTATCCAAATTTTTGAAGGTTTTGCAAAATTCTGAATTTTTAATTTCTGAATTTTTTGGCAAATTATTTAAAATCTTAACTTTTTACAACATTTTCATATTTTTGAAATTTCTTTAAGGATTTTCTTTAAATGTAGCAAATTTTTGAAATTACAGCTTTTTAATTTATTTTTTTTGGGGGGTGGGGGGGGCTCTTGAAATTTTGGCAATTTTTGAATTTTTTCCTTCATTGAAATGTCTTTATTTTGCAAAATTCTGAAATTTATATTAGATATTTTTCCATTCTTTATTGTAAATATATTAAAAATGAAAAACTAAGACACCACAGTTCAATTTTTTATTTTTTATTTTTTTTTATTTAGACAAAAATCAATTGATTTATTTTTTTTGTGAAAAAAATCAAATATTTCATTTCCACATCCCCCAGCCCTTATCTAACTTAAGCCCCTTTTTCCCCTGGTGGTCCCCATAATGCATTTTTTTTTCTATTTTTTATTTTTGTTGTTGGACTAAATATGTATCGCTTCTTGCAATAAAACCTTCAATAATAAAAAATCATTTTTAATTAACTTTATGCATTTTTTATTTTAATTTTTTATTTAGAAGGAACAATCAAATCCTGCCATTTTTTGTGGGAAAAAAATCAAATGTCTTCAATCAGCAAAACTCTGTAATAAAAATAAAAATTCTGTAATTTAATACTTTATTTTCTTAAGCTACAAGGAGCCGCTGCAGAGGCGTCAAAGAGCCACAGGATGCAGACCCTTGACAAAAAGACGTCTTTCTTTGATAACCAGGCACCAAGGAACCAAACCTCATTATGAGAAGCAGAGATTTTACTCGTGAGGACATAAAATTTGCTTGTTTATCTCTGTATCAAACTGATGGTTTGTTTTTTGTTTACTGGGTAACAGGAAGGTTTTCTGTTTGGTTTAAACTCACGGTTTAAACGACAAAGTCAGAAAACATCAGAAAAAAACACCTTCCAACAAGGCAGCGGTGAAGAGTAACTCTGGACGGTAAAATTCATGTTTTTATGAATGGGGTTTGGTGAGCAGGGATCCTTCTGTAATGTTGTGCTCGTTTTCCCGCCCTCTGTGTTTTGTATAACAGGCTGTATAAATAAAGTTATGATGATGAGAGTTTGACCGTCCTCTGGTTTCAGTTCTCAGTTTAACCTCTCTGTGCTTTTAAATCTTCCTCTACGAGTGTGTGTGAGTGTGTGTGTGTGTGTGAGTGTGTGTGTTTGCGTTGGCTGTGTCTAACCTGCTGGGATGGAGTGTGTGATGTGTGTTGTGTGTCACTGTGCGTCTCATTCGCTGTAATTCACGCTGAAGTATTTTCCCCACCGGGACAATAACCTTATTTCCTGTTTCTCTTTCCTCCGCGCTCTCGTCTCTCCTTCTCTTCCTCTTTCTGTCAGCTTTTTCTCCCGCTCTCGCTTCGCGCTCCCCCCGCTGGGTCTTAATGTCACCGAAGCTGCCGGACGCTGTTGGAGCAGGAGTGTGGATATGTCGTCCCCATGGTAACCCCTGCCCAGTCGCCAGGCCCGCCGCCATGGGGTCAGAGGTGCCTGGCAACAGCGGCGGGACCAACTGTGTGAGTGTGTGTGTGTGTGTGTGTGTGTGTGTGTGTGTGTGTGTGTGTGTGTGTCAGAGCTGCGACTGTGTCAGGCTTTTCTTCTCCTGCTGAAAGCTGGAGTGTGTTCAGCTGCTGTCTGTCCAAAGCTGCGTTCAGAGCCGCGCTGACCAGGCTGCTAAATGTCAGCGTGAGATCTGCAGCGTGGACTCAAAACCAGGTCCAAACGGTCTCTGAAGAGTTTGTTTTCACGGCAGGGGGAGCAGGGAAAACCTAGAGACCCAAACCATGGACATTAGAGGCAGGTCACAAAACCTGGTTCCAGACCTAAACTCAAATCTCCTGAGACCGAGTGGCTGTGGCTCTGGAGCCTCATGTGGCTCTTTGACTCGTTTGCAGTGGCTCCTTGTAGATTTAGCAAAAAAAATATTGAAATACAGAATTTTAGTTTTTCTGACAAAGTGTAAGTTAATGATTCAAGACACTGACACTAAATAAAAAAAAGATTTTTTTTATGTTTTTGTTGAACTAAATATGCATCAACTCACAATAAAGCTTTCAAATTTTAAGAGACTTTTGCCATTACATTTTATTTCACTTTTTTACTTCTTCAAATTAAGAAAATAAAAACATATACATAAAATAAAAGACTTCGTATATTTCAATTTTGTTTTTATTTTTGCAATTTTTTGCAAATAATTTCAATTCTTTAATATTGAAAAATAAAGCAAACTTTTGGAAATAACATTTTTTAAATGTAGCGCATTTTGAAATTACAGGGTTTTAAAAAGCAAATTCATGAAATTTTGGCAAATTTAAAAAATTTCAAAACTTTTGGAAATTTTGCGCATTTTTGCAAATTATTTTAAGTCTTTACTTTTGAAAAAAAAAATTGCAATTATTTTTCAATTGTCACATTTTTTAAAATGTAGCACATTTTTGAAATTTAAGATTTTTTTTTATTAGAACATTAATGAAACCTGGCACAATTTTTAAATTTCAAAATTTGGGGAATTTTTTGCACATTTTTTAGACTCTTTAAATTTGGAAAAAGTATCCAAACTTTTGAAGGTTTTGCAAATTTCAGAATTTTTGAATTTTAGCAATTTTTTGTGTAAATTATTTTAGCTTGCTACTTTTAAAAATATTTCTTATATTTTTATTTTTCCAATTTTTTTAATGCATCAAATTTTTGAATTTTTTTATTTTATTTTTATTTTTTTTAAGCAAAATTGTGAAATTTTGGCAGTTTTAAATTTGATTTTTATGGGAAAAAAATTGAACTCATTGAAATGTCTCATTTAAATGATTTTTGCAAATTTCTGAAATTACTGATGTTAGATATTTTTTCCATTTTTTTATTGTAAATGTATTAAAAATGAAAAACGAAGACACTGCCGTTTAGATTCATAAACACAAAAAAAACTTCTTGTTCAGACAATTTTTCACTAGATTTTAATGATGTTTCGAATTTAAACACTTATTTGTCTTTATTGTGGAGATAAAGTAGATAATGTGGCTCCTGAGTGACTTTAATCCAGCTGAGCTGAGGAAAAACGGCTCCTAATGAAGTGAAGGTTTCAGACCCCTGCCTCAGACTGAGGAGCTGACAGAGGGAGGAGGACAAAACCAGAAGAAGCAAAGATGATAATAATCAGAATGAAGAAGAAGCTCCGGGGCAGAGATGGAGGGATGGATGGATGAGGAGGAGAATTAAAGAAAAGAGGAGGGGGAGGTGTGGAGAAAGAGCATTCACCATCCTCTGTCTGTTCACATCAGACTCTCATCGATCAGCGCTCTGCCTTCACATGTGAACCTCCACATGTGATCATCCATCCACGCTCGATGCACAGAAACGAGCACGCACAGCTGCGCTGATAGGAATCGATCCAGAAAGAAAGAAAGAGTGTGATGGTGATTAAAAAAAGAAGATAAAGGACAACTCACTGCTTGGATAGTAAACGATTTTCGGGTGCTGATTCGACCTGAATTACTATTCTTTGGTTTTTCTAACCTTTCAAATTTTAGTTTGCTTTTCTAACACCAGACCAGGTGAAAAAGTTGAATGATGATGATGATGTCTAAAGGCTACATCAGGAGCCATATGTTCCCTGAAAATTCACATCACGAGTCAGTTTTTTAGGATTTATTCAGTGGATCTGACGTCACTTTATAGGACAGTTGAAGAAAAAAAAATTCGCCCTCTGCTGGAGAAAAACCATAGTCTGTATAAAACATGGACGTAGTCTCTGCGACGCCACCCGCCTGTTCCTGATACCGTGTAATCAGGCCAGTCCACATTTGATATGACGCCGGCTTTGAGCTTCCTTTAGAGCAGCTACAGGGCACCGACAGTCACATGACCTGAGCTGTGTCTCTGATTGGACGATCAATCAATCCTAATATCTTTGAAACTGCTGAGTTAGAAAAGATTCACCCCTGTACAGTAAGTGCCCATAGTGAAATCAACGTTTCAGACACAAGCCGTTATTTAAACCAAGCTGTGTAATAAAAAATCCTAATTTAAAAGCCCTTCACTTAGCTCATGTTTTAGCCTTTAGCTCCTGCTCTATCTCTCTCCTGTTTATCTTTCCTCTGCTCTTCACTTTCTGACAATAAGGCTCCTGTGTCCACCCTCTCTACACAGATTGTGTCTTAGCCTCAAGCCCATGTTTTATACTTTTGCTAATTTTTTAGCCTTAAGCCTGTGTTTTAGCGTTAAACTAATGTTTTGGCCTTGAGCTCACATTTTAGTCAATATCTGGTGTTTAAGCCTCTAGTTCATATTTGGTCACTAGTTTGTGTCTTAGCCTCAAGCTCATGTTTTAGTCTAAAGCTTCTTTTTTAGCCTTTAGCTCATCCTTTTGCTCATTTTTTAGCCTTTAGCTCATGTTTTAACCTATAGCTCATGTATTATCCTTAAGCTTATGTATTATCCTTTAGCTTATGTATTATTCTTTAGCTTATGTATTATCCTTTAGCTGGTGTTTTAGCCCCTAGCTCATGTGTTATCCTTAGCTTATGTATTATCCTTTAGCTCATGTAGCATCCTTTAGCTTATGTTTTATCCTTTAGCTCATGTAGCATCCTTTAGCTTATGTATTATCCTTTAGCTCATGTAGCATCCTTTAGCTTATGTTTTATCCTTTAGCTCATGTAGCATCCTTTAGCTTATGTTTTATCCTTTAGCTCATGTATTATCTTTTTGCTCATGTATTAGCCTTTAGCTTATGTTTTATCTTTTGGCTCATCTTTTAGCCTTTAGCCAGTGGTTTAGCTTTCAGCTAATGTTTTGGCCTTGAGCTCACATTTTGGTCAGTATCTGGTGTTTTAGCCTCTAGTTCATGTTTTTGACTAGTTTGTGTGTCACCCCCTAGCTCATGTTTAAGCATCAAGTTTGTGTTTTAGCCTTTAGCTCATGTTTTAGCCTTTTGTTTGTGTTTAAGTCTGTAGCTCATGTTTTGTCCTCAAGCCAGAGTTTTTTTTAAACATTAGCTGGTGTTTTAGCCTATAGCTTGTGCTCTAGCCTTTAGCTTGTTTTTTAGCCTTTAGCTCTTGCTCTATCTCTCTCCTGTTTCTCTTTCCTCTGCTCTTCTGCCTTTTTCTGTCTGACAGTTAGGCTCCAGTGTCCTAGAGATTGTGTCTTAGCCTTAAGCCCATGTTTTACCCTTTAGGTAGAGTTTTAGCATTAAGCCTATGTTTTGGCCTTGAGCTCACATTTTAGTCAATATCTGGTGTTTTAGCCTCTAGTTCATGTTTCGGTCACTAGCTCATGATTTAGCCTTCAGTTCGTGTTTCAGCTATCAGGCTGTGTTTTAGCCTGTAGCTCATGTTTTAGCCTTGTGTTTCATTCTTGCCAGATCCAATCAGGAAGCTAAGAAAGAGCAATTTAGGAACCAAATAACACACACACACACACACACACACACACACACACACACACGAGTTAAAAATGACACAGCATTCATAGTCTGAGTGAGGAACAGTTTGAATCAATGACAGACACACAGAGAAGAAGATGATAAATGTTGAACTGTTCCTTTACACACAGCAGCTTCCTGTCCTCCAGATGTTGCACACACACTCACACACACTCACTGAACGAGCCCACGTCTGATTAAATCCACATCAGACTGTAAATCCTGCCTCTGTCTGCGGAGACCAGCTCTGACACTGTGCTTTTATTTTGAAGACTAAGCCCAGCCAGTGTGTGTGTGTGTGTGTGTGTGTGTGTGTGTGTGTGTGTGTGTGTGTGTGTGTGTGTGTGTGTGTGTGCTGCTGTACTAAATGGCCAATTTCCTCTGGGAGTAGTAACTTAATTAAATACAGACGCACACACACATTCTGACCATCTGTATGAATATGTGTGTGTGCTTGTGTGTGTGTGTGTGTGTGTGTGTGTGTGTGTGCTGTCTGCATTAAGTAGTGGTATGCCACTGAATAACGTGTGTGTGTGATGCGTCTTCAGGGCGGGCTCAACGACAGGAAGACAGATGAAGGACAGGAAATGAGAGCAAGCAGACGGACAACAGTTACTGTGTGTGTGTGTGTGTGTGTGTGAGTGTGTGTGTAAGTATGAGAGAGAGTGTGTAGGAGTGTGTGTGTCTAAGGGTTATTTTAGATGCGGGGCAGCAGACAGTGAGAGTCATCTTGGTAAAGGACAATAATCAATTTGTGTGTGTGTGTGAGTGTGTGTGTGTGTGTGTGTGTGTGTGTGTGTGTGTGTGTGTGTGTTATTTGAATCCCAGTCAGACACATCAATACTCTCTGTCCACCTGCAGCCTGACCTTTGACCTTTGAATGTCACAGGGTCAGGTTACACACACACACACACACACACACACACACACACACACACACACACACACACACACACACACACACCGTCTAGCCTGTGTCACCAGCATTAAACATGGAGGCAGTCAGGGGTCAAAGGTCAAAGGTGAATGTTTCTGGTGAGTAAGCCCCTCACTCCTCTACATACATGTGTGAGGACTGGTGCATGCTGGGTAGTGTAGTCCTCTTACCGAGGTGTTCTGGCACTGGATGCAGGAGGAGTTGAAGCGCACGGCGGGGATGCGTTGGACCTTGCCCTGGATGTTGAACACACACTCGTAGTTCTTCTGACCCGACTGCGGCTGGGGGAGGTTACGGGCTCGCAACGTGATTGGTCGAACCATCCCGGCCGGGACCAGGATGTCAGAGGTGGGGAGGATCTGAGGGCAGCCCTGCAGAGACACAGAGAGAGAGGAGGTTTACTTACTCCTGAGCGTTCGTCTCTCAGCGAAATCCTCCACCGCCGGTCTCAGACCTGGATCTGGTTTCTGTTTAGTCCCAGAGACAGCCAGCGTGGAGCAGACAGCGAGCGGCTAACGAGGCTAAAAGATGTGGACAGTTGTCTCTGGGGTGACAGGGACCAGAAACACTTAGGCAGAGACACTTCATCCACTGTTTGTCTGAATTATTGATGACAGGGCTTTAAATGTAGAGGCTTCAGAAATTATTAATAACAACCTTTTTATCCCCCTGGTTTGAACGTTCGGAGGTTTATTATCATTTAAACCACCAGAAGAGTTGATGAATCAGGCTGGTTAAACTGTGAAATACAACAACACAGTATTACAGTCAATGTGCAGCACCACCTCCTCACACACACACTGTCGTGAAGACGCGACTCTGATCAAGGCGTGTTTTGGAAATGAATGGAGATCAGATTTTCTTTTTAACTTTTCTTTGTTCAAGACAACTTTTTCCAGATCCAGCTCCACGAGGTAAGATATTTATCAACAGTTAGCTAGAGCTACCCTTTGAAACATGACAACAAGCTAACTTTGTCAGTTTGTAGCGTAGTTTAGCAGCTGCTATATTTCTCTCTCCTCACAGCCCGGTGCTCTGAGACGTGTCTGTAACGTGTAACGTTAGTGAATCCTGGTTCTGTCCTACCAGAGCTCATCTACCAACTCCAACCTCACCAAGCAGAGCTAACGTAACCTGGCTCTTCATTTTATTGATAGACTCTCAAGTTTGAACAGACCACTGCAGAATAACTGCTGACTGTGGGTTGGAGCCAACATTAGCACAAACAGATTAGCCTGTGTAATGTCTTAGCCTATTGCTCGTGTTTGAAGCATTAGCCAGTTTTAGCCTTTAGCCATTATTTTAGCATTAAGCCCATGTTTTAGCCTTTAGCTCATAATTTAGTTTCTATCTAGTGATTTAGCTTCTAGTTAACATTTAGGTCTCTAGCTAATAATTTAGCCTTAAGCCAGTTTT
The DNA here is from genome assembly GCF_033239565.1 of Halichoeres trimaculatus. Lineage (NCBI taxonomy): Eukaryota > Metazoa > Chordata > Actinopteri > Labriformes > Labridae > Halichoeres > Halichoeres trimaculatus. Next base: position 3,122,995 of record NW_027437189.1, on the reverse strand, counting down.
TTGTTCTTTAAGTCAGTTTTTTAAATCCTTGGCTTGTATTTAGCCTTAGCTCATGTTTAGCATGTTATAGTTTGTTGCTCCCATTTTGTCCTTTAGCCAGTTATTTAACCATTAGCTGATGTTTTTGCCTTTTAGCCATCTTTTCTTTTTAGCCTGCAATTTACTCTTTAGCTCATATTTTAGCCTCTAGTTCATGTTATAGTTTGTAGCTCCCATTTTGTCCTTTAGCCAGTTTTTTAAACCATTCGCTGGTGTTTTTACCTTTAAGTCATCTTTTGTCTTTAGGGTTAGGGTTAGCCTTTAGCTCATGTTTTAACCTCTAGTTTATGTTAAAGTTTGTAGCTTGCGTTTTTTCCTTAAGCCAAGTTTTTAACCATTAGCTGGTGTTTTTTCCTTTAAGTCATCTTTTGTCTTTAGCCTGTGTTTTAGCTTTTGGTGCATGTTTAATCCTTTAGCCAGCATTTTAGCTTTTATCTTGTGTTTGAGCCATTAGCCTGTCTCCTAGCCTTTAGCTGGTGTTTTAGCCTTTAGCTTACATTTAAGCTTCTAGCTCATGTTTTGTCTGTTAGCTTTAGACAAATGGAAAAAAGTAGTTAGCTTGTGCGCTATCCCTCCCCTGTTGGGCTTAACTATTTTTTTCCTACTGTCTAAATTCTTGCTGGTGTTTATGTCGCTTTGGACAAAAGCATCTGATAAATAAAACTGTAGAACTGTATCTTTCTTCTGCTCTTCTGTCCTTTTTCTGTCTGACAGTTTTAGGCTCCAGTGTCCACCATCACTACAAAATTAATCACAGAAATCGTTTTCATCAGAGAAAAACACAGATCTTTTTTCTCTCTGCTAAACTCCATCAGATGGCGTGGTGTTGTCATGGAGACTTAGATGTGCCGTAAATCAATACAGTCCAACCTGAAATCTAAGAATTAGCATTTAGGGAGGTGGAAAACAAGTTTCAGAGGAATTTAAAGATGAGTTTTTAGTGTCAGGAGATATTTTCTCTGGAAACTTGAAGCCGACACCAAGTCCCTCACACAGGAGCTCTGCCCCCAAATTTCCCAGAGTTACTTGTTCACAGATGTCCCTCACAGCGTGACGTCTGCCCTGTCAGATGAAGCCGGCTGTGGGCGGGGGGAGAGGAGTCTCAGGAGGCGGGACACGACATCCAATCAAGCTGCTGAAGGCGGCGAGTGATGGCGACACGACGGAGGACGAGAAGAAGAGCTACGCTACGCTAACACAAGAGATTTTACGTTTTTTTTTATTTTTTATCAAGGTTAAAGATTCTGAGGCGGCGCTTCAGGTTCACGCTGGTCACATGATGTAAATGTGTCTCACACACACACACACACACACACGTCCCAGCCCCCACTCGTGAATTTTCCTGAACACCTCCCGCTGCGTTCTCACTTCGGCTAATCCTGACTTGAGGCTGACAGAGCCGCGTACGGTTCAGGAGCAGATCTCAGCTGTGTGCCTTCACACACACACACACACACACACACACTGCTTACACACACACCTTGGGATGTTTGCAAGAGTGTATACAAAGTGTGTTGGTATTTACAGCTTCAATAAGACTGTTTGTGTTTCTTTCACACGGGGCAGATATTGGTTTTTGGAAACGTTATTACAGATTATAATGAATGAATATTAAGATTTCTGCAACAGCCCGTGTGTGTTACGTCATTACAACACACACACACACACACACACACACACGGAGCCGACGGAGGCAGATAGCTTATCACAGTCTGTCATCGCTGGGACACAGTCGGAGTGAGAGTGTTCAGTAATGGACAGCTGGTGACAGATCCCAGCTTTGAACTTCCTCAGGCTGTTGGAAACACACACACACACTCTTACACACACACACACACACTCTCACTGTGCTCTCCGTGGGGTGACACCTTTATTAACGAGCGTCACCGCGGTAATTAATTGCCGTGTGAGTGACAGGAAAGACCGTTAGCGCCACAGGAAGGGGAGCCGAGCACAGCGGACACCAGCAGCGACTGTGTGAGCGCGTGTGTGTGTGTGTTTGTTAAACCCTCTTTCGGGGACACACTTCAGATTAAAGACCTGCTAATTGGGGTCTTCTTGTCCAATGAGGACTGGAGCGGCGTTTCCTCCTTGGAGGGATGGTTCCTGAGGTCGGAGGTCGAGGTCAGGCTCCGTCGCTTCGTTAACGACATTTAAAGCTTCCTGTTTTTTTAAAGTGTATTATTTTTGGCAGACAGGCTTCAGGCTCTAAAACGAAGTGTCACCAAGACTGTGAACTCGATTCAAACTCATCAAACTTGTTTTCCAGACGGGACGCGGCGAGTAAATAAATCTATTTTTACATGTTGACTCTGCTGCCTGGCAGATAAACATCTTTTCTTTTCTGCGGCTCAAACAATAAAAAGGAAATGTGCTTATTTCCAGTTATATCATGACTCCAGCTTCTCCTGCAGCAGCTCCGTCTCTTATCTCTCCTTTCTGCTGACAGATGTGTTTTATTTTCAGCCGCTGATGAACGGATAAAAAGCAGCGTTCTCCCTTTCTGCTTCTGCTGCTCCGTTATTAGAGGCTTTTATTCTGAAAGGGACCTGATGGCAGAGGGTGAGGAAATAATAGAAAATATATCCATCCACCTCTCCTCTCTTCCTCCTCTTCCTCTCACTCTCTTTATTCTGTCTAATTGCCTCATAATCAACATTAATTGCCCTGATTGGACGCTTTCACGTCAATTAAGTGGCCATTCATCTCCCATTAGCCAATTAGCCAATCAGAGGTTGTTACTGTCACCCTGTAATGACACCAAGCACCAATCATGTCAACGAGACGCACAAACGAAGCGATCCTCCCTCTGTCTCCTTCTCTTTCTCTGTAAACGAGATAACGAGCGGAGTGTGAGCGCCTCGTTAACACACTCAGCAGTAATCTGTTACCTCTGAGAGCTGTAATCTACGTCCTGTTTACCTTCGTCTTACCTCAGAAACTGTCTCTGCTGGGAATCTGAGCTGCGCTTACTAAACAGATCACATCCATTCAGCAGCTCTATCAGTCCATCATTAATCAGAGATTCTCTTAAAGAGACAGTACTCTGCTTTAAAGCACCAAAACTGGATGTTCAGATTTAGTGTAGATTTATAAACCTGAATTTGTCTATAAACCAATCAAAACACTTCTAAAAAACAGCACCAGATCTTCCTGAAATTATGTCATCATGACATGTTGGAGGGGCGGGGCCTCAAACACCAAGTCCAACCCATAGACTATCGAAAACATGGACGTAGTCTCTGCTGCGTCTGTTTCTGAAACAGTGAAATGAAGCCAATCGGCGGCCATATTGGATATGACCCAGGCTTTGAGCTTCCTTTATAACAGCTATAGGGCGCCCACCACTCCCAACAGGCCTCCAGAGAGCTAGCCAATCAGAGTGAAGAGGGTTTGTGGAGCGAGGAGCCTTAAAGAGACAGCAGCTAAAACAAAGTGTTTCAAACAGAGGCTGAAATAAAAGTTTATTGAGACACCAGAGAGAGAGAAACAGATTTTTTTACCAGTAATTCATGTAAAGAAACTATGAGGGCCCCAAACGGACAGAAAAAAAGGCCCATTTATGGAAACCTTATTTTTGAATTTGTTGTTGTCTTAAACTTGAAACTCTGGGCTGCCCCCCTAGTGGGTGTATTGGTTAACAACAATGCCAACGTAAAGGACGCAGGGGAGTATGAGGTTAGCACTGCATCCTCACCGCAAGAAGGTCACCAGTTTGATTCCCAGTCGCTCATTGGTGGGCCCAACAGTCCCAGGCCCACCCACTTTGCTACAGGCCCACCTCAAACTTTTCTTTGAAAAAATATTTTTTCTTTTTTCTTCTTCTTCTTCTTTTTTTTTTTGAATGAGATTTAAAGAGGAATATTTTAAATTTTTGTCACTTTAAGCTCATTTTGTAATTGTTAGATGCCCTGTCTTTATAAAATGAGTCAAGGCAATCTTTTAGCTTGTTGGTAAAAAAGTTATGAATCATTCAGACTCATGTTATACTGGTAGGACAAGAAGATAATTTTGGGAAAGACTGTAGATTTTTATTTATCTGTAGCTAATGTTTCTGTTTTTACAGCCTATAATACATATCCCTGTGCTAGAGCGCCACCCTTTGGCCGATACCATTGACAGCCATTGTTGTCTGATGGACTATAGTTTCATCAAATATTAAAAGATCAAAGAAACTTAATCTGCTTCATAACATGCATTGTAACATAAAGTATTTACTAACTTTTGTAATTTAAGGCCACCCAAAATTGGTTTGGCCCACCCACAATTGAAAACCTGACTCCGCCCCTGTCCGTCTCTATGTTTCAGCCCTGTCCAGTCCAGGGTTTACCCCGCCCCTCACCCTCAAACAACCAGGACAGGCTCCAGCCACCTGTGACCCTTAATAGAATAAGCGGTATGGAAAACAAATGAATGAAAAATGAAATCAATGTTGTTCAAACAGTGATAATAATGAAGCAGTCAGAGCTGATTAACACAATAAGGGTCTGTAGCTCAAAGAGTTCTAGAATGTAGTGACATCATCAGGGCAGAGAGCTCTCTGTCACTGATGATGTCACAACATTCTAGAACCTCATTGATGGAGTTGCAGCATAAAGATTCTCCTAACCCTAGAATCATGATAAGATACTACGGGGGCACCAGAGGGACAAAATAAAGTCTATAAAAAACAAAAGCCTTCTTTAAACTAAATCAGGTGAAGTGGAGCTGAGACTGACCCTGAGATAGATTTAAACAACACATAACTGAACTTCAACTGTTTTTCCTGGGAAATTAACAGTTCCTCTAAAGGTTCCTGGTTCTTGGGAAAAGTTCCTGCAGTTCAACAGCACTTTATATTAAAGGGCCTACTCGTTTAGGACAGTACAAGCATAGACTGTAAAAAAAATGGACGTCATCTCACTCGGTTCGAAGTGAGATTGCCACAAAAACTGCTCCCCCTGGTGGCTGGCTGCAGTATAGGTTAAAAAATCCATCTCCCCAGTCATTCCAGATGGGCTGTGGTCAAATTTTATAAAATTAATACACCTGGTAGAAATGTTTCTCACGTCTGATTGTTGTGGTGATTTAAAGATATCATTTGGCTGTCTTGTATTCAAGTCCTCTTTTTTTCATTAGTCATAAGAGGTTAAAAACGAGGTTTTACGTCATGTTTAATGATGATTGACAGCTGACGATCTTGTGTATTTTTTCGGGGATTGTAAAATATGTCGGCAGGTAGAGCCAAGAAATGATTAGACTCTCAAAAGAAAAAAATAATTATTATTTTTGTCACCTGGCTCAGCTCAGATTCTCCCAGAATCCCTCACAGCCTCTGCTGCACAGACTCTGGCTGCCAATAGCTGCACCTTTTTACTTTCCATGTTTTTCGATTAGTTTTTAATATATATATATATTTTTTGCATTTTAGTGAAGAGTTTTTTACTTAATTTCTGTTTTTCTTTCATTTTTCTTTGTCACTTTTTTTTTGTTTAAAGCCTAAATTGGCTGGAGTTAAAAAAAAAAAAAAAGAAATAAAATAAAATAAAATGAAATGAAATTTGATGAAATTAAATTAAATTAAATTTAATGATTACATGGTTGTTACTTTTCTTATTTTAATTCAACAGCACAGTTTTTTTTTAATTATTTTTTTTGGCTTTTTTGGTATTTTGGCTTCAAAACCGTATAATGGTAAATGGCGGAGCCACGCTGTCCACTCTATAAACAGTCTATGAGTACAAGCAGCAACTGGATAAAGAAATGTTTTTTGGGACGTGTTCTGCGTGTTTCAGACTCAGATTCAGGATTCCTTACGTCCCAGCTGGTCTGATCCCAAACATTTCTCTGACACCTAACCGTCACCTAGAGTTCAAAAGAAATATTACACAAAAATAAAAACAGTTTTCCCGTCCTCAGGCTTTGATTCTGGTTCGTCTGCTCCGTCATCTCAGCATCATCTGCAGATCCTTAAATCACACCTGTCTCTGAGTCCTTGAACGCATCAGCAAAGACAGTTTTAAAGCCTGTGTGTGTGTGTGTGTGTGTGTGTGTGTGTGTGTGTGTGTGTGTGTGCCCTTCACTGTTGACCTGAAGCTTTACTGTTGTTTACTGAACCATGTAATGGCAGCGAGAGCAGCTCTGACCTTCATCACCGCCGGCTCTCCTCAGACTCACGCCGTCAGTCACGACGGTAAAGAGCTGAGGAGACAAACGCTGAAAAACGACAGCTCACCTGAACCAGGTGCTTTATTGAGTTTAAAACCAACAGAAAACTTATGAAAATTTTTGATTTAATGAAGTGAAAAATCCTCACATACTTCATGGCTTCTTGTTTCTTTGAAATGTTTTGCTTTATCAATTTTTATGATACCATACCAACTTTATTTATAAAGCACTTTTAAAAACAACCACAGCTGTAAACAAAGTGCTGTACAGGTAGGTAAAATTAAAAAAAGATAAAAACAAACAAAACAGATGAAAGAAAACATGAAGAAAAGCAAATAAAAGGGAATGAGATAAGATAAAACTTTATTGATCCCCAGGTGGGAATTATTTGTCATGCAATGAAATCATGAGTGAGATCATGCAAAGATTGATACTGAGTATTTCTGAGGTTAAAGTTTAAAGAGTAAATGAGTTTTAAGGCGCGTCTTTAAGGTCCGTCCCACAATCAGCGAGCAGCACTACAGAAAGTCCCGCCCCCTCTGAGCCTCTTCCTGGACCTCGGTACCTGCAGGAGCAGCTGGTCGGCTGACCTGAGGGACCGAGAGGATTTCAGAGCAACGTCATCGTAAATAAAAATAAAAATAAATAATCTGTGTTTCTGGGCTGAAAGCATTAAGATAGCTGAGCAGCACCAGGCCCTGAGTTTTGGCTGCAAGGAAGATTTTTGCCCATCTGAAGGTCAGATTACAGCCTGTAAGGCAAAACCCAGGGCGAAGCTTAATGAGGCGTAGCATGTGTGTGTGTGTGTGTTTCTGTGTGTGTGTACCTCCATGTTGCTGACTCGTCCTTCCTGAAACGAGCAGTCCTGCAGGTTGTTGGTGCAGATGTGACGATATTTGCACCAGTGGCACGGGAACTCGCTGCTGACACACGAGGTGCACCTGAGAGGCGACGAGAAGGGCGAAAAAAAAACACAAAACAAAAACATCATGAAAGGTTAAAAATGAAGATTCGTCTGGAATACTTTCAGCGGCGACTTCCACCAGCTTGTTTAAGATCTGAAGCGTCTCCTCATCTCCTCTCCTGTTTTTGACTCAGGGGAGGAAAGGAGGCAAGGAAAGGAAAGGAGGACAGAAGGAGTCAGAAGAGGAGACTTACGAGTTGAGCACAGAGCAGTTGTAGAAGATAAAGTTGGTGGTGATGAACTCGTGTCCGGTCTCCGTGGAGTGCAGACTCAGCTGGACGACTCGTTTCTCACCTGGAGATGAAAACAGGAAGTTGATTTATCGAAGGACACACTCCTGACCTCCATCGTTAACATGAAGGAGTGTGTGTGTGTGTGTGTGAGTGTGTGTGAGTGTCTTACCGTAGGACTGCGTCTGTGCCGGCAGGTCCCTCAGCGACGGTGACAGACACATCACCTGACCTTTACCCAGCACCTCCCCAGGTGACTCGCTCAGGTCCTCGAACACACAGGACACGCCCCCCGACAGATCCGGAACGTTCTGCACATTAATGGTTAACTACGGACAGAGAGAGGAGAGTTATTTATGCGTGCTACGTGGCGTGGCGGTGGTACGGGTCGTGGTATCCTGAGGGCGCCCTGACTCTACCTGCGTGGCGGGGGAAGTGACGGACATGTTGCTCGGGGTCACAGAGATGTCCACGCATTGGTCCAGCCGCGTGTTGAAATGCTGAGGCTCCTCCCACTTGTCACATGCTTCCTGTCTGGAACACCTGCAGGGGTCAAAGGTCAACACATGGTCAGAAAAACAAACTCACACAAAGACCTCTGGGGTTAAAGCTGCAGTTCCTCCAGTGTCCACCAGAGGCTGGCTGCAGGAACAACAGGGACCACACACACACACACACTGACACACCTGGACCAATAAAATCACATCTAAAGTAAAGGAGATTTCTATTTTCACTGAGGTTTAATCTCCAGGTTAAAAACAGGTGAAACAAATTAGAATAAACGTCCAAATTTTCTCAAATTTCTGACGTTTTTTTGTCATTGATTGAGGAGTATTACGAATTTACAACAACTTTTATCGTCTCTTGATTTTTGAAATATTACAACTTTATTTTCACTTGAATGTCGTTACTTTACAACTTTATTTTTAAATGGGTTTTTATTTTGAAACATTGTGAGTTTCTTTCAATTTTGAGACATTAGTTTACAAGTTTGTTTTTAAAAAATCTATTTTTTTCCTTGAGCTTGGCCTGATCCTCCCTTGTATCAAACTGATTTTTGTTATTTATTAATTCAGAGTATTTATTTTTTAAAACTGCAAAAATATGATGCATTTTTTGTATTATTTCACCTATATTTTATTTTATCCAAACATTTTATTAAATTAAATTGATTTCATTACTGCCAAATATTTTTTATTTAATGTTCTTTTAAAACACAAACTTTTTAATGTTTTTCAGATTTTTTTTAAATTTTTTCTTATTTTGTCACATTGTTTTTTGTTTATATCCTAAATTGGCTGGAGTTAAAAAATAAAATAAAACAAAATAAAATAAAATAAAATAAAATAAATTTAAATTAAATTAAATGGTTGTTACTTTTTTATTTTAATTTAACAACACAGATTTTTTTTTTTTACTTTAATGTGACCTCATTAAAGCGTTTTCACATTTTCAATTAAACTATTCAAAGTTAACAGTTTAATGCTCAGGTTCCTCAGAAAATATAACCTTTTAAAAATTTTGTACTTTTCCTTTAAAATCTTCTGGACACTCTCAGGACTTCTCCAGAAACAGAAACCACCTTCACTATATCCCCTGACTCCTCCTCCTCCTCCTCTTACTCCTTCAGGTGTGTCCCTGCGTGTTGAACAGCTCTGAATGTGATTAATTAAAGAATTAATTGTGTGTGTGTGTGTATCTGTGTGAGTGTGTGTGTGTGTGTGTGTGTGTGTGTATCTGTGTGAGTGTGTGTGCGTGTGTGTGTGTCTGTGTGTGTGTGTGTGTGTGTGTGTGTGTGTGTGTGTGTGTATCTGTGTGTGTGTGTGTGTGTGTTATCAGAGGCGTGCAGGTGGAGCAGCAGCTCCGACATATGCAGCTCCACACAAACACATCAGACTGAGTGAGGACGAGCTGTTTACAGCTAATGAACGACAGATGGACAGAGAGAAACGACTGACACACACTCACACACACACTCACACACACACACACTCAGATATTTAGCGTATAGAAAAACACCCGCTGTGAATCTAACCGTCTTCAAAACCAACACTCAGAACAAAGATCTGTGACGAGCGAATCTTAAAGACGCTCCAACAACATCTGGACCTTTCAGAATAAAAGCGAATCTTCTTTAAGGCTTTTACTTTGAAGGGGGAGATGATTGAAAGTCATCCAGAGGAACTTCCTCCACCTGCCTGGACGCAGAAACATCAAACGCTGACGGCTCAAACACGACAGAGAGTGTGTGTGTGTGGACTATATAGAAACATTAATGACGCCTCATGGGAACACACTCTAATACACACACACACAAACACACTCAGAGTTGGTTGATGTGTGTGAAGCACATATATATGTCTTTGTTTTATCATATACCTCCTCTTCTCTGCAGTTTGAAGTCACATAACACCAGAACAAAGGTGTGTATAAATAATCTGAGTCGTTTGTTCGTCTCTTTGTCTCAGGAAACTTTACGGTCTGCTTATTTTTTTAAATCTCTGGTAGTTAATCCGGATTATATTCTTCCCTTTTTCTGCCTCTTCCTCTGTTTGGTAAAAGAAAAGCAGTATTAACGCTGGTCACGATTTTTTGACAGGTAAAAAAATCTTGTGGGAATATCTATTTCAGCGCTTTTGTGTGTTTCGCTTCATTTCATGTCAGTAACTCCTGTGTTGTGTTGATTATGGCGCCCCCTGTGGTAGAAGTGATCCAACACGCAGCTGACACATCACAACCCTTTTTCATTCATTTCAAGCCTGATTCATGTTTCTGTGTTGATTTTCACCATAGTGTCTCATGGAGTGATGAGCTCTATCATACTTCTGCATGGCTCTGCAGTACCCCTCCGGAACACATGGGGGCAGTGTAGTCTATGGGTTTTCTGCTTTCACAGTCACTCTGAGCATTTTATGTTAAAGTGAAGCTGAAACAAGTTATGAGAGAAGACGAGGAGGAGAGGAAATGTACAAACGATATGCGACAATTCCGAAAAAAAATGTGTTCATACAGGAAACACAAGGCACAAGCCTGGCACACCCTGCACAGTGTTAATTTCATGCGGCACACCGCTGTGCGCTGCTAATTTGACAATTTGGTAGACTGTCTGCACAGAGATGGGTGTGATGGCCCACCAGGGGGAGTTGACGGCAGATTCATGTTGGCGCAGTGACAATTTAGTGCCATTAAACAGCGCAGAAAGTGCGCTGAAAGCTCGCCAGCTCCTACCTGGTCTATTCTCGGCGCAAAGCAGAGCACACCCTCCGCAGCTGTAATTCGGTGACAGGCGCACATGTGCGCACATGTCAACAAAGCCTCAGAGGCAGGTTTCCAGAGTGTCAGACATATTTTAATGCAATAAACAATCACAGCAATCACTATTTAATGTAACCGTCTGAACCAGCATATACATTTATATCTATATTAACTGTCCCGTCACATCTGATGTCAGATTAAAGCTGTTTGTCATAATGGAAAGTTAACCTGACGGCAGCTGGAAGTTTGATGCACATCTTACAATTAAACAATAAACAGCCTTAACATCTGATACTGAGTATATATCTGGTTCTCTCATTTCATTTAATTCAAAGAAAAGAGGGAGAGAAAAGACGAAGAAAAAAGAGACAAAATAAATGTGTGTCACTCAGGATTTACCTGTGATTTCCCATATTTCTCTGTTTTAGTCTTTATTTTTAACCTGATCTAAAAAGATGGAGTACATTATTGTAAGGAGGATGAGGTGGAGACACTGGGAGAGTATATAGTGTATCACCAAAGGTTCTGCTATTTGGCGATGACAAACAAGGAGAGCAGGTGGATTGAAAGTATTCTGAATGGATAAGCCAGCTGTGAAACTGTCTCTTCATTTTGTACTCCTATTAATGACAAAGGAACAGATTAAATCTGTCCCAGGAGCTGGCCCACAAGGTGACGCGCTTCGTGTCCTCTGAAGCGCCCCACTGTCCATTCTCCTGCTGCAGGGACAGCGGCTCTGACCATCTCCGCTACCAGCACTGTTTCCGCGGTGCTGGGGATCAGTCAGACCAATCAGACGCTGCACCTCGGCCGCAGCACACTTAAAGGCGAGGAGAGGCGCTCATTTGATTGGTGAAAACAGCGCTCGGCTGTGTTAAACCCACTCATGGCTTTTCTCCTCCCTCTCTGCCATTTGCGCGGAGGGAGGCGTGGACGCATACCTCTGCGCCTCTCTGCGCCTTGACTGCGCCTCTCTTGGCATTGCAGGAAACTTGCAAAGTGCGCCGGTCACGCCCTGTCCGCTTGGCGAAGGCCGGCGCAGGGCAGGTGCGCCTGTGCTTGTGCCTGGTCTACGAAATTAGAGCAGACACTCAGACACTACGGTATAGTCCATCCGATTTTTACACATAGTTACATTAAGGAGGAGGTGTCCTCTAAGAATGTGGTATCAAAAGTTCTCATTCTTTGATGTATTAGCATTAGCATTAGCATTAGCATTAGAGGAGCTGTTTTGATTGGGTGACTTCCAGAGCTGAGATCACACCAACAAGGGAACACTTCACACACACATCCTCCCAGTTGTAGTGGTGACATCATTCTTAACTTCCGGAACTTCATCTCCCTGGAGCTGATTGGACGACAGCCGACCAATCAGAACCCCTGAGATCCAAGCAGGTTTTTGCACACAGAGGACTGAGTCTACATACAGCTGTTGGATATAGTGGAATGTGTGTGTGTGTGTGTGTGTGTGTGTGTGTGGTGTGTGTGTGTGTGTGTGTGTGTGTGAAGGTCTTACTTGTTGAAGAGGACACACCAGCCGCAGTGAGGATCACCTGAACCCAGACAGTCTGAACAGGTGCTGTACTGCTCACAGCTCTCCACGGGGAGTCTGCTCACCTGGAAAACACACACACACACACACATAAAACACACACACGTTAATTTTCTGTATCAGTGTTTGAGTTTGATCTGAGAGTTTTCTTCTTTGCTGTAAACACAGACGACCACGTGGGAAAAACTCAGCGTGAGGAGGAAACGACGGAGACGTCACACGAAGATGAAAGAGTCAGACGTTGAGCCGAGTCCTTCAGATTTAAAAATATAAACACTAATAAGAGGAGGAAGCAGGAGGACATGAGCTCATTAAAAGTTATAGATTTGGAAATCCAAACTTTCTCTGTCTGAGACTTTGAGCCCAGAGAAATTCTGTGAATCATGACAAAACTTTAGTGACGGTTGGAAGAAAAGACGTCAATTTAATGTCAAAATAAGAGAAGTCTGAAGCAGAAAGAAAACAGATTTGTTGGAAAATACAGAAATAAAACTTGCGACTGAAGCATTTAATTCCCACAGCACAGTTTAAAAATCCTCCAAACTTCATCCACAGTAGAAAGAGACGTTTCTCTGATCATCAAACGCAGCTAAATGTGTTTTTTCCTCAAACACAGAGGAAGGAAAGGAGCTTTAGCCAGGGACTACTTTCAGCGGCGGATGAATACAGATCATCTTAAGCTGAAAAACCAACGAAAAATCAAAATTATTCTGTTTTTAAATCCAAAACATGTTCCTTTAAGATCCAAAATTCATCAGTTTATCCTCCGCTGTAAACATTAAATCATCTTCAGATTGATTTTACGGCTGTGTGACCACAACGCAGCTTCAGTGTGTGTGTGTGTGTGTGTGTGTGTGTGTGTTATCTCTGTGTGGTTTGGTGGTTTTCCCACTGACAGTAACACAGCCTGAGGCCGGTGTGTAACACATTTGTCTTGGTTTTGCAGACAGTTAGGCAGTGTGTGTGTGTATGTGTGTGTGTGTGTGTGTATGTGTGTGGAATCATTTACCCAGCAGTCATTGCAGCAGGGAGACAGTAAACACAGAGAAACACAGTGGACACTCTGTCCGTCTCTGTCTCATTCAGAAGTTCACACATGAATACATTCATTGTCTCACACACACACAGACACACACACACACACACACACGCACACACACACTCCTGTCTCCTCTCTGACCTCATTATCAGGTTTTTTTTTGGAAACAGTGACTCTGGATCTGTGCTCAGCCAGCCTCATTTCAAATCGCTGATGTGTCAGTTTTTATTCTCCTCTCTGATGAGTCTGAACTCTGAGAACAGACCGTCTGCTCCACGAGACACGTTCAACACTCAGCTCAGGGGAAACAGGCGGATACGACGCCTGAAAACAGCAGTGAAGGTGCTTTAAGACCAGAAGTAGCTGATGACATCACAGGCGGTGAGGTGAGGTGAGGTGAGGTGAGGTGATAGTCTGGCAATAACGTGTTTTCCTGTTAGCATCACTTTGCTGTTTGTTTCTATTAGCATCATTTGCTAAACAATCAGGGAAAAGCATTAGTTTTCAGTCTGATATCCGTGAACTTTAGTCAAAACTTTACTTTCTGTTTACACAATTCTTCCAAAAAATGACGCAAAAATCAAAGTTCCCGTTGATGTAATGTTGAGCAACAATGTGACGTAAAAGTTAGCTTCTTTTAAGGGACTGTGAGGATTTTCTCTCTTCTAGATATCTGCCTGATTCTAATCCACACTATAATATATGAGTATCAGCACCAACATAGACTATTCCTACATGCTACTTCGTAGCTTCCCAATACAGATCAGGTTCTGTGATTAATTTTGTAGTGATGGTAGACGCTGGAGCCTAACTGTCAGAAAGAGAAAAGGAGAGGAGAGCAGAAGAAAGAGAAACAGGAGAGAGATCGAGCACAAGCTAAAGGCTAACACGCAAGCTGATAGCTGAAACAAAAGCTGAAGGCTAAAAAACAAGCTAAAGGCTAACATACAAGCTCCAGACTAAAACACAAACTAGAGGCTAAAACATGAGCTAAACACTACAACACCAGCTAAGGGTTAAAAAACTAGCTTCAGGACAAAAAATAGCTACAGACTATAACACAAACTAGTGGCTAAAATGCAAGCTTAAGGCTAAAACACTGACTAAAGGCCAAATCACTAACTAGAGACCAAAATATGAACTAGATGTTAAAACACTAGATAGAGGTTAAAATGTAAGCTAAAGGCTAAAACATGAGCTCAATGCCAAAACACTGGCTAAAGGCTAAACCTTGAGCTAAGAATGAAACATGCGAAAAGGCAAAAACACAAGCTAATCTGTTTGTGCTCAAGTTGATTCCAACCCACAGTCAGCTAGCTAAAGGGCTAAAACAGGAGCTCAGGGCTAAAACACAAGCTTAAGGCTAAAACATTGGCTAGAAGCTAAAACACAGGCTAAAGGCTAATACAATGGCTAAAGTCTAGAACCTGAGCTAAAGGCTAAAACAGGATCTGAGGGCAGGCAGTGGCTAAAGGCTGAAACTTGGGCTAAGAATAAAACATTTGAAAAGGCTAAAACACAAGCTAAACTGTTTGTGCTCATGTTGATTCCAACCCACAGCTAGCTAAAGGCTGAAACATGAGCTAGAGGCTAAAACAGGAGCTAAGGGCTGAAACATGAGCTAGAGGCTAAAACGGGAGCTAAAGGCTGAAACAGAAGCTTCAGGCTAAAACATAGGCAAAAGGCTGAAATACCTGAGACAGTCTAAAACTTTGGCTCAAGTCTAAAACCACAGCTAAAGGCTAAAACCGAAGTTAATGCGTTTGTGCTAATGTTGGCTCCAACCCACAGTCAGCAGTTATTCTGCAGTGGTCTGTTCAAACTTTAGAGTCTATCAATAAAATGAAGAGCCAGGTTACGTTAGCTCTGCTTGGTGAGGTTGGAGTTGGTAGATGAGCTCTGGTAGGACAGAACCAGGATTCACTAACGTTACACGTTACAGACACGTCTCAGAGCACCGGGCTGTGAGGAGAGAGAAATATAGCAGCTGCTAAACTACGCTACAAACTGACAAAGTTAACTTGTTGTCAGGTTTCAAAGCGTGCTCGACCTAACTGTTGATAAATACCTTACCTCATGGAGCTGGATCTGGGAAAAAATAGAGTTAAAGAGGCAGCGTACCTGATACTCCGGGCCAAAAGGTGGCGCTTTAATCCATTTAAAACAGATTGTATCATATTTGTCAGCAATTTGGCAAAAATCTTAGTTCCCATTAGCATATGTTGCTAAGCTATGAGGCAAAATTGTTAGTAAGAGCCAGCAAGATACCAGACCAAGGCCAAAACACCACTGTTACTATTGTACACAATGACGCAAAAATGTTCGTTGTGTTAGCCCTGATGTTGCTAAACAATGAGGTAAAAATGTTAGTTTCCATTAGCATAATTTTGCCAAACAATGTGAGAAAACTTTCATTTCAGCGTAACGTTGCTCTTTGGTGTCACAAAAATGTCTTTTTCCTTTAGAGCAGTATTGCTAAACATTGGTGCCATGTTGTCACATTGTCACACTATGTTAGCATAAAGTCGCTCAACAATGCAACTTCATGTTAGCATAACGTTGCTAAAGGATGTAGCCTTCAAACAGAGACTTATTGATCTGTTCTTTCCTAACTGTTGATGGAAATGTTCATCGTAAAACAAACTGGATCATGTTTTGTTGGGTCTTGAAGAGTCCAGTTACTGATAAATTAACACGCGAATCAGAATCCATGGCTGCGGTACGCTACCTGTGACGGAAAAACTGGGACTAGTTTAGCAAATAAAACTTTTCTTACGTTGAGAAATTTAGAATGTTCTGGAAACAAACTGGGACCTTTCTCCTTCAACACTCTGAAGACCTGTTTGTGGACTCTCCAGCAGCTGTTTACTGACATCAGACCAGGAGACCGGATCAGAACCACCCGGACCAACCAGAGAATATCTGATTATTAACATGTGACTGTGTGTGTGTGTGTGTGTGTGTGTGTGTGTGTGTGTGTGTGTGTGTGTGTGTGTGTGTGTGTGTGTGTGTGTTAGTCAGGTGCAGAGGAAATTACAGTCGTTGAACTCAGCTTTGCTTCCTCTCAGTGGTACAATAAGAGTTTTAACATGGGACACACACACACACACACACACACACACACACACACACACACACAGAAACCCAGTGTGTATTACGGCGCCAGCTGAGCGATACTCACATTCAGCACTTCCTGTCTGCAGATGTTAAAACAACAGAATGCAAACACACACACTTACACACACACCCTGCCTCCACAGTAAATAACTACTTAACGTCTAAACTTCTCATTTAACTCGTCTGTTTGTCTTCTCTAAACTTTTCCCCCTCATCTTTTTTCATCAGAACAATGAAGTATCACAGAAAGACGATAAAACTTTTAAATTCTTCTTCTGGAGCGTGAAAAGTCTGAGGAGAGTTAGTGTGTGAGTGTTTACCTGTCGGTCACTCAGCAGGTAGATGTACTGATGGTCCGGGCTGAACACCATGTCTCTCAGGATGGGCTTCCCCTCCACCACCGTCACCGTCTCATACAGCAAAGCATTCTGGGCCGGAGGCGGGATGCCGTCCACACGGATCTGAAACACACAGAAAAGGAACAAACGTTAGGAACTCATGTTAGATTGTTCATGTTAGCTTGTTCATGTGTTTGTGGTGAGTCTGAGTGTAAACAGCAAGTCCCACGGAGGCTTCACCCGGTCCCCCGTCAGCGAAGCTACGGGGGACCGGACGGGGGAAGCTTCGTACTTGCGAAGTACGAAGCTAAAACACAAATGACCTGTGGCTAATGGCGCATTCCGCTCGGAAGCTAGGATTTACGAGTTCTGACAAGTCGCAATTTCCTTCTTTGAAGTTGGCGGATCAACACCACCCCTGAGTAGGGATGGGTACCAAATATGGTACTTTAATATGTACTGACGGAGTTCTGTCTGTGGTACAGAGTACCGTAAACGTAAAATCAAACAGTACCATGTTTCGGTACCTAAACGCATCCTTGTGACTGTGAGGAAGTAGAAGAGTAGGTAATTTTCCTTAATGGACATAAACGCAGCATTGCAAGTTTATATACTGAAGAATAAATATGTTAAATAGAAAAACTTTGAGATTTTATTGTAAAATACATTAATACTTTTTACCACAGAAACACACACAAAAGTATCAGAAATTGGTACCATTGAGTACCAGTACTGATTACCAGGAACCAGGCATCGGTACTGTATCATTTAAAATGTTAAAGGTACCCATCCCAACGCCCGAGTTTACAATCAAAGATGGCTGCCTTTCTGGCCAGTGTTTGTTGAACTAAATCGGCCACTAACTCAGTCATATACACAATATTGTTCAATGTTTATATATTGAAATATTGGTGTAGTGTTATTTACCTTCTTCATAGTATCCCCAAACTACAAAGCAGGGCATGCTAACAACGGCTAACAATGGCCAAAAAGACACCAGATGTGTTGCTGTATTTTTTACTAACTTGGCAACTGAAATGCTTTTAACTCGAGGATGACATCATTCCCACGCCCCCTTCCCAGTTCTGATGTAAATGGAACGGACCATAAGTCCCGCCCAAACACCCGGACATTCTGCGCCTGGTCATCTGTTGGAATGCATTGCCTAAAGTCAGTTTTCGTATGAAGTTTGTATAAGTTTAAAAATGGTCAAATTTTGTTCCTGGAGTACATGCAACTTCTACACAGAGTATCCTGAGAGTCTGGGTGACGGGTGTCTTTTTAACCCTTTCTCTAGACACATCTAAACAGAGAAAAGTGACTTCTTTGGATAAAGTTGTGCAGTCGACCAACATCAACTCAGTGTGAGTAAAATAAAAAATAATATGTGATCTTTCCGTCCCAAAAGTCATCAAACTACTGTGACACCTGCCGTAGCATCCGTCACTGAATGTTCACTGTTAGTCTGAGTGAGTGGAGGGGGCGGGGCTTAGCCAGGGGTCAGTTCTACAAAGAATTCTGAGGTCAAGGACAGAATTCTGTGTGTGACATCAGAGTTCTAGAACTCCTGCTGATGCTTTAATGCTGACACCTGATTGGTGGATTCTACACTTATGAGAATCCAGACCAAGAGCGGAGATTTTTCTTTGTTTTTTGATTTTGAAAGGAGACTAAGTAGAAGTAAGAACTAAAGGACCATGAATTCATGTTGAGAACAACTTTTCCGATAACATGAAAGGTTAAAGAGATTCTTTTGATGTTTTCTTTGTTTCACTGAGAACACAAAACTTTTTCTGTTGATCGTCTTTTCGATTGTTCACGCTTACAGATAGAAAAAACAAACATCAGAAAACAATAAGAGGGACATTTTAAAGACAGGTTTGAAATTGTGCTGAAATGACAGAAATAATTTCATCTTTGAGAAAAGTCTAAACACACTGCTTCAGAGCATGTGAATAAAACATTTTTTGTTAAAAGTCAGGATGAAAAAGTCTCTGTTTGATAAAAATTTGCACCGAGCTCCTTCTGAAACCCTGCAGCTGAGAGAGGTCTCACTCTGATCCAAACGTGTCGAACCGTTTCCTATTAGCATAGACACAGACGCCATTTTACAGGAAGAGACCGAATAAAGGGATGATATTTGACTGGAGATGGGATGAGGATGAGGATGATGATGATGATGATGATGGTGGATAAGTTGATGATGAAGATGATATTAAACACGGCACCGAGCTGATGAAGAGACGACCGCTCTGTTTGAAAAACGGGGAGCGACTAAAATAAGATTCCCCCAAATCTCCCCAAACCTCCCGCCTCCCCGCCTGCGTCTGACCCAGAAAAACACCACAGAGGAAGACGAGGAGGAGAGGAAGAGGAGGAGGAAGAGGAGGGGGATGAGAGGTAAAGACGAATGAGAGAAGAAAGGGAGGAAAATCAAAAGGAATAAAGAAAGGTGGAAAGAGAAAAGGAAGGAAGGAGAGAAGAGAGAATAAAGGGAGTGTAAGGAAGTAGGAAAGGAGGGAAGGAGACAAAGAGGAGGAACAAAACAAGGAGGTGAGGAGGATAGAAGATGAGAGGGTAAGAAAGATGCAAAGGAAGGAGAAAAGACTGAGAAAGTCAGGAAGAGAAGGAGAGAAAGGAGCAATAAGAGGAGAGAAGAAGGAGAGAAAAAAGGGTAAGAAAATGGAAAGAAAGACTGGAATAAGAGAAAAAAGAAAGAAAGGAAAAGAAAGAAAGAGAAAGGAGAAAAAGTAAAGGGATAAAAAAGAGGAGAAAGAATAAAGGAAAGGAAGAGAAAGAGATATGACAAAGGAAGAAGGATGGAAGGCCAAAAGTATAGTTAAAAAAAGGAAGAAAGAAAGAAGTAAAGAAGGAAAAAAAAGAGGAAAAAGGAAAGAAAGAAGTAAACAAGTCAAAAACTGATGGAAGATCAAAAACAAATAAACAAGGAGGAAAGAAAAAAGGAAGAAATAAAAGAAACAAAAAAGGAATGAAACACAGAAAGAAGAAAAAAGAAGGAAGAGAGAAAAGAAGACGACCGAGGGAACAGAGGAGTTAGGAAGACAGGAAAAACAAAACGAAAACAAACGTAAGGACGAAAGAAAAAGGATGAAAGGAAAGGAGGTGAGAAAAATAAAGGAGGCAGGAAGGTAGGATGTAGGGAATAGAGTTAGGACAAAAACTACGCAAAGGATGCAAAAAAGAATCAAAGAAAAGGAAAAAAGGAAGGACATGAGGAAAAGAATCTAGGAGAGGAAAGAACGTTTGATAGGAGGGAAGGAAGGAAGGGAGGATAGAAGGAAACAAGAGGCAAAGATAATGGAAGAAGGTAGGAAAGTCAAAGGAGCGAAGGAAGGAAAGAAAGGAAGAAAGGAAGAAAGGAAGGAAGGAAGGAAGGAAGGAAATAAAAAAGATGAAAAAACAAAGAGAAGGAAGACGAGCGATGGAGGAGGAGGAGTGTGTGTGTAGTTCTGAGTGTGTTAATTAGCTGTCTGCTCGTTAAGAGGCCGAGCTTAATTAGAGCTGACGAGATACACACACACTGATACACACCGATACACACACACACATCAACACACACTGATACACACACAGTCACACACACACACACAGACAGTGATGAGGCAGCAGGTCTGACTCACAACAAACCCACACTTACACAATCCTGTTTCACGGAGACTCACACACACACACACACACACACACACACACACACACTCGGGGAGCAGCAGAGCGAGGGAGGAGACGTTAAAGTAGGACACTGCAGCAGACAGCGAATGCAACACTGACAGAAATCGTTGCTGTAAAAGCGCGTTTCGACCCCCCCCCCCCCCCTCGTTTCTCACTGACAGTGAATTTTCACCAAACGTCTCTGAAGCCGAACTCTGCCCCAAACCCAAACCTCTCTGAAAACACCTCAGGTCCGTTTGCTCCGGACTGTTTCTGGACCTGGGAACAACAAACAAACTCAATCGACACATTTTCAAAGGGAGTTCTGTGACTTCAGTATCCGACAGCTGAGGAGTGGGTCTGAGCCAGGCTAGCACTTTCCCTCCACTTCCAGTCTTTGTGCTAAGCTAAGCTAACACATCCTCAACCTGTGTGCAGACAGCAGAGAGGATGAGAGCGTAAACACACTTTACAGGTGTCACTTCCTGATTGTGTTTCATCAAAGCTGCCAGACTCCCTTTACAAATCTGTCATTTCTGCTTCTTCGCCGTACGGCGGTGAAAGAAAGAGCGGGAAATAAAAGCTGGCTGTGTTTCCCTTTGAGGATGGGTGTTGTGAGGAATTTGGCTTCAGCGGTGTTGACCCTGGATGAGTGAGGAGGTTTCTGAGCCACATTTAAGAGGAATGAAACATCAGCGTCAGTCAGCTCAGAATAATCCTGCACATACTTCCACTTTTCCTCAGGCCCTCAGCGTCTTTTATAGATCTGTTTCTCATCACTTTGCAACGCAGAAACCGTCTCCTCCCTCCTGCGTGTTTTAAAAAAGATGAGCTCCCTCACGCCGTCTGATGAATATCGAATGAAACTAAAGAGAAAATCTGAAGAAGAAGAAGAAGAAGAAGAAGAAGAGGAAACAGTAGAAGAAGAAGGAGGAGGAGGAGGATGGAGTGATGGAGCCCGAGAGGAAGTGATCTCTGAGCTTTGACCCCTGACCCCAGGCTGGGATTCAAACCGTCAACACCTGCTTTGTTCTGCACACAGCCTGAGGACAAACACACACACACACACACACACACACTGACTGATTCTCTCTGACATGTGACCTCTGACCTCTGAGCAGACAATCTGTCTGCTGTCTCTGCTGAGCTCTGTGTGTGTGTGTGTGTGTGTGTGTGTGTGTGTGTGTGTGTGTGTGTGTGTGTGTGTGTGTGTGTGTGTGTGTGTGTGCTCAGTCAGCTTCATTAACAGTCAGGATCATGTGACAACAACAAACTGAGCTCTGCAGCTGTCCTCCAAACATCTTCCCCCTGCTGTTCAGAGTTTCTTTGAATCAAACTTTATTTATAAAACCAATCTGATCATCGAGAGAAGTTCAGGAGATATTCTGACCCTCCCTCTCTTCTCCGTGATCTGATCGATAACCCTCAAGCATCGATCTGTGTGCAGCAGCCGCTCTCCTTCAGATCAGACCTCCTGCAGCTCATCGATCAGCTGATCAGTTTTCTGTTAAAGCGGGCTCACCGAGGCAGAGATCAGAGCCGACAGCCTCCGATCATCAATCACAGGATCCAGCGCTTCACTCAGAGTCCTGTTCAGGGTTTCATTGATTATCTGACAGCAGACGTGTCCACAGAGGGTCAGAGTCAGAACCAGGGGACGCTAACTCAACTTAAAGTTCCTGCGCTGGATGTTCAAACTGAGCATGTGCAGGTTTACTACTTTCTCAAATCAGCACCAGTAATCACCAGGGGGCCTCAAACACCAAGGTCTGCACATAACTCCACCTCCGACAGTGTGTTAAAGGTAGGGTCTGCAGGAATTTTTGTTACTTGTTCGTAAACACAACTTTCAACCTAGGCTCCTCCTCCTCCTTGGCTCAGTGCCAGCTGCAGCACACACCCACAGCCTCCAACCGAAGCTACGTGAACATACTCACTAGCCCAGCAACCACCTGTAGCTTAGTATTTCTATGTGGGAGCGACTCGAGGGCCGTAAACCTGACTTGGCATGTTAGCACAAGCTAACTACAGGTATCTGACACAAAACTGGTTCGCAGAAAGCTAACTCGTATCACTCTTCGTGAGTTCCTGAAAGTGAGTGAAAGTCGAGCCAAGCACACCCTCGTTTTGGAAAAAGCTTTATCTATTTGGCGTTTCATTTCACGTTAGTTGTTTTGTCTTCATCCAAGCTACGTCTGCTATCGTAGCCGCTCTGATTAGCTTCTTCTACTTGCGATTATCAACATGCAAAGTCACTTGCGCACTGGATGCTCTATGATTGACTGAGGTAGCCACACTTTTTCTCTGCCCAGAAATGTCTCAGTACAACCAAAACATCAACTTCCAGGCAGAGGAGGGGGTTGAGGCAAACACAGACACTGACACACATGTATAGAGGCAGATAGGAGACGACTGACAATCCAGCAGATTCTGAAAAGATGAACATCTCTAAGGTTTTTTTACCAAAATGAAACAAGGTCTTCAAGGCTCACCTGACACAGAGCAAGGGCACGCTAGCCATTAGCAGCTAATTCAGCGAAATACTATTCTCAAACACTCAAAGCAAGAGAATAAACCGTACTCCAATCCTAAGCAGGAAGCTAATTCAGAACGAAGGATGACTCACCTCTCTGCCTAACAGCATTTATTTACGTCCTGTTTTTCCTGAAGGTTAGCGGCAAACTCTGCCTTCAAAATAAAAGCCCTAACCTGGTTCCAACAGTCACCAGATCTTTGGAAAATGGAGCCTGGCAGATGCTCAGATGATCCAAGAGTGACCCAGTTTGATGTTTTGTCACCAAAAGTTGGATTCATCATGACAAAGTGTTTAGCATGCTGCTAGCATTTTAGCAGGAGTTAGCGGTGCCTAAAGTGGAAGAAAAGTGAGTTCGTACAAAATGTCGCAAACGATTTTTCTTTGTTTTGCTCGATTCATCCTCATCTGCAAAAAGTTTAACGGCCGCCATCGCTGTACGTCTTTCTTCAGCTACAGACGCTAGAAACTTAAACATGCTAACGACGCTAAACAAGACGCTATCAAAGGCAGACAGTGCCGAATGTGGAGCCAGGAGACTTCTGGACCCGAAACTAAAACCTCCCTGAGAAGTTCGAGGTTTGATCCCTCCTGACTTTCACCTCCCATAGAGTTTGTTTCATTTTCTAAGAAGAATTTGAGCCAAAACTTCCTGTGGAAACAAACGCTGTGAGCTCTGATCGCTCCCGGAGTCAGAGTGTTTTCATCGCTGTTTAACACACACAGTTTACACATCCACAAAACTAATCACACTTTCTCATTTCACTGTTGATTCTGCTCAGCTGGTCGGTCAGCTATGGGTGGAAACCTGATACACACACACACACACACACACACACACACTGAGGCCAGCCTGCAGCCAGCTGCCTGAAATTCCCCTGTAATGCAATACCTCCGAGTATTTATGTGTGTGAACTAACTGTTATGTGTGTGTGCGTGTGTGTGAGAGAGAGAGAGAGATAGAGGGGGTTGTGAGTTCATCCGCGATAAACCAACTCTATTATCGATAGCACGCGTGTGTGTGTGAGTGTGTGTGTGTGTGTGTGTGTGCGTTACAGTCTGATAACACCCATTTCTAACAGACAAACAGCTTCAGCAGCAATATGACCAACGACTGTGGTAACTGATCCGATTAGTCCCTTTTACACACACACACACACACACACACACACACACACACACACACACACACACACACACACACAGCTGCTAAGTACTATTATTACTCTGTTAGCTGCGGCTCCTCTGGCTGTCAGTGACTATTAGCGAGCTGAAACACGCAGATTAACGCCCGCTCTGACTCCACGGCCTAAAGTTTGAGGACAGCTGGACATTCCCCACATACGTGAAACTATAACGCACCAACATTTATATCCTGACATATATTTCTACTGTACAGAGACAGAGACTCAGGATCCTCCAAAAAAACATCTTCAGTGATTAAAAACTGTATTTAGTTCTGATAACTGCCTGTTTTCAGGAGGTTATTTTATTAATTGAACTCAAATAAATCAATAAATGGACAAAAACTTCAAACAGTAGAGTTTTTCTTCAATGATATGCCTTTATGAAAACATGGAGGATGTAGTAGCTCCCAAAAGTGAAGCCAAAACATTTGGACCATCTCACTGTACATAGGTCTTAGCCCCTGCCTCCTCCATCTTAACAGATGAGACAAACTCTAAATTTCTAACATCATGGTTAAATCTTATCATTGTCTTTGTTGTGACAGTGTTCATTTTTTAAATGGTTTGCAGAAATGTAGTAACTTGATGCTAAAAAATAAATCATTAAGCAGGGAAGAGGATAAAGTGGAATGAAATTTCTTTTATAGATCCAATATCTTTTCATTATTTTAAGTATTGGGGTACATGATGGAAGAATAATGGGGTTCAAAGGCAGTAGGGTCTGGATAAGCAGTGGAATTCTGACATCGAAGGCAGTGGATTAATAGAATCGAAGACAGTAAATTCTGAGATAAAAGGCAGTGGAATTCTGGATCAAAGACAGTGGAATTCTGGGATCAAAGGCGCTGGAGTCCTTGAATCAAAGGCATCAAATTTCGAGATCAAAGGTAGTAGATTTTTGATCAAAGGCAGTGGAATTGTGAGATCAAAGTCAGTAAATTCTGAGATCAAAGACAGTGGAAATCTGACATCGAAGACAGTGGAATTCTGGATCAAAGAGTAGAATTCTGAGATTAAAGGCAGTTTAATATGTATCAAAGGCAGTGGAGTTCTAGAATCAAAGCCAGTAAATTCTGCGATCAAAGGCAGCAGAATT
Organism: Halichoeres trimaculatus; assembly: GCF_033239565.1. Classification (NCBI taxonomy): domain Eukaryota; kingdom Metazoa; phylum Chordata; class Actinopteri; order Labriformes; family Labridae; genus Halichoeres; species Halichoeres trimaculatus. The sequence goes on along the minus strand of NW_027437189.1, from coordinate 3,097,829 downwards.
CTGGAATCAAAGGCAGTTGAGTTCTAGAAACAATGGCACCAAATTTCAAGATTAAAGCTAGTAGATTCTCGATCAAAGACATTGTAATTCTGAGATCAAAGGCAGTAAATTTCAAGATCAAAGGCAGTTGATTGTGGATCATAGGTCGTAGATTCTGGTTCAAGGGCAACCAAATTCTGCGATTAAAGGCAGTGGAATTTGTTGTTGTAGGCAGCCTGAGTGTTGCTATTGATCTCAAACACTTTAATCAGAAGAATCCTGAAATCAAAGGCAGCAGAATCACGCCATAGATCACAAATGTTTTAGGAAAATAAATAAACATTTAATCAAGTGTCACGAACCTTCATCTTTGTTAAGGTCATTACTGACAGCTGTGTTGACCAATGAGGCTTCTTCTAGCTCCTCACATGCATCTCCTTAACCCCTCACAGAGTTTTGACCCTGAGGTTTGTCCTAAAAACACTTCTTTCGTAGCAAAAGTAAAAGGATTTTACTAACTTTACGCTTCATTATGAAAAGTGTTTGATTCAGCCTGAGAGATATTTTCTGATTCCACTGGAGTCACAATGCGTCAGGTGTGTGTGTGTGTGTGTGTGTGTGTCTGCACAGACCTTGGATCTGTGTCTTTTAAAGCAGCGCTGCTTCAGTCAGACACATTAGTGTCTTTTAACACACTCATTCAGCTTCATTCAATCTGTCTGCCTCTCTCTTTCATTCACACACATCACACACAGCCTGAAACTCAACACGACCTACACTTTCACTTCACACACACACACACACACACACACACTCTCAGGCTGTGTGTTAGCATGCTCCGCTCAGGTTTCCTCCAGCTGCTGCCGCTCCTCTCACACCGCTCTCACTAATGTGGACAAATTTGAAAATGATGTTTTCCTCCACTTCTCCTTTGATACTGAAGGAGCTGCACAAAGAAGCGCCTCACTCTGTGTGTGTGTGTGTGTGTGTCAGTGTGTGTGTGAACATCAACCCTGAGACGTTTTTCATCTCGACGTGTTTAAATATGTTGAAAACTGTGAATGAAAGTCACCGAAGAGACGGTCTCTATGATTCTACTCTGTTGAGCTTTTATTTGGCCAATTACTGACAACAGGTTAAAAACCAACAATACTGATGATTGTTCTCATGTTTAGTCAGAGAAACAGGATTAAAACTGGAGGAAAAATCAGTTAAGACACAAGATGAAGATTTAAAGAGTTACTCTCACAAATATGAGATAAAACAACAAAACAGATGAAGTTAAAAGACCAAACTCTCAAAATAAAGAGGAAAATATCACTTAATAAAAGTCTCAATTGAAAGATGGGGAGTAACAAATATAGCGATAGAGTTAGAGTTTTAAGAAAAAAGACTGATTAAAAAAGTCAAAACTTTCCCAAAAAAGTTAACTTCAGGTAAAAATCTGTATTTTTATTTAAGAAACAGAAATATTTAGAGGAAAGTCTTAAATCATGACCGAAACATGAGAAAGTGTCAGAAACTTTAAAAAAAGTATGAAATTATGTATATATATATTTAAAAAAAAATCTACGCAGTGAGACAGGGGTAGTAAAAAAATAAACACTCATAAGTTTAGTGTTTTTTTGTTTTGTTTTAAGGTTTTTAAATCACATATAGGTTATCCCTAAATGCTAATTCTTAGCTTCCCAATCAGGTTGAGAAGTTCCCTTAGAGTGCCAGCTAAAGGCTAAAACATAAGCTAAAGGCTAATACATGGACTAAATGCTAAAAACACGGGCTGAAGTCTAAAACCTGAGCTAAAGGCTAAAACACGAGTTAAAGGCTAAAACACAAGCTAGAGGCTAAAACAGGAGCTAAGGGCTTAAACACAAGCTTATAGTTAAAACAAGGGCAAAAGGCTGAAATACATGAGACAGTCTAAAACCTGGGCTAAAGGCTAAAACACAAGTGAAAGGCTAATATTGGCTAAGGTGTCAAACCTGAGCTAAAGGCTAAAACAGGAGCTAAAGGCAAGCACACAAGGTCAAGGCTAAAACATTGGCTAAAGGCAAAATGCGGACTAAAGGCTTAAATACTTGCTTAAGCTTAAAACCTGAGCTAAAGGCTAAAGCATGGGCTAAAGGCTTAAACACAAGCTAAAGGCTAAATCACTAGCTTAAGACTAAAACACAGGCTCAAAACTGAAAAAAAAGAAATGTAAAGGCCAAAACATGGGCCAAAGGTTAAAACAAACAAAAAGCTAAAACAGAAGCTAAAAGCTAAAACTTGATCTAAAAACTAAAACAAGAACTAATGGCTAAAAAACAAGCTAAAGGCAAATCCATGGTTAATCTTTTTGTGCTAATGTTGAATCCAACCCACAGTCAGCAGTTATTCTGCAGTGGTCTGTTCAAACTTGAGAGTCTATCAATAAAATGAAGAGCCAGGTTACGTTAGCTCTGCTTGGTGAGGTTGGAGTTGGTAGATGAGCTCTGGTAGGACAGAACCAGGATTCACTAACATTACACGTTACAGACACACATATAGCCGGCTGCTTAGCTACGCTACAAACTGACAAAGTTAGCTTGTTGTCAGGTTTTAACAGACACACGCCTTGTTCAGAGTGACGTCTTCACGACAGTGTGGAGGCAACTCTGGGCCAAAAAGTGGCACTGCAACATAAAACATAAGATTTGGGCCCATGAGGCCTTTAGCCCTTTACAGCAGCTTCAAACATCAGCTCAAACCAACGTCACGCGGGAAAGAGTCAAAACAAGGAGAGGGTGAAGAAACTAATACGACGAACTAATCAACATCATCCCAAAACAAACACACAGCCTGATCCGACTGACCAAAGACCAGACAAAGACGAGTGTGTGTGAGTGTGTGTGTGATGGAGGGCCATCTTATCCATTTAGCTCCTTCAGACAGACACTAAACATTGTTCAGTCAGCCATCAGACCCTCAGGGGGGAGGAGGAGGAGGAGGAGGAGGAGGAGGAGGAGGAGGAAGGGCAGTAGAGGGTGAAACAGGCGATGGGGGGAGGTGGGGGGGCAGTTAAGCTTATTAGTTCCTTCCCCATCCCCCAACACACACACCAACACACACCAACACACAGCAAAACACACACTGCAGACAATACTGGGACCACCAACTGATGGTTTCAAACCCTCAGGCTCACACACACTCACACACACACTCTAAATAAAAGTGACAGAAGAGGTGAAGGAGGTGAAACCAGTGGAACACACACACACACACACACACACACACACACACACACACACACACACACACACACAATCACACACACACACACACACACACACACACACACACACACACACACACACACACACACACACACACACACACACACACACACACACACACACACTCCTTCTGTGTCTCCTTAATTCCATTGTCTCTTATTTTGGTAGTTCAGTATGGCAGAGCTGCTCATCCTGTGACCTTTGACCCCACCTGGGAGCACAGGTGGGCTTCGTTGTTCTCATTTTACAAGCTAACAAGCTAACAGGCTAACATGCTAACACTGTATCATGCTGCTAACAGAAAACTTGTGTTTCTCCCAGATGTAAAGCACGTTCATCACGCAGATTAAGGAAATTCTGGATCTATTTTCAGAGATCGTCGCCGCGCCGATGGATTAACGGACCAGCGGTTCCAGCTCTTCAATCAGAACTGAGGAGATCGACACGGTTCGACGACGACAGCGTTATTTAAGCCTGGATTATCTCCACCATGGTAACAATTACATATATGATAGATAACACACACACACATTCAACGCCAACCCCCCTTTAAAGTGGTGGAACCAGATAAAGACAGACAGCGAGAGGAGGAGAGGAGGAGAGGAGGAGAGGATGAAGTGTGAGGAGTCTCTTTGGGGAGCTGACAGATTTGCTCGTTCTTCCATCATCTCCTTGGCAACCGAATAATAATTAATCCACCTCTGTGAGTGTGTGTGTGTGTGTGAAGGCATCTCCGTGGCTGCGTGTGAGTGTGTGTGTGTTCTCCGCAGTGTGTTCCTCTCTGTTTTTTTCGTGATGCAACATTATCTATCCTTGGATATGTAGGGCAACTGTTAGCGAGGAGAGAGGAGATGATGCAAAGGGGGACAAAGAGGAAAGGAGGCAGGAAGGGGGGAGGGAACAAACCTGGAACTTTGAACACATCACCTGATGGAAACAGGATCTTTACGGGCTGTTGTTACGCTCTGAAACCAGGAGCACCACAGGGATCAATACTCAGCGCCCTGACTTTTCAGGCCCCCTGGTGACGCAGCCTCTTCAGTTTGATGAAATAACATCATGATGGTGCAGATCAGTCAAAAGTTAAAAGTCAGGCTTTATCAAGTTTGTTTACTACAAAGAGCCACATTACACACGTGGTCCTAAAAACACACTTCCCCTCACATATAAACAAAATCTATCTATCTATCTATCTATCTATCTATCTATCTATCTATCCATCCATCCATCCATCCATCCATCCATCCATCCATCCATCCATCCATCCATCCATCCATCCATCCATCCATCCATCCATCCATAAGGGCATGAGTGATTGACAGGAGCACATGTAGAGAAAAGAAAGTGAAACTTAAGTATCGATCTCCATTGTACAGTTTTGAAGCCAAAATTACCCCGTCACAGGCCATGCCATTGTAGCATTTGTAGAGACTGAGGGATTCTGGGAGAATCTGAGTGGAGCCGAGTGACAAAAATAATAATTTTTTTTTTCTTTGTGGAGTCTAATCACTTCTTGACTCTACCGCCTGACATATTTTACGATCCCCCCAAAAAATACACAATAATGACAGCTGTCAATCATCGTTAAATGTGACGTTAACCACTTATAACTAATTAAAACGAGAGCCAAATGATGTCTTCAAATCAGCACAACAATCAGACGTGAGAAAAATTTCTACGAGGAGTATTAATTTTGTTTGACCACAGCCCATCTGGAATGACTTGGGAGATGGATTTTTAAACCTATACTGCAGCCAGCCACCAGGGGGAGTAGTTTTTGTGGCGACTTCACTTTGAGCTGAGCAAGATGGCATCCATTTATTTTCACAGTCTATGATCTCAACATTGTCATTAATATGGGACACAAAGACAGAGTTACATCTATGACATCAGAGTTCTAGAACTCCTGCTGTTGCTCTGCAAACAAACTGTTTTGCATGCATGCTCCTGATTGGTCGATTCTCCTCAGACTACAAACTGACTGTAACTCCACTCTGACTATAAACTCTGTCAAACAACCTTCATTTCTCAAACTTCACTCCCTTTTTGCTGACTCTGACTTAAACCAGCACCTTTTGTTTTCTGACTCAGGCCACGTCTCTGTGTGCTGTCTTACTCCAGCAGTCTGCCTTCAAACCATTTAAAAAGATCTATTTTCAGCTCATACAGACATATTTTTAAGTGACAGTGGAAAACTTTGAGTGTATTTTACTCTGGCAGGGTTTCTGTTTTTGTTGTTTCAGAGAGACGGATGGACGTGGGGCAGAGCGGCTGTAAATATCTTTCACATGAGGTCGGCTGACTCACACTCTCTGTGTGTGTGTGTGTGTGTGTGTGTGTGTGTGTGTGTGTGTGTGTGTGTGTGTGTGTGTGTGTGTGTGTGTGTGTGTTTAGAGTCTCCTGATAGTAAAACCTGGACTTCTCCTCGTCTCTCGGTATTAGCTCCACAAGGTCCACAGCTTTAAAGGAAAACAACATTTATATGAAAGGGCAGGACATTTTTTCTTTTTTTTTTTCCATCCACAAAAATGTTTTCATTTTTTTGTCTAAAAAAAGTTCTAATTGTTCATCATCCAAAAAAAAATCCTTTTTTTTGTACATTTTTTTTCTTTAAATTTGAGTCTAAAAATTGTTTTCATTTTTTTCATCTAATAGTTTTCTCTCTTTTTTGTTTTTGATTTATTTATTTTATTTTATGTAAAATATATTCTAATTTTTCATCATCCAAAATATTTTTTTTCTTTTTTTTTTGGACAATTTTGTTTTCTTTTATTTTGAGTGTTAAAAGTTGATTTTATATTTTTTGTAGTTTTTTTTCTTTGTTTTTTTTTATCCCCAGAAATATCTTTTCATAGTCTGAAAAAAGTTCTAATTTTTTCATTGTCCAAAAAAAGTTTTCATTTTTTTATTTTGTGTCTGACAAATTGTTTGCATTTTTTTGTCCGATTATTTTCCTTTATCTTCTGCATTTACAGAAATATTTCCTTTTCTTCCTGCCTAATGAATTTTTTGATTGTTTTCCTTTCCCCCCAATTTTTTTCATGTTTTTCATTTCATTTCTTCCCAAAAATGAGTTCTCATTTTCACTCCATTATTTTTTTCATCCAAAAAAATGTTTCATTTATTAATTTTTACATTTTTAACTTTGTTTATACAGTCTCAGACACATCCTCTCCTGTTGACTACATGCTACTGAGAATTCACCATCACTAAGTATAAACTTCTTGTAAACATGTATCAAATTGTGTATTTTTATTTTTTGGTAATTACTTATCAATTTCTTTACGCTCTTTGAAAAACATATGAACCTTTTTCACACATTTTAACTTAGTTTGTTTTATAGTTGTGAAGCTTTAACAGATATCTCAGGCAGGTAGTCAGGTGTGGAGCGTGAGTCCAGAGCTTCAGGATTTTTAAAGTCTGTGTGTTTGTGTCTCAGCGACATGAAGCAGAGCTCACAGGAATGTTACTGTGACTTTAAACTAAACACCATATAACACACACACACACACACACACACACACACACACACACACACACACACTGACTGTCTGAAATAAAACACACAGAACCTTCTGCTTCTGCAGTAAATCAGACTTCCTTACATTTTTAAAGCTGCATTGTTCTGTATTAAAAAACTGATTTAAGTCTTTATTAACTTCACTGAGTCGAACGTTTTGCTGAGCAGTTAGGTTTTTAATTTCACTCTTACACATTAAGTCAGAAATAAACATCACTGAAAAAAGGGACGTGACTCCAGCCTCTTTCTGCTTTCATCTCAACATTTTCAAACACACACGCATAGAAAGCACACTAAAACACACACCTCACAGTTGCCAGTCAGTGTGTTACTCTACACCTGCTGCTGTTTATATCTGTCCTCACATCGATCACCCCGGGTCTGTGTATGTGTGTGTGTGTGTGTGTGTTGGGAGCCAGCTGAGTGTCTGTATTTGCTCAGCGGTAATCATCTGCTTGTTCACATTGACACACTGTTTGCAGCCGTCCCCACAGTCTGACCAATGTGTGTGTGAGTGTGAGAGTGTGTCCACTTCAGTTCAGTTCAGTTACCCGTGTGGCCTCCAGCAGCTGACTCGTCTGAGCTGAGAAACTCTTAAAGAGACAGTTTTCAATTTTCCGGTATTTTAAAAACTCATACAAAGTTCCAATCCTGGATGTTCAGACTGAGCATGTGCGGATTTCCAAACATCTACATGTTCAGATGTTGAAGAAATCCCTGAATTTTTGATGAGATCTTGATGAGACTTTCTGAAATGATGAGGATCTTCTAAGTGGTTAATGACATGTTAGAAGCGTGGGCCTCAAACACCAAGGTCTGACTGAAACTTGAGAAGAAATAGCAAAACAAACCATGTATTTCAGCTAAAAGATGTTGCTTTTAAAAAGATTTCATATCAAATGTGACCAGATCTTCAGGACTCACCTGACACACAGCGAGGAGAAATTAGCGGTTAGCAGCTAACACTGACATGCTACTCTTAAACACTCAAAAAAGCCTGAATCCATCTGATTATAAACCGTAGAAACAGAAAAATGAACAATTAGTTTGTTTTTGATTTTGAGAAATTTTTCATCCTCAGTTATGTTTTTTACAGATGAACCCTCAAAAAAAGGCCGATAGCTCTACGCAGATGTGTTTATATCATCTTTTATTCAAAGTGAAGCTGTAGGATTAAACGTCCTGAGCAGGATTTGTTTCCTTTCAGCAGATTTAAGGAAAAACAGCTGATGTGACAACAAGAATCAGCTCACACAGAGGCTGAAGTCCCTGGATTCACTACCTGAGCTGTAATTAATGTTATTAACTAATGTGCAGTTATTAGAGTCTATAACTGATGAACTGCTCTTTGATTGGACGGCTGGTAACGCTGGGCTCGTTAATGCAGGTGGAAGGGGGGTTGAAAAAGGAGCTAATTAATTTCTGTACGACATTATTGTCACTCATTTCAGTGTGTGATGAAACAGGAGGTAATAACACTCACACACACACACACTCACACACACACTCAGCGAAGTGGGTCAGTGTGAACATCAGAGCCCTGCTGGAGGAAACGTTAATCACAGAGTCGTCTGCTAACGAGCTGAACGTCGTGACGGACGAGGAGAAAGAGTTCAAACCGCCGCTCTCTGTCCCACTTTGTGTTTTTTATTTTTTCGTCATTAAAAAGTTAGCGCCCACACGGTTAGCTTAGCTTCACCCCAGGCTGAACCAGTGTAGCAGCTAAACAGGACAGAATGAAACACAGAGAAAGACAAAGTTCCCCCCTGAAGGTTCCTCTTTTATGTCGCTCTCTGAACAAATGAGCGCTCACAGCTGGAGGCGCCGCTGTCCCCGAGTCCGGTCTGAAACTTTTATCCTCACGCTCTGAGCCCACACAGATTTCTGTAAACGAGGATTCACAGCTGGGGATCCGGTTTCACTAAAAACAGATCCACAAATGAGGCTCAGACCAGAGAAGAAACAACAAACAGACCCAGCAGCAGATATTAAAGTTTACAGTAGGTCAGAAACTCACTGTTTCAGGCTTTTTTTATCAGCAGGTCTCAGTGATTTTGTATTCCTTGAATATGTGCTTTTATATTTCTGTTTCGTTTTTATGCTCTCAGAATGTTTTCTGTGTTTCTGTCTTTACGTCTCTCTTTCTAACTTTATTGAAATCTCACCGCAGATGTAGCTGTCCTCCCTGCGTGTGTGACGATACACAGTTTGACTGTCAGACAAACGCTAATTTAAATGATGATTGACTTAGATTTCTGCTGATCTTCATTTATAAAACATTAACAAGGAAAATAATACACAGATTAACAAGTTGCTATAAATAACTTCTCATGGGAAGTAATACATTAGCTTGTATTTGAAATGTAACAATAATGCTAGGCTAATAATGCTAAGCTACACGCTAAGCTATATACTTCACTATGTGGTAAGCTGCTAAACTAAACTAAACTAAGCCATATGCTATAAATAGCAAATCAAGGAAGGTCAATGCCAAAATTAATGCTAACATATGCTATGCTAACTTAAGCTATGATTTTAACTAAGATATATGATTAACTGTGTGCTAAGCTATATGCTTAGTGCTAAACTAACCTAAACAGTATGCTACAATAAGCAAACTAAGGAAAGTCACTGCAAAGCTAAATGCTATAATATGCCATGCTATATTAAGCTACAGATATAACTAAGCTGCATGTTAGGCTATATACTTATATATGTGCTAAGCTATATGCTAAGTGCTAAACTAACCTAAACAGTATGCTTTAATAAGCAAACTAAGGAGAGTCACTGCAAAGCTAAATGCTAAAAAATGCCATGCTAAATTAAGCTACAGATGTAACTAAGCTGCATGCTAAGCTATATGCTTATCTATGTGCTTAGCTGAATTCTAAGTGCTAAACTAAACTAAACAGTATGCTTCAATAAGCAAACTAAAGTAAGTCATTGCTCAGCTAAATGCTAACCTATGCTACACTAAATCAAGCTATGGATGTTACTAAGCTGCATGCTAAGCTATATGCTTATCTATGTGTTTAGCTGAATACTAAGTGCTAAACTAAATAATATGCTTCAATAAGCAAACTAAGGATAGCCATTGCTAAGCTAAAAACTAAACTCTGCTATGCTTAATTCAGCTATAGATGCAAGTAAGCTGCATGCTTGGCTACATGCTAAGTGTTTAACAAGCATAAACACTGAACTAAACATAGCTACACTATTAAGAAAATAAGATAAACACTTTAAAAATATATCACAGGGACTGGATTTTGCAACTAACCACAAAAAATTGAACCAAATGAGACCAGGTTTTCAGGACTCACTATGATGCTAATGCTAATGCTAGACTAGCATTTGCATTAGTATAAGCTCTACAGGTGTATGGATCTGGTTTTGATGTCATATTGGTGTAATAGGGATTATTATAATCAGATTGCATATCAGGGACAACAATCTATCCAATGCTAGTTGGTCTTTGCATTTAGCTTTACAGAACTAGCTTAGCAAAGAGGACCATAACAACGCTAATTAATCTGGACGTTTTTAACGTTATGCCGACGACTTCACAATCAGAAAAGTTACAAAGATAAAAATCATCAAAATATCAAATGAGCAATGATGATATGAAGGAGGGGAGCGACTGCACACACACACACACACACACACACACACACACACACACACACACACACACTCACAGAGGGTGCTCCTGGGAACAGGAAACACTTCTCAATAGCTCACAACGACACAAAGGGCTGTGTGACACACACATGGCTGGACAGACACACACACACACACACACACACACACACACACACACACACACACACACACACACACACACACACACACACACACACACACTTGCTCTATATTCTGCTGGTCCTCTCCCTGAGCTGCTGGTTTCTGTCTCAGTCTGACCAGTTTCGCTTCACATCTCTCCTTTCCTTGTTTCCTTCCCTTCCTACAATCCTTCCACTTTGTTTTCTCTCCTTCTGTCCTCTAATCTTTTACCCTTTTTTGTCTCCTTTCCCCCTTTTCCTTTCTCCTCTTGTACTTATTTTCCTCCCCATTTTCTTGTCTTTCCTCCTCTTTCTTCTCCTTATTTTTTCTCCTCTCTCTTCCATTTAGAGATGAAGGATAGAAAGATGCAGAGGAAAGGAGAGAAGGAGCCAGGATGAGACAAAGGAAATCTTAGCGAGGGAAAAGAAAAAGAGGAAAGAAAAAAAGAAGGAGGGATGGGGAAAAGATGAAGGGAATGATGGAGGAGAGGAAGAGGGAGAGGAGCAGTGTGTGAGGTTTATCCAGCGAGCACCTGAAAGTGGGTCACACAAACCTGAGAGAGAGGATATAAAACTGTATCAAACCTGTGTGTGTGTGTGTGTGTGTGTGTGTGTGTGTGTGTGTGTGTGTGTGTGTGTGTGTGTGTGTGTGTGTGTGTGTGTGTGTGTGTGTGTGTGTTAGAGAGAGTGGCTGCTTTATGTTATACTGTGACAGCAGTTTAACACCAGCAGAACACATCCTGCATTAGGGGAGAGGAAAGGAGGCAAGGACAGAGGAGGGGCACTGAGGAAATAAGCAGAGGACAGAATAAGGGAACTGAGGAAAGGAGACAATGGCATGGGAGAGGAACTAAGGACAGTAGACAAGGACAAAGGAAAGGAACGAAGACAGGGAGTGGGTGTGGAGGGGAACAAGGATAAGGACAGACGACAATGTAAAGGAGACAAGGACTAGGGTAAAGAAACAAGGGCAGAGGAAACAATCTAAGGATAAAAGACAAGGACAGAGGAGAGGAACTAAGGTCGGGAGACAAGGACATAGGAAAGAAAACGTGGACAGAGGACAGACAATTAAGTAAAGGAGATAAGGACTAAGGTAAGGTAACAAGGACAGAGGAGAAATTCTAAGGATAAAAGACAAGGAAAGGGGAGAGGAAATAAGGTAAGGAGACATTAATGAGCAAAGGAAAAAAAGACAGGTGATAGAAACTATGGAAAGGAAACAAGGACAGAGGGGAGGAACTAAGGAAACGAGAGTAGGACGAGGGAAACAAAACAAAGAGGAAGGACAGAAAATATGGAAAGGAGGCAAGGACAGAGGAGAGGAACCAAAGGTAGGAGACATAAACAGAGGGCAGACAACAAAGTATAAGAGACAAAGACAAAGATAAGGAAACAAGGGCAGAGGAGAGAACCTAAAGATTAAGGACAAGGACAGAGGAGAGGAAATAAGGTAAGGAGACATTAATGAGGAAAAGGAAACAAAGAGGAAGGACAGAAAATATGGAAAGGAAACAAGGACAGAGGAGAGGAACTAGGATAAGGAGACAAGGACGGAGGACAGGCTACAAAGTAAAGGAGACAAGGACTAAGGTAAGGAAACTAGGGCAGAGGAGAGGATCTAAGGATAAAAGACAAGGACAGAGGAGAGGAAATAAGGTAAGGAGACTAGGACAGAGGACAGATAATAAAATAAAGGAGATAAGAACTACGGAAAGAAAACAAGGGCAGGAGGAGGGAGGAGAGGATCTAAGAATAAAAGACAAGAAGAGAGGAAAGGAACTAAGATAAGGAGACAAGAATGAGGGAAAGGAAACAAAGACAGATGAAAGAAACTATGGAAAGGAAACAAGGACAGAGGAGAGGAACTGAGGGTAAAGGTCATGGTCAGAGGAGAGGAGATAAGGAAAGGATACAAAGACTAACAAAGACAAAGGCTAGAAACTATGGAAAGAAATAACAAGGACAGAGAAGAGGATCTAAGGTAAGGAGACAAGGTCAGAGGACAGACAACAAAGTAAAGGAGACAAAGACTAAGGTAAATAAACTAGGGCAGAGGAGAGGATCTAAAGATGAAAGACAAGGACAGAGGGCAGAAACTATGGAAAGGAGACAAGGACAGAGGAGAGGAACTGAGGGTAAAGGTCATGGACAGAGGAGAGGAGATAAAGAAAGGATACAAGGACTAACAAACAAAAAAATACAAAGGATAGAAACTATGGACTAACAAGGTCAGAGAAGAGGAACTTAGCAAAGGAGACAAGGACTTAAAAAAGGAAACAAGGAAAGAGGAAAGGAATAACAGAAAGGCAACAAGGACAGATGAGAGGAACTTAGGGAAGGAGACAAAGAAAGTGGACAGGAAATAAGTTAAGTGGAGGAGGACAAAGGAAGAAGACAGAGGAGAGGAACTGAGGAAAGGAAACAAGGGCAGAGGAGACATAGGACAGATAGAAGAACAGGAAAGGTGACGGTTTAGAAAAATGAGTTTTATTTTGAAAGGACAGAGATTCTGATTTTATCGTCCATCTCTGAGAGACTGTGACCTCCGCTGAGTCTCTGATTAAACCAAGTGAATGTTTGATACATCGTTAATTTCAGCATCAACTTTGAACTATAAGATCCAGAAAAGGAGACGAAAAAAGATCCAGAAAGATCCAGAAACTCGGCACCGAGCAGAGAGAGTTAGTGATGATAAACGAATCAACAAGTCGTCAAATACTCCAATAACAACGCCTCTAATTAATCTGTTTGCTTTATTCCAATTAGAGACAGAGTTAATTAAGTCCTCTCTTTACTGGCTGTTACACACACACACACACACACACACACACACACACACACACACACACACACACACACTCACACACATATACATGCAGCAGAGCGAGTTTTTTAGAGGTCTAACCATGCTCAGATTTAGCCAGGGTGTGGCAGCAGCTCACCACACACACACACACACACACACACACACACACACACACACACACACACACACACAGTTGTACAGAATATATTTTGTAGAGAAGCCATGAAACACAGAGAGGAAGCAGAGAGTCGCTTTTTATTCAGACCACACACTGTTTTACTGCTGTGTGTGTGTGTATGTGTGCGTGTGTGTGTGACGTCACACTAAAACACGTCCTTTGGGACAAACTTTATAGATTTCGTTGTAAAAGAGGGTCAATAACAGGAGAGAGAGACGGGGCGAGAGAGAAGAAACAGACAAAGAGAGAGAGACGGATGAAGTCATTTCCCAAGGTGAGCGCTAACGACACACACACACACACACACACACACACACACACACACAAACACTGTGCCATGATAAAAGTGTGTGTGAGTGTGTGCATGATAGTTTTATCGGAGAGTATTGGAGAGCCATTTATCAGCGGGCAAGGACGCACACACACCTGACTCCTGCGTTGATAATGAACCTGGTCTCACACACACACACACACACACAGTCTCCACCTCTCCTCAGGATGTGTGTGTCCAGTGACACAGATTTTGCTGATTTGATTGTGTTGTTTTGCTAAGTTAAAGAGGGGGTGTTGTGTGTTTTTTTATAGTCTTTAATTTGTCCCTCTGGTGCCACCGTAGTGCCATTACATGATTCACCGCTCAAAATAAATCTCTGTTCTCTTCTCTCTCTGGTGTTTTAGTACAATATTATTTAAGTCTCTACTCCACGGACCCCCTTTGCTCTGATTGGCCAGCTCGGATTGATTTGATAATTGGGCAGACCTTGGTGTTTGAGGCCCAAACCAGTAAAAAGAGCCTCATGTGATGACCTCATCATTTTTTTCAGTCTGGTTTATAGACATTATCAGGCATACAGGAAAGCAGAATACCCCCTCTTTAAGCTAACCTTAGCAGGTGAAGTAGCTGAAGCTGAGAGGAAATAAATCCATCTCATATTTATCCCTTAAGAATTTATACATTACTTAATCTTCAAACCAAAAATCAGAGTGTATTTTCTTGATGTAAGAAATTAGTTTCCATATTTATTTATTTTTTTTACATCTGCACCAAAAAGTCAAAAGTCAAAAAAGTCAAAAACATGTTGAATTTTTGGTACTTCTCAAGATATCAGCAAACATCTACGATAAAAATAAATATCAAAAGTCTGATTCATTGATGTTTTCTTTTGTTTTTCTCGCTCAAAGCTTCAAAGTGTGCAGATTATTAATCTGATAAAGGCTCCGTCTGTCAAATCTTTCACCGCTGATTCTAATATTTTCATCCTGAAATAACTAAAGTGGGAGGAAATTACAGGTCATAAAGCGTGTGGGGGAGGACAGACTCTAGTTCCTGAGGGGAACATAAATAAGGGCCTGTAAACCACCTACACACACACATACACACACACTCACACACACACACACACATTCACACTCACAGCTTCCAGGTGTTTAGAGGAGCCTCCTAAACACCTGCATTTATTACTGTGGCAGCTTCATCCAGAGACAGAGAGCATTAAATAACGACAGGAAACACACACACACACACACACACACACACACACACACACACACACACACACACACGGGTCAAACAGTTAGGTAAACAGAGTAAATCATTACTGTGCTTTCTGGCAGGTTCAAACACGTTTAGCACTGCAACGCTAACACAATGCTAACAGCTGACACACACACACACACACACACACACGGATAATTAGCCCCACGGCTCAGACCTTCCACCCCCACCCTGATTCGTGTTTCTCTTCACTTTCACATCTTTTCCAGAAACACCCAGTCACCTGCAGACGCTCTCACGTTCTGTTAAATTCACGATAAAAACATGAAATCTCTGTTCCCGTGAACTCGCGGCGCCCTGCAGGACCTGAACTTTACCCCGGCGTCATATTTTCGCCTCATTACACAGAGAAGCATACAAACAGTGAGGGAACACATGCAGGTTTACACTCCGACAAACTGACTCCATATGTGCTAAAAGCACAAATATCATGAGTCAGTGCGTGAGATATAAGGAGCTTTAAACATATGGGAGCTGAACATATTTCACCAACAGGTTTCTGACCAAATGCTGCACAGAAAGAGGAAACTGACGGACGGAGGCACAAACACCAGCTGCTGTTAGCGAATCAGTGATAAATACTTTCTGCAGAGCTTCATTCAAACACTCAGTAACTCACTGGGGATTAACTATTAGCAGCTAACAGGCTAACTATGAAACAACAACTCTTAATACCTTCTTTATCTGAAGAACTAGCTTAAAAACGCTGAATCATAGCTTCATTTTTTTCATCATCCTGTTAAATTTATCCAGCTAGCATTTCAGTGTTGATCCTATAACCTATTAACAGTTGTAAAACTTCACTTCCAAGCAGCCTGCTAACAAAGCAAGCTACCTGGCTAACAACCAAACATAGCAGTAGGGCTAACAGCGCTCTCGCATTCTTAATTGGTTAAAGATGTGCTCCAAGTTATTTTACTAGCTAGCATCAGAAAAGGAAATCCACAAAAAGTTCCAGCTAGCTAGCTAGCAAACCAGTTGATAACTCTCTTTAATCCTACTAGCATAAGCACTATTTTTGAAACACATATGTAAGCAAAACAAGTGGCAAGAAAAATCAGCTAATAATCTTTGTTGTGCAATTAGCATAAGAAAAAGCTAATAGACAACTTTTCTAAATATTTAATAGCTGAAAAGCTAATGATGCTAAAACTACTAAGGTTACGAGCTAATCATACATTATATCCATCTTGATGCTACCTTAGTTAGCATTTTGAGGAGTGACAACAGTCCGTAACAATATGTTTAGCTTTCAGAAAGTAAGGATACAACAGGCTAACGCTGCAATAACTCCTTTTCTGCTGCTAGCTTTAGAAAGAGAGACATATTGGAATATCATACTGGCTAGCATTAGATGAGGAGATCAACAAAAACTATCCTTATGTAGGCAATAAGTTCAAGCTAACTAAAAAATCAGTTGATGACTCACTTTATTCCTACTAGCATAAGTACAATTGTTGAAACAAATATGTAAGCAAAACAAATAGCAAGAATAATCAGCTAATAATCTTTGTTGTGCAATAGGCATAAGAAAAAGCTAATAGACAACTTTTCCAAATAATTTGACAACTGAAAGGCTAATGAAGCTAAAACTATCCAGGCTGCTAGCTGATTATACACAATGTCCATCTTAAGGTGCAATCTCAGTTAGCATGTTGAGAAGTGACAAGACAGTCCATAATAATACAATTAGCTTTCAGAAAAAAAGATTACAACAGGCTAACGTTGCTAGCTTTAGAAAGAGAGACATAACAGATTATTGTACTAGCTAGCATTAGAAGAGGAGATCAAAAAAAAACTATTTTAATGTAGGCAATTAGCATGAAAAAATGTTCCAGCTAGCTAGCAAATCAGTTGATGACTCCTTATTCTTACAAGCATAAGCATTATTTCAGAAACACATATATAAGCAAAACAAATAGCAAGAATGATCAGCTAACATTTTGTTGTGCAATTAGCAAAAAGCTAATAGACAACTTTTCTAAATATTTCAACAGCTAAAAGGCTAATGATGCTCAAACTATTCAGGCTCCTAGCAAATCATACACTATATCTTAATCTTCACGTTAAGATGCTATCTCAGTTAGCATGTTAAGGAGTGACAAGGCACTCCATAACAATGCATTTAGCTTTCAGAAAGGAAAGATACAATAGGCTAATGCTGCTAGCTTTACAGAGAGAGCTATAATGGGGTAATCTCTCTTCATAACTGACTGTTTATTTTTAGCTTTAAGAAGATAACAGAGCTAGCTAACATAGCTCTCTCAAAAATGAAGCAACGCTAATTATGTTAGCCTCTCACTCTTGACTAAACCCTTTTTTTAAACCTTTAGCCAGTTATGTTGCTGTCAATTCAAGAGTAGTACCCTTTTTGTGGAAGCTATCGAGCTAAAATAGCATTTTGTTTTAGCATGTTAGCACTGACTAGAGAGAGATGAACATTCATAGAACAGTTTACATGCCTTAGCATAACAAAATGCAAAGACTGAGTCATTGGTGATCTAACTGCTTTGAGTCTTTCTATTAGCATTAGCATTAGCGCTAAATGTGTGCACAGTGGATCTATTTCTAAGCTCTGGCTTCAAGTGTGTGTTTTTTTGAGTCATGTAAAACTGTTACTGAGATCAAAGACAGAAAGTTTTGGAGATTAAGTCACAATAAAATATATTTAAAGGTACAGTACGCGTAATTTAAGTTTTTAAAGCATCAGCCAGAAACAAATGACACAAAGTCCAAACTTTATCCCAGGAGCTGATCCCACATCTGCTTCCAACTAAACATCTGGAAACACTCTCTGTACACACACACACACACACACACACACACACACACACACACACACACACACACACACACACACACACACACACACAGCTGTAACTATAAGTTGACATCTTAACACTCCATTGATTCCTGCCGGCCGAACCCTCCTCCTCTGTTTCAACACAGGCACACATAACGGTTGAATTACACCTTTATGGAAACAAAATCACATTCTGGATACACACACAGGTTTGTACGCCTGCACACACATTAACACACACAATAACACACACACACGCGCACGCAGAATACCTAAACAGGCAAACAAATGCATGTAAGCATTAAAGCCCAACCAGCGGCGAATCAATGAGCACAAACACGCTGCAGCCTCTCCGTCACCCCTGCAGAAGAATGCCAGACAGAACCATCAGCCCATTTAACTCACACACACTCACACACACACGCTCGCTCACTCACACACTTTTTATGGGAGGCTGTTTGGCCCCTGACAGCAGCGGCTCGTCCAGGAGGAGCCATAAATCTACACCCAGGCCTCAGACTGGGCCGGTTCTCCCTGATCCATTTAGAAGCCATTAAAGGAAGGGTTCTGTGAAAATGAGACCTCCTGTAACAGAAACAGCATCAGAGGTCTGAGGCCGCAGCCCAGACGCAGAATAATACCTGAAATAAAGACGCTGAAGGAAAGACAGGTGGGTACAGGTGGACGGGACGTTGCAAACGTGCTACAACTCCAAATAACTCAGCCCAGAAATCAAACCTGGGCTCTGAAAACTGAAACGAAAAACAGTCTGAGCTGTCATCATTAAGAGAACATCCATACACCTGCTTTATTGGTCAAAAGTTCACCAACAATCTTTGTTTTACGCTCCTTCTCAAAGCCTTAACTCCATCAAACTAAAGCACACACATATGAAACACACATGCTGAGAAATTAAAAGACAAATAAGGCGCCTGAATTGGTCGTAGAGAGTAAAAAACAAATCTTTCAACAGCGATAAGAGAAATTATCACAATAAAGTTTCTGGTTTTCTCTCCCTGGTGTTTTGTTTTAGCTTGATTTTCTCCTTCAGTCTCTGCTCTGGCTCCTGTCTCTTTAAGAAATGATGTCAAAGTCCCTATTCTCTACCTTTATGCTGCAGCTCCATCAAAAGGTTCTAGAATGTTCAACAACAATGACAAGGAGCTTTCTGCCTTTATGATGTCACAACATTCCGGAACTCTGAGCTCTCATTGTCTTTTTTTTTTTCTTCTTTTGTTTGTTCCTTTTTTTTTCTTTTTTTTGGAAGTGTCACAAATAATTCTGTAAAATCTAATAGTGACACCAGATTTTTTTTTTAATTTTAAATAAATATTTGCATATATTATTATTTATTTACTTTTTGCTAAATTTGTTGATTGTTTTTTAAATTTTTGTATTCTCAGTTATGACAATGATTCATTACATACGTTTGTTGTTGTAGAACCTGATGTTTTTGTAAATAGTTGTACAAAAACAAAAACACCTGGGAATTCTTATTGTTTTTAATGTAAAGAGTTGTAAACAAGAGTGTTCTTTTGCTAATTTTCATTGTATTTTTTTTTTAATTTACAATTTAGTGTTCTAAGCTATCAAGGATTTTTGTTACATATGTTTGCTGTTTCCACAGTACAGAAAAAAAAAAAATTATCCAACTCAGATTTTTTTATTTTATTTTTTTTGCAGTTTTAGGTCCAGTGTGTTCACACATTATATCAAAATGAGTAAAAAAAATGTAAAACCGCATAGGTGAAGTTTGCTGAAATAAGGATACTAAGCAAAGCAAAGTTCACTTTTTTTGTGGTGAAATATAAAAAATCAAAAGTGGTCAAAAACAGCCAATTGACCCCTCTTATCAGCTTTGACTGAATATTTGTCACTTTTTAAACTACTTTATTCTGTCCCTCTAGGGCCTCCGTAGCATTTTCACATGAAGATCTGGTGCTTTGTTTTCATTTCACTCTGGATGAAGTTTGACCTTCACTTCCCGTGTGTATCACAGCTCTGATGTCTAAGGTAACAGACATGAATCTCCTGAGACTTCCTGAAAACATTCCTCTGAATTACGGCAGAGCCTCCCTCAGAGTCTCCTGGTTCTGGGACCAAAGTTAGACTCTGTATCTGAGTCAACGCTCTGCCAGACGTGACCACACAGGCCTGAAATATGTACGGGTATTTTTAGAGTCGACCACTGTTTCTTTTAGAGTGTCCTCTGTGAAATGATGTGGAAAAACCAGAGCAGAAATCGCAGAAGAAGAGGCGAATTCGAGTCAGAGTGATATTGTGAAATCTGATTTGACCACAGCGTCTTTAAAGAGACGGGATCAGACAGCCACGACTCCCCGAGTAGATTTAAGATCACTGCCACGTCTTAAAATACATTTTTAATTTGCTGCTGTGTAATTAACTGACCAGACCTCTCCGGTGGTCTGGGACCGGTCTCACACACACCCACACACACCCACACTGAAAAAACACAACAGGCCTCAGAGCTCACACACTTCTGATTCACTTTACTTTCCTTAAATTTCAGCAACTCTGGACGTTTTCTGGCTTTTCTCAAAAAGATGAAACGCACAAAGAGGAGTAAATAAACTCTAACGTCAAATCTCCTCCAGAAGCATGTGTGTGTTTACGTGTGTGTAGTGTGTGTTTATGTGTGTGTTTATTTTGCTTGCAGTTGTTTATTTGCAGGAGCAGGGCGGCAGGAGGAGGAACCTCAGGCTGGTGACGGCTTCTGCACGCGCTCAGTAGCACACAGGATCACTCAGACGCCAGCAAACCTTTGAAGCACGATTTTCTCAAGTCTGGTAAACAAAACTGACCTGAGGATGACACGGCTGTGATGTCATTGTGACGTCACACATCCTTGCGCTCTGATTGGCTGACGTTTCTTGACTCTGAAGGTGACCAATCGAAACAAAAACAAAACACAATGTGATCGCTTTGTTTGCTAATCTGTAGTTTTATCTTTTAAAGGGATAGTTCGGTGTTTTTGAAGTGAGTTACTTCCCCTTTTATTTCCACGTCAGCATGTTTAGAGAAACTTGGTGTGTGAGTGTTTGCAGGTGTGTGTGTGTGTGTGTAAATCTGGGTTAAATGCTCTGACACAGGTGAGATCAGCAGGTGCAGCTGTCTCTCGGTGACATCCTGACAAAAGTGAATCGATAATCAGGTTTATTGTGAGACGGAGAAACTAAACGCCGCTCCGCTCTGACAGATTTCCAGCTCGGCGGCGGAGGAGAGGAGGAACAGGTGCGGCGCCTCCTAATAATAATCATCGATATGAATCTGAATCAACAGATTAATTTCCCTCTCTGGCTGCGAGGATCCATTCTTCCCCCCGGAGAAACGAGGAGCGCAGAAAGAAGAGGAGGAGCAGAAAATGATGTTTGGAAGAAGCAGGTGCAGGCGGCTCGCTTACAAACACACATTACTGTTATTAGAATAAAAGCTTCAATTCCCCGTCGTCTCATTAGCCAATAATGGCTCTGTTCCCTCTGAATGACACAGCTGATTGGCTGACTCATCTCCGCTAATTCACTTTGTGCTAATGGAAGATGAGGAAGAGGAAGAAGTGTTCTTTTATAAAAAAAAAAAAAAAAATGGAGAGAAAGAGAAAGCTTTCCGTTTGAGGGAACGTGCAGAAAGATTTTGTATGATTTCTGGTGTGTGACACAAAGACACGCCGGCTCGGTGCCAGCTGGACGAGCACACGCCGCGCTAACCCAGCCAGCAGCAGCATTAGCAACCGTTACGATAGCAACAGCACAAATCAAAGAGTTCTCGGCAGCAGAGGTGGAAGTTTTTCAGCCTGATAATCACGGCAGATTGGCTTTAAGGGGGTGCTCGAGGTATTTAGTGTCCCACTGAGGATACAGAGACACCATATGGCTGTAACCAGAGCTCTGATTGGTCCGTTTGAGTCCTGTTAACACCTAGAACAGGATGATCATCAGGTCTAATCTGTATCACTATGATCTCATGTTTTTTTGTTGATGTTCCTCTGAACGCTGATCATTAAAATATAAAACAAAAAGAGAATAATTCATCAAAACTACACCCTGTCTGTTCCCACCTGTCTCTGCTACCTGCTAAGTCTCAGTTTCATAGTAACTGTCAACACTAAGTCTCAGTTCAATATATTTGTCTCGACTGGGTCTCAGTTTCTTTTTTTTGTTCTCCTATCGGTCTCAGCTTCATTTTATTTGTCAACACCGAGTTTCAGTTTCATTTCATTAATCTTCACTAGGTCTCAGTTTGATTGTATTTGTCTTAACTGGGTCTCAGTTTCATTGCATTTGTTAGCACTTGGTCTCAGTTTCATCATATTTGTCAACACCAAGTCTCTGTTTCATTTTTTTCATCTTAACAAAGTCTCTGTTTCATTGTATTTGTCTCCATTAGGTCTCAGTTTCATTGTATTTGTCAATTCTTACATTTTATTCATCTTCACTAAGTCTCAGTTTCATTGTATTTGTCTTAACTGGGTCTCAGTATCATTGTATTTTCAACACATAGTCTCGGTTTCATTTAATTCATCTTCACAAAGTCTCAGTTTTATTGTACTTGTCTCCATTAGGTCCCAATTTCATTGTTTTTGTCAACACTAATACCGACTTAAATTTTATTAATCTTCACTAAGTCTCAATTTGATTGTATTTGTCTATACTGGGTCCTGGTTTCCTCTTATTTGTTTACACTTGGTCTCAGTTTCATTGTATTTGTTGACACCAAGTCTCTGTTTCATCTTTTCATCTTAACAAAGTCTCAGTTTCATTGTATTTGTCAACACTACAACTCAGTTTTATTTTATTCATCCTTACTAAGTCTCAGTTTGATTGTATTTGTCTTAACTGGGTCTCAGTTACATTGCATTTGTCAACATCGAGTCTCGGTTTTATTAAATTCATCTTCACAGAGTCTTAGTTTCATTGTATTTGTCTCCATTGGGCCTCATTTTTATTTTATTCATCTTAACTATGTCTCAGTTTAATTGATTTTGTCTTAACTTGGTCTCAGTTTTATTGTATTTGTCTTCACTGAGTCCCAGTTTTATTGTATGAGTTTCTTATGAGTCCTAGTTTCACTGTATGTTTCTTCACTAAGTCCAAGTTGCATTGTACTAGTCTCCACCAAGTCTTTGTTTCATTGTATTCATCCTTACAAAGTCTTAGTTGAATAGTATTTGTCTTCACTGAGTCCCAGTTTTTGTCTCCACTGAGTCTTTGTTTCATTGTATTAATCAGCATTGGGTCTCAGTTTTATTATTAATGTTTTGGGTCTTTGTTACATTGTGCTTGTATCCTTTGAGTCTCAGTGTCATTGCTCTAGACTCCACTGAGTCCCAGTTTCATTGTATTCATCTTCACTAAGTCACTGTTTTATTGTCATTGTCTCCACTGAGTCTCTGTTTCATTGTATTTGTCCCAACTTGGTCTCAGTTTCACAGTAAAAAATCATCTAAAACCAGCTGATTTGGAAAAAGTGAAAACTCATGCTTTGTCAGGTTTTTATGGGAGGACGTGAAAACAATGTTTATATCTTTTTTTCTGAAAGGGTAT
The DNA here is from genome assembly GCF_033239565.1 of Halichoeres trimaculatus. Taxonomy (NCBI): domain Eukaryota; kingdom Metazoa; phylum Chordata; class Actinopteri; order Labriformes; family Labridae; genus Halichoeres; species Halichoeres trimaculatus. The sequence continues at coordinate 3,074,391 of NW_027437189.1, read as the reverse complement.
TAGTTTATCACATTTGATGAGATACAGTGACATCAGGAGAATCTCAACACTAATGGACTTTTATGACACAGTGTTAAAAACACCAGCAGAGGCCAGGTCAGGCTGGAAACTGAGTGTGTGTGGGTATAAACTTGTGTGTGTGTGTGTCTGTGTGTGTGCTGGGAGGAAGGTGCGGTCAGTGCAGCGTGTCTCCTCTCTCCCCTCAGGCCTGTTTGTTTTGGAAGCAGAACAGAGGAAAGCTGCTGACTGACACACACACACACTCACACACACACACACACTTGAACACACACACACCCATCCTCCGGGGATGTCCCCTTTCAGCTTCCTGTCGCCTTGTTCTCACTTAACACACTGATGACATCACCCTCTGTAAACCAATCAGCCGTTAGATCAGCTGATACAACAAAACGACTCTGAGAGATGGGAAACTGTTACTACTGTGACCACCATCGCTACACACACCTCGTACTACAACCACCACTCACTGAACACTGAGACTACAACCAGAGCTTTACAACCTGCTGTGAGGTCACCGCGTGTCGGCGGTACCCCAGGAAGAGACACAACAGAAAGACTCAATCTATGACATCACTCATTGGTAAACCTCTTTATAAGAACAGCATAAAGTAACACCGACCAATCAGAAACATCCTGATCTGTGAGAAACATTCCGGAATGTTAGTTTCCAGAGTTCCAAAGTGCCTTGGTGTTTCTTAAAGAGACAGTAGCTGAAACATGGATGGCCAGCAGCTCCCACCTGTCAATCAAAGAGGCCACGCCCCTTAATATGCTGTAAAGTTGGAAATTTGTGGACATGGCGCTCTATGGAGACTGACTCACTACTGGAGACTGACTCTAGTGGACACTCAGGGAACTGCAGCTTTCAGTGCCCTAAACAGGCTCGTTGATTTACTTCCTCAGATTTATGGTCACATCACCGTTACTCAAACCAAACTCACCGTCTGACCCTGAGGCGTGTTTCTTTCTTTCTTCTCTGCATCTCTCTCACATGAACCCTGACAGCAGAGGTCAAAGGTCAGCTGGTTCACAAACACAAACATGTGTATGAAAGTAAACACAGCGTGGTGTGTTTACAGGCCGTCACATGATGATGTATTCACGACTTAAACTGTTCAGTGTGACCCACGGGCACGTGTTGGAGGAGACAGACCGATCCTAACGGCTCTGAACCTGGAGTAAAAACAGGAAGTGGACCCAAAGAAACATCAGGGTTTAAATGTTCTGAGTTGATCTCTGCAGCGAGGAGGAGGAGGAGGAGGAGAAGGAGGAGGAGGAGGAGAGCACAGCGTCAGAGGAAGGAGAAAGAGTCTGACAGACGGAGATAAAGTCAACACAGAGTCTGAGTTACGATTTGTTGTTATTTCTTCTGTCACAACACAGCGAGCGGTCAGCGTGTGTGTGTGTGTGTGTGTGTGTGTGTGTGTGTGTGTGTGTGTGTGTGTGTGTGTGTGTGTGTGTGTGTGTGTGTGTATGTGTGTGTGTGTGTGTGTGTGTGTGTGTGTGTGTGTGTGTGTGTGTGAAATGAATCAGGGCCGTTACGTCTCTGTGGAGGTCTGCACAAACCAAGAGTTATGGGAGGACCACAACAGAGCGGCTGAGGAGGAGTTAGTGTGTGTCAGGGGGTGTTAGCGTAGCTTAGCATAAAGAATGGAAGTGAAGGGAAACTGTTAGCATCCCATGACTTCAGAGAGACGTCTGATAATGACAAAGGACGACTTCAGGAAGGGTTTCAGGGATGTGGGCTCAAGGTATATATACAGGATGATAACCGAGGAAAGGAGGAGGAAAGAACGAGGGAAGAAGAAAAGGAAACAGAGAGAGAAGATGTGAAGGGGTTGAGTAAGAGGAAAGGGACAGAAGAAAAGGGGAGAAAATAAAGACAAACTAATGAGAAAGGAAGGATTGGAATGAGAAAGTGAAGGAAAGAAGGAAAAGAACAGACAAAGAAGAGTAAAGAAAGAAGAGGTCAGAAAAAGGAAGGTAAGAAAAAGAAGACAAAAGAGAGAAGGAAGAAAGGGAAGAAGATGAGAAAAAGGAGGAAGAAGAGGGAAAGGAAAGGAAAGGAAAGGAAAGGAAAGGAAAGGAAAGGAAAGGAAAGGAAAGGAAAGGAAAAGGGAAGATGAGGAAAGGAAGGAAAGTAGGAGGAGAAGAAAGGGAAGGCAAAAGAGGGAAGGGAAAAAAAAGAAAAGGTGGGATTAAAAAAAAGAAGACAAGAAAAATATGAGAGAAGGAAAGGAGACAAGGCAAAGTAGGGAAGGAGAAAAGGGAAGAAAGAGATAAAAAGAAGGAAGAACGGAAAGGAAAGGAGGCAAGAAAGGTGAGGAAAGGAAAGGAAGGGAAGGAGAGGAAAAGAAAGGAGGTAGGAAAAGTTATGAGAGGGAAGGAAAAAAGGATAGACGAGGAAAGGAAAGACAAAAGAGGAAAGGAAAAAAAGGACAGCAAATGAAAAATAGAAGACAAGGAAAAGAAGGAGGAAGAAAGATGAGATAAAGAAGGAAGGAGAGGAAAAGAAAGGAGCTATGGGAGATAAGGAAAGGAAAGGAAAGGAAAGTCAAAAGAGGAAAGAAAAGGAAAGGAAAGGAAAGGAAAGGAAAGGTCCCAGAAGATGAGGGAGAGAATCCTCCTCTCCTTCCTTTCCAGCTCCCTTCCCTCCCCCCTTTGCCTCCTACTTCTCCTCTCCTCTTTCTGCTCCCTTTCATCCCTCCATCCTTCCTTCTCTCCCTCCTCCTCCTCCTCTCCTCTCCTCTCGTGGTATCGATGAATATTAAAAGCGTGTGGGAGGAGAGGTGAGGAGGCGAGCGCGGAGAGGACTCATCCAGCCTCCATTTTTGCTCTTCAGGCGATCTGAATTCAGGAACAGGAGCTGATGGAGGTCAGGGAGCTTTTTAAAACATCGCTTTTAATTTTAATGAGCGCTGATGATGAAGATTAATGTGGATGAAGAGGAGGACAGGAGCAGATTTATTCTGCGGAGTAAACCAGAGGACGAGGATCGATGATTCAGATCGTCTCACTGACCTGTAATCCGATCAGGACGTCCAAGTTTGATTTTAATAAACATTAAAGCTTCACATGAAAATGTGTACGCTGATGTTTCAGCTTCAGGCTCTGAGGATCCGTCAGAAACGCTCTGCTCCAGGAGGAAACGGGAATTTAATCTGAGGTCATGACACAAAGGTGGGGATTTGGAGATTTTTAGCTGCAGCGTGAACAAAAACACAACTTTTTCCAAACTCAAAGGTTTTGTTGTTTGAGTGTTTTTTTACACACCAGCATCCTCATGTTGTTGTTTTTTAGTATCCTTTGAGCTTGTTAATGCCATAAAATCACAGCTGAATCTGTTTGTTTCGGCTCTATAGAGCTCTAATAGGAAACGTCTCTGAGGATTGTGTTGTAAGATAAGGGTTAACAAATTTACGTTTTCCAATATTTGCAGAAATATTATTTTACACCCTGTTGAAAAAGATGTTTAGTGACCTCGTATCATCCCAGCACTACTGAAATTCTTCATTTGTTTCAGAGACAGCTCATCAAAAACTCCATTAAAAACAGGCCCTCGACGAGGCAAACCTGACAAATCCTGAATTGTTTTTTTAATAGACCACAATGTTTCCTCTAGGACACCCGCCGACACCAGAAAAAAAAATAAAAAACAAAACATTAGAAACTTAAAACTTGTATAAATTTTGCAGCCATGCTGAGATCTGTCCTTTTTATGAAAAAATACTTTAAATTTATTAGACTGGCTGATGCACATATTACATTTTTATACTAAAATCAACCACCCTGAAAGTGCTCCAGAAAGACTTGGAGGCAGCAGGTATAATTGTTACAGAGAAAACAACAAGCAATACACTCCACCGCCATGGCCTCTATGGACGCTCAGCCCGCAAGACTCCATTCCTCACGAAAAGGCATGTTGAAGCTGGTTTAAAGTTTGCTAAACAGCATCTTGACAAGCCTGTAGAATACTGGGAGAATGTTGTCTGGTCAGATGAGACCAAAACTGAACTTTTGGGCTGTCATACTACAGACCATGTTTGGAGGAGAAATGGCTCTGCACATCAGCCAAAAAACACTACACCAACAGTGAAGTTTGGAGGTGAAGCATCATGGCATGGGGTTGTTTCTCATCTCATGGTGTTGGCAAACTTCATATAACTGACGGAGCAATGAATGGAGCCATGTATGGGGAAATTCTTGATCTGAATCTGCTGCCATCCACCAGGATGATGAAGATGAGACGTGGCTGGACTTTCCAGCAGGACAACCATCCAAAGCACACAGCAAAGTTGAATCTCAAATGGTTTCAAAAAAAGAAAATCCATCTGTTAGAATGGACTAGTCAATCACCTGACTTCAATCCAACTGAACATTTGTGGAAAGAACTAACCCAATGATCCTGACCAACAAAAATCTGCCCCCAATTTCTATGATTTCTCACAAATTCAATCCAAAGATGGGATTATTCAAGGTCTTCCAGAAAAACCAGACAATTCCTGATTTCAGATTTTAAGGTGTTGGACTTGGCTAAAAATGAACAAGATTTTCTGGCATCAAACTTATTTTTTGTGAAAGAAAACAATGCACTAAAGGTACATCCCAAAATATATCTGATTTTTTTCTTGTCTGACAGAAAAACTCTTCAGACAGCGATGAGCTACAGATGTTTTCATGGACGTCTGAGTTCCTTTTTAAGAGATTTCTCAAAAATGCACAGATAAAAACATCAAACTTGAGTCCCAAAGATGAAAAGAGTCATAAAGATGTTTAAACTCATTCAGTATCTCTCATTCAGACCTTCTTCCAGCTGCTTTCTGTCGTATCGAGCTTTCAGCAGCTCGCTCTGGCTGAACCCTCAGAGGGGACACGTCTGACCTGCAGGGACGCAGCGAGAGGACAGAAAGCAGACGGTCTGCTCGGAGAGGGGGACATTTTTCTAACAGCGGCTTCAGACGAGGCGACGCAGACACACCAGCTGATCCTGAGTCAGTCCTACAGCTCTGTGGCGTTTATCTGCTGCAGGACAGAACGGCTGAGAGACGAGCGGCGTGTTATGAAATAAAAACAGCTCATTCCCAGCCACAGATATCAGTAATAACCACAGGAGGAGGAGAGGAGGAGGAGGAGGAGGAGGCAGGAAAAATGCAAAAGAAATGAAACTTTGATCAGATACCTGCTGCTGATTTTATTAATACTGTTATAAATATCACAGAGTCAGAGCTGACGACTGAAACTGAGAGCTGGAGCCACCGTGACGCTACACGTTAGCTTCTTAGCAGTGAGAACGGCATTCCAAGGTAACGTTGTGTCAGACTAACTCCAGGTAAGACACTTCTTCAAAAGTCACAACAGAATGATGCAATCTGTGACATCACTGATTGGTATCCATCTCTATAAGAGCATCATAAGTCTTGTTTCTAATAAGTGGTCCGGTATGGATCAGCACAGTTTCTAGGTCCACCTCATGGGGTCAGATCAGTATGTACAGCACCCCAACAGAAGGGTACCAAAAAGTGGGACGGTAAAGGTTGGTAATTTGGGGATCTATGTTTTTAGTCGAAAGCCCTGTTTTATCTAAGCGGTCCAGTACGGATCATTACAGTTTGGTACAGGTCAGATTGGTAAAGCCTGATCCCCTTTGCGTTTCCACTGCCAACTGTGCCCTTCTTGGAAGGCGGCATGTTAGCCACATACCAACAGCCACATACAAACAGCCATGTGATGCCATAGCAGTACGGCACAGTGTACCTTACTAATAAAATCCAATGAAGAAGAAAAACACGCAACTAGCTCCACCTTCTGGGGTTAGTATGTCTGGCACCCCAATAGAAGGGTACCAACAAGTGGGACGGTACAGGTCTCTGATTTAGGGTTCTATGTTTTTAGTCAAAAGCCCTGTTTCAACAAAGCAGTCCAGCACGGATCAGTACAGATTGGTACTTGCCGGATTGGTAAAGCCTGATTCCCTTTGAGTTTCCACAGCCAACCCTTCCTGGAAGGCGGCATGTTAGCCAGATACCAACAGCCATGTAATGCCATAGCAGTACGGCACAGTGTACCCCACTAAGGAATCCAATGAAGAAGAAAAACATGACTAGCTCCACCTCCTAGGGTTGGTATGTCTGGCACCCCAAAAGAAGGGTCACAAAAAATGTGGGACGGTACGGGTGAGTTGTTTGGGGATATGTCCTGTTTCCATGATGTGGTCCATTCTGGATTAGTACAGTTTGGTACGGGTTGAATTGATAAAGCCTGATCCTGGTTCCTAGAACTGAGCCTTCTTGAGCAAAATTTCAGAGTCGTGAAATTTTGAAAATATTTTTTTTTGCTGCTGCTGGTTTGCAAAAATTGAACTCTACTCAGTATTTACAAAGTTATCAAACGGATGAGTTTTGCCAAACTAGGGGCGTGGCTGACTTGACAGACAGGTGAGCACTTCGTAGCTATTAGCAAGAAGGCTAAAGAATTAAACTGGACCTCTATGTCCATGTTTCAGACAGTGTGTTTTTAATATGTCTCAAAAGCCTCGTTTCAACCAAGTGGTACGGTACAGATCAGTACATTTTGGTAGCACGACACAGTGTACCCCACTAATAAATCCAATGAAGAAGAAAAACATGACTAGCTCTACCTTTGGGTGTCAGTATATCTGGCACCCCAACAGGAGGGTACCAAAAAGTGGTACGGTACGGATCAGTAATGTGGTGACCTGTCAAAGGAAATGCAGCAAAATGTGTGCCGTACCAAGATGAACCAAACTGAACCGGTGGATACAGGACTATAAACTAACAACCAATCAGAAATGTCCTGCTCTTTCCTTAGATCTGTGGAGGAACATTCCGGAATGTTAGCTTACAGAACGCTGAGTTCCAAAGTGCCTTTATGTTTCTTAAAGAGACAGTAGCTGAAATGCAGCTTGAGTTTTAAACTGAAACAGAAACATTTGGTGGATTTTTCTACATTGTGAAATGTTAGGTTTAATCTGTTCCATGTTTTTATTCAGTAAATGTACGATCCTGTCAAAGCTGTGGTTTGCTGAGTGGGATAAACTTCTCCCTCAGTTTGTGAAGATTTCAGGAGGAGGAAGGGGCCGGACAGACCGTCGAATGTTGCATCACACTGAGACAAAGTGGGACTGAAGGAGGTTAAACAAGGAGTCGAGGACATAAATCAGAAACCAACAGCTGATTTTTGAAGATGGATGACAGGAAATTAAACACACACACACACACGGGGCGACAGAAACCTGAGGAGAGCATCACACACACAGATGTGAGAGCTCAAACAGCTTGCAGAGATGTCAAACACGGATAAGAAACACTGGTTTGTGTCAGAGAAATGATTTTAAAACATTCGCTCAGACATTTTCTCTCCGTGGCTCCGCTCATCCCTCTCCTCTGTTTTCTGCTCCTTTGTTTCGCTCTGACAGAACGAACGCCCACAAACAGCTCAAACACGTTCAACACAGGCGTTTGTTCCCTGAGCCAGGCCAAAACGCTTTCTCCTCACAGCCACAGAGAACCACGCCGTCAAAGATCCTGCTCTTACCTTCTTCAGCTGTCCGCTCCGGGTTCCCACAAACACCACCGTGTGCTCGCCGTATGTGTACGCAGCCACGGCGCCCATGCCCTCCGTGCGGTCCTCGTACAGCGGGCTCCCTTCGATCACCCTCAGACCCCCGAGCGGCTGATTCAGGACTAGACCGCAGAAATCATCTCCAATCTGCTTCGGCTGTGGAGGAAGGAAAGTTTGGATTATTATCAGGACAGATTCCACAGATCATTGTGCTTATTTTAGTCTTTATTTGTCCCTCTAGTGCCCCCGTAGTATCTTTACATGATTTACAGCTCGTTAAAATTTCTCCATTTTCCTCTCCCTGCTGGTTTAGTAAACTTTTACTTCAGCCTCTGTCTCAAACACTTTGCTTTAGCTGCTGTCTCTTTAAGGCTCCCTGCTCCACAAACCCCCTTCACTCTGATTGGCCAACCCTCTGGGGGCCTGTTTTAGAATGCTGACCTTGGTGTTTGAGGTCCCGGCCTCTAGGATGTCATGAAGAGATCCTTATGTGATGACCTCATCATTTCAGCAAGTCTTGTGAAGATCTGATTTTCTTAGAACTGAGCTTCTTTGGGCAAAATTAAAGAGTCATACAATTTTAATTTTGAACTCTGTCAAATTAGGGGCGTGGCTGCCTTAAGGGACAGGTGAGTGCCTTGTAGCTGTTAGCAAGGAGGCTAATGACCAACACCTGGCCTCTATGTCCAAGCTTCATACGGTCTGTTGTTTGTATCTGTCTCAAAAGCCTTGTCCCAACAAGTGGTCCCGTACAGTTTGGTACGGTTCAGATTGGTAAAGCCTGATCCTGTTTTTCCTCCGCCTGACAAGCCCCTCTTGGTAGGTGGAGTGTAAGAGGTATGTCGTTGACTACGGAAAATTGTGGCAGTATTGCACAACACAGTGTACCGTGCTAATAAATCCAACGAGGAAGAAAAACAGGGAACAGTTTTGTTTGGAAAGCTGTTCCATGCTGTTTGGTGACGCCTTTTTGACGCCAAACAAAAAGGAAGTTCTCTTCAGGAAGTGGACTGCAGATTCAAACATGGCGGGGTTGTTTGTTGTTCTTTCTTAATGTTGTTGTACGGTGAGTCTTTTAACTTATCAACAAATTGCCGTGTAACATAAGGGTACCAAAAAGTGGGACGGTACGGGTTGGTAATTTGTGGACCTGTCAAAGGAATTGCCATAAATGTGTACCGTACCAAGATAAACCAAACCAAACTGCCTGGTGTAAACCGGGTTATAAATACACACCAACCAATCAGAAATGTCCTGCTCTTTCCTTCTCTGGAGGAACATTCCGGAATGTTAGCTTACAGAACCCTGAGTTCCAAAGTGCCTTAATGTTTCTTAAAGAGACAGTAGCTGAAATATAGCTTGAGTTATTAACTGAAACAAAGGAAAAGCCACAACATGCGCACCGTACCGGGATGAACCGTACTGAACCGCTTGGTGGAAACAAGTCTTAAACGTTGGAGGTATAAACTTGTGTCTCTTGTGCTCTGACTCACCCGTCTCACCTCTCTGTCTCACATTTTGACGATATAACACGGACACGTCTCTGAGCAGCATGTGAAGATACCATGTTCTACTCTGTGTTTCAAAGTTTAAATGTGCGTGTTTGTGTGTGTGTGTGTGTGTGTGTGTGTGTAGCTCAGAGCAGGGAGGAGCGCGGTGATTACAGGCTCCACACTAACCCTGTCATTAGCGGGTTAAAGCCTTGATGCTCCACAGTTAAAATAACACGCTGGAAACTCAGAGATGCTGGATTAACTGCTCTTCTGAGGACCTTAAACGCCTCGCTGAATCAGCTGCTGCTCGGAGTTAAAGCTTCAGGGTCGTTTCTTGTTGAAGGAAATGTTTCTGTCCTTCACCAGCGCTCTGGGTTTATTGACTGAATGATTGGACGAGGATGATTTGGAGTCTATGGATCCAGAAATACTCATCTGTTAACAAAAATATCGGATTCTGTTTTATTTCTCATGTCCTCATTCCTAACTCGTGTCGTCTAAAGAGACTTCAAACAGAAAACACGGACCAAGCTGCGAGAAAAGTTTTATCTCATGGTGATCAAATGCAAAACGTGGGCATGAGACATGAAGGCATGAGCAGAGGCTGATACACCACTTCAGTAACCACCTGTGATACATGTTTGGTAAATTTACATGGATCTAACCGCCCATTACACACAGACAACAGCATCAACGTCCTGTTGGTCCATGAGGAGAAAACCATAAAGACACACCCACTGTTCTCAAAAGAAGCCAGGATGACAGCAAAGACTCTTGAAAGTTAGCACTGATTTTTCTTTAAGAATGAACAGAACAGTGGGGAAAAAATTTCATCTGTTAGCAACAGCATCAGTGACAGCTCAGCTAGCAGCCCCCTTTATCAGCTGATTTCTTGATTAAGACGGGTAAACATATATCCCTGCTTTTACAAGAGTGTTTTGGCCTTTAGCCTGTGTTTTAGCTTTTAGCTCATGTTTTAGCCTTCAGAGCATGTGTAAGACACTAGCCTGTTATTTAGCTTTTAGCTTGTGGTTAAGCATTTAGACTGTGTTTTAGCTCTAAGCTCATGTTTTAGCCTTAAGAGCATGTGTTAGCCTTTGGCTTGACTTTTAGCTTTTAACCTGTGTTTTAGCCTTTAGCTCTTGTGTAAGCATTTATCCTGCTTTTTAGATTTAAGCTCATGTTTTAGCCTTAAGAGCATGAGATTAATTTTTTAGCTTGTATTTGAGCCTTTAGCTTGTACACAAGCTTTTAGCTTGTGTGTTAACCTTTAGCTTGTATTGTAGCCTTAAGCTTGTGCTTTAGCCTTGAGCCCTTGCTTAAACTTTTAGGTTGTGTTTTAGCCTTTAGCTTGTGTTTAAACCTTTAGCTCGTGCTTAGGCTTTTAGGTTGTGTTTAGCCTTTAGCTTTAATTTAAGCCTTTAGCCTGTGTATTAGCCTTTAGCTTGAAGTTTGGATTAGCCCATATTTCAACTCTTAGCTTATTATTTTGCTTCTGGCCCCTATTCTAGCCTCTAGCTTGTGTTTTAGCCTTTAGCTCATGTTTGAGCCAGGAGCTTGTGTTTTTGCCTTAAGCTCATGTTTTAGTGCTAAGCTTGTGTTTGAACTTTTAGCTTGTGTTTCAGCTTTAAGCGTGTTTTTTAGCCTCTAGCTTGTGTTTTAGCCTTTTTACTTATGTTGTAGCCTTTAGCTCGTGCTCTATCTCTCTCCTGTTTCTCTTTCTTCTGCTCTTCTGTCCTTTTTCTGTCTGACAGTTAGGCTCCAGTGTCCACCATCACTACAAAATTAATCACAGAAATAATTTTTGGCAGAAGAAAAACACAGATCTCTCTCCTCTCTCTAAACTCCATCAGCTCACCTGATCAGGAAGCTAAATAGCATTTAGTAATAATCTATATTGTTGCAGATAATCTCATTTTAAGGTTTGGATTACGATCAGGCAGATATCTAGAAAGGAGACTTTTTCAAGATCACTTAGAAACTTCTTAATTCAAACGGTTATATTTGATATTTCTGCTGGTTTTGCTCAGCATGTTAATTCATTTTGAGGTGGAGGAAACTTCTGAGGCTAACATTTATACTCTACAAACTGACAGGATGTGAACAGTGACAGGACAAAGCTAAGCTAATGGTGGAAGCAGCTCAGCTCACAGCCCCCTGTAAGAACTGAGGGCTGTCAGAGGATGATGAGCTCACGTCCACACACCAAACCTTCAGAGGAAAAACATCATGATGGACATTTTCAACATCTGCAGGAGAAAAGCAACCTGACTGTTACTTCCTGTTTCATGATGGTCCTCACAACAGCAGAGGAAGCAGTGTGTGTGTGTGTGTCTGTGTGTGTACAGTAGAGGAATCATTATTAACTGTGAAGGAAGGTCCTGAGGCTCTCACACACACACACACACACACACACACACACACACACACACACTTTAACAGGACAGATTGTTGCATGTTGTGCAGACAGGCGACCTGCTGGTGACGTTTAATGAAAAACAAGGCCCAAACACACACTCACACACACACACAATAACACAATGTACAAGAGGAGGGATGTCATGTTTCGACCTCACATCGATGCATGGACACACACACACTCACACACACACACACTCCCTGCTGTTTATGATAAAAGAAGGAGGTCAGAGCATACACACCAACACCCCCTCCTCTTTCTGCCCTCAAACCTCACACACACACACACACACACACACACACACACACACACACACACACACACACACTCTCTCTCTCACACACACACACTGGCTCATTAGCTTACATTTCATCACTTCCATCAGCGTGTGGTTGATTGGCTGTGATTGGCTGCCTTCCCTCCACCCCTCCACCTCACACATCCACCCTTTCTCCAAATCCAGGAATCAAACCCGGGCCCGTCTCCTGCTCCATTGTTCGCCGTGAATAATCTTTCCACCCACACCCCAAAAACACCCCCCATGACCTCAAATAACCCCTCCACCCGCGGGGAAACACTGATGTGGTTCCTGTTTACGTGCATTAATATGAATCTGATTTTTGTGTGTGTGTTTCGATGTGTGTTTATATGTGTGTGTGCCTGCAGCCAGTCTCTGTCCAGATGATGTACCGTTGGCTCAGAGCACAGAAACAAAGCCTCCAACTCTTCACACCACACAAACACGACTCACAAACACGACTCACGGGCTGATGAATGACTGTACAGATCTGATTCATATTCACACAGCTCGTTATTCATCCGAGAGGCCGTTTGCTGCGTTTACTGCTCATCATCAGGCCGACAATCTGCCTCTGGGAACAACTTTAGAGACATTACGCTCCATCCAGGGGTGAGCCGCAAACAACGTCCCGTCAGGGCTTCTTCAACTTACCACATCAGACCAAGAGTGTCTTTAAAGTCACCCTTTGGATACACAGTGATGTAAGCTAGAGTGTCCTTTCACTTGTTTGTGGTGAGTCTGGGTTTCACTGTAAACAGTAAGTCACACAGAGGCTTCTCTCTAGCTGTGTTTCCCGGCTAATTTCTCACAAGATAAAAGCAATATTTCAGAAGTTTAGCCGTTAGCGAGTAAGCTAATTACATACAAGTGTTTCCACTAAGTGTTCCGGTACGGATCACTTCAGTTTGGTACGGGTCGGATCGGTAAAACCTTATCCTGTTTGCCTTCTTCTCGCGATTTGATTCTATTATGATTTTCGGAGTGCTAATTTGATTTAAATTGCAATTCTTTGATATTTGCAATTTTTAGTTCGTTTTTTTAACCTGACCATGAAAAAAGTTAAATGATGATAATGTCTACAGACTATATCAAGAGCCATATTATATTAAAAAAAATACACATCAAATTTGTTAGAGAGAAATTTCACCCTCTGCTGGAGAATAGTGGTAACTTTTTACCAATACAGTTAATAAACAAAGACAGAAATTAAAAATCTGAATTTGGAAAATAAAATGATTTTTTTTTTTATACAAAGAATCACGATTTTGGTATTTTCAAAAAAAAAAAATCCTGATATCGATTTTCAATTTTTCTCCCACACCTGTTGGGTTTACACATTGATTGTTGGGCGCCGCCCTGTTGGTTGTGGCTGCCTATTGCAGCAGCTCTCTTTTCTTTGTCCGTTTCTTGTGATTTTTGTTCAACTCTTTTTCGTCATCTTTGTATTTGGAGTGGATCATTACTTTGTATGGTTCATTTATTGGTTATGGACACCAAACCTTTTGTGGGTTCAGTGATATTTTTGCTATTTTTGCTCCTGTGTTTGTCTGGAGATCCTACATGTAACCATGGCTGCATTTTTTACATATGAAATCAGCTGTTAGCAGCCTGTAGCATGTCAATGCTAACTGGTGCAAGGCCGGATGTTTCCCACAAGGTGAGGAGAAGGAGGTGAGGACGACGTGCTGGTTCTCAGGTGTGAGCTAAGAAGTGACGACATCGACCTGTCCTTCCATCCATCGTTATTGGGAACGTAAGATCTATCTCCAATAAGATGGACGAGCTAGCTGTGCTAACCCAGCAACAGAGGGAATACCAGAGGGCAAAGTAGCATCATGCTATTTACAGACATGGCTAACAGAGCTAACATCAGACACCAAGGCCACATTGGAAGAGCTTCACCTGCTGTGAGCAGACAGGATCCAGGATCCAGAGACTGAACAGACTGCTGAAGAAGCTCAGTCCTGGACCCTGTGGAGGTGGAGGCTGGCTGACTGGACAATGATGGACAAGCTGTCAGCATCTATTTTCTTATGGAGCTTTTTACACTTTCTATACACTTTCTTACTTTGGTTTTCTTATAAAGTAAGTTAAAATATTGTAACGTCCGTCCAGATGCTGATCTCTGAGGTCAATGACTTTGTAGAACTCTGAGGTCATCAATTACAGAATTCTGTCTATGACCTCAGAGTTCTAGAACTCCTGCTGTTGCTCTGCAAACAGACTGTTTTGCATGCATGCTCCTGATTGGTTGATTCTCCTTAAACTACAGACTGTAACCTGACACCTCTCAGTCCAAAGTGATGTGGTCTTTGTCGGCGTTTGGCTCTCTCTGAGACTCACCGTGTGGATACAGGGCAGCTCTTTGTTCAGTAACCACGGTAAGGAGAGCCTTCCCTCGCCGCGGTAACAGGAGCGGATCCTCTCCCTCATGGCCAGGTTGATGTTGTGGAGAGTAAAGAGACACAGGACGGTCTCTCTGGGTGGGTTGGAGCGGTTCTTCTGACCCTAAAAACAAACACACAGAGTCAGAAAGACGGAGGTTAACAACACGAGAACCAGTAAGGACGAAAAAAGCTCACCTGTGAGAAGACGACGAACAGCACGTCATCATCCTCCGACAAACCGAGCGCCTGAGCCAGCCGCCGTCCCGGTTTCTGTTTGTAGGCGGCCTGAACCAGCCGGTACTCCACGCCGTCTTTGGTGCACCCCAGAGGAAACTCCACGTAGGAGTAGAACTCGGTGTCGTTGGAACACATGCGTACGATCTTCGAGGTGAAGAACTTCTCCCCGCCGGCGTCCATCTGCGTCAGCTGCGTGTCGAGCTGCAGGGTCAGGAAGTAGACGTAAGTGCGGCTGGAGAATCCGTACACGTAGTAGATGTCAAATGCCGGGTAGAGCGACAGCGTGTCGGACGGGATCTTGATCTGTGAGGAGACGAACTCGTCCTGGTAGACGAGGGAGAACATGTTGACGCTCTCCTCGTCTGCCACCAGCTTCCTGCTGGACAGCGTGGGGAAATATTCAGACTTTCCATCGATTGCGGCGCCGATGAACAACCGACTGCCGCCTTTCACCGGCTTCTTCCTTTTTGGGTCAGCGCTCCAGTCGTCTTCACCAACAACCACGCCTGGAGGAAGAGGAGGACAGAGTTATTGGTCACATTGTGTAAAACAAGTTCTCCATGGTTTCAACCATTCGATCTTGAAACTATTGAATTTAAGCTTGATTTGGACGAGTTAAAGAGGCTACAGGCTGACCATCTGTCAATCAATCAGCCACGCCCTTATATGGACAAAAGTCATGAATTTGATAATGATCCGCTTTTTGAATAGGTGTGTATGTGGTTTCTGGTGTTTCTTTAGCCAGCCTCTAGTGGGCACTCCAGGAACTGCAGGTTTTAACACTTCAGCATCTAGTTCATACGGTGGCTGGTAGGTGTCAGACAATGTAAGTCAAAAGAGGTCAGTTATCCCAAAGGACAGAATAAGTTGTGAAAGTACAATATTTTTTTTCCTTGTTTAACTTCAGCTAAAATAAATAAAGCTAAAATGCTAACGTAATGGCATGACCAATTCATGAAGCTAAAAGTAAGATGACACATCACCATTTTTGTTGTGGCTTTTGTGTCTTGTGGCGTGTGGGTTTGTGTTATGGTGTTTGTATTTGTGTGGTTCTGTTCATTTTTATGTTGTGGCTTTTGCATTTGTGTTGTTTCATAAGCATTTGTGTTGTTTCGTTAGCATTTGTGTTGTTTCGTTAGCATTCTTGTTGTTTTGTTTCTGTTCATATTGTAGGTTTGGCCATTATGTTTTTGCTTTTGCATTTTTGTTGTTTCGTTAGCATTTGTGTGTTTCATTAGCATTTGTGTTGTTTTGTTTGTGTTCATGTTGTAGGTTTGGTCTTTATGTTTTGGCTTTTGCATTTGTGTTGTTGCATTAGCATATTTGTTGTTTTTTTTTGCATTTTTGTTGTTTCATTAGCATATGTGTTGTTTGGTTAGCATTTGTATTGTTTTGTTAGCATTTATGTTGTTTTGTTTGTGTTTATGTTGTGGGTTTGGCCATCATGTTTTGGCTTTTGCATTTTTGTTGTTTCTTTAGCATTTGTGTTGTTTCTTTAGCATTTGTGTTGTTTCTTTAGCATTTGTGTTGTTTCTTTAGCATTTGTGTTGTTTCATTAGCATTTGTGTTGTTTTGTCAGTGTTTATGTTGTAGGTCTGGCTATTATGTTTCGGCGTCAGCATTCTTGTTGTTGCGTTAACATTTGTGTTGTTATTTTTTGCATTTATGTTGTGGCTCTTGCAATTGTGTTGTGACGTTTGCAAAAGCCTGACCTACGGGCCACCATACCCTCGTTTTTCAAAATCAAGGCTGGCCACTTCTCTTCAACAGATGAAATAATAACTCCTGTTTTTCAGGCTGAGACTGGTGCAGTGCATGCCTCCATCTGGCTGAACTGATAAGTTTAAAGACGATTAGTTTTCTTCCTGCGATAAACTAGCGTCAGTGAATAGTTAGCTTTGTTACAAAAGAACATCAGTCTCTGAACAGGAAACAGAAATATGAAGCAGCTTTTGGCCAAGTTTTGAATCCAAACAGAACAAGAAAACTGGGGGGTCGGGGTCTTGCTCACCCTGTCACGATTCTGTTTTGCAAAACTGCAAAAGTCACAAATAAAACATGAAGATTTATATAAAATGATGATTAAAAACAGTTTCCAATGCATTTTTTTGGAATAAGAAGTGATAAATTGTTAATATCTGCTGGACTCGTCAAGTGACAGCAGCTTCACGTGACCCTTTGACCCTAAATGAGACGGATCCTTCAGCTCGAGCTGAGCTTTCTCTGTGTGTTTCATCATTAGACTAATTGTGAGAAAAGAGCGTATGCTTGGTTTCTCTCAGACTCATATTTATGTCACAACAGAGAGAGTGAAATCTGATGATCTCAGCGTGATGTGTCAGCCAACAAACGGCGAGTGAGAGGACGGCTCTGATGTGGGGACAAAGTCTGCTCGTCAATCACCGCCCGTTTGCTCCTGACACACTTCATTCGCGTTTTGTTCAAACTCAAAGCCGCAGCAGCAGATTTAGCATAAAACCTGCAAAACATTTTGACACCCTGACACATGATTGACACCTGCAGGTTGAAACGCTTCTGCAGCCTGTCAGGAACAAAGCGGAGAGGGAACACCAGAGCGCCGTGTTCCTCGCCGTTTCAGGGTGGAAACGATCTCAAAGTGACGTCAGCGAAAAATCTGCTGAGCAATGACTGCAGACCAGAGGAACGGGACTTCAGGGTTCAGATAAACCAGGTGGGTTTAAGGCCTTGATCCTAATCCTGATCTTAGCCCAGGTGTGTCTGACCAGCTTACCTGCCATCCCATCAGCCTCTCTGGCCCCGGACAGGTAGTGCTCTTTGCGGTGGTGCGGCTCGCCCAGTTTGAAGAGATCCTCCAGGCGAAGGAACTGACACACGCCCTGCCAGATGGAGCCGCACGCCACCAGGCGGTTCCCCGTGTAGTCCACCAGGAGGAGCTTATTCACGTTATCAGACGACTCCAGCCTGAGGGGATGGACAGGTGAGCAGAGTGACAGGTGAGACTGAGACAGGGGAGACTGAGACAGGTGAGACTTTAGACAGGTGAGACTGAGACAGGTGAGACTGAGACAGGTGAGACTTTAGACAGGTGAGACTTTAGACAGGTGAGACTTTAGACAGGTGAGACTTTAGACAGGTGAGCAGAAAAACGGGTGGAGCTGAACCAGGTGAGACTTCAGACAGGTAAGACTAAGACATGTTACTTTGGACAGGTGAGGTTAATAAAGGTAAGCTTTGAAATGGAGGCAGAAAAAAATTGAACTTTGGACAGAGAGAAAGGTGAGACTTTAGACAGGTGAGACCATAGACAGGTGATACCAAAGACAGGTGAGACCATAGACAGGTGATACCAAAGACAGGTGAGACCTTAGGCAGATAGACAGGTGAGACAAATAGACAGGTGAGACCAATGACAGACAGACAGGTGAGTCAGATAGACAGGTGATACCATTGACAGGTGATACCTTAGACGGGTGAGACAGATAGACTATTGAGGCCTTAGACAGATAGACAGCTGAGACCATAGACAGATACACAGGTAAGACCATAGACAGCTGAGACCATAGACAGATAGACAGGTGGGAAAGATAAACAGGTGGGACCTTAGACAGATAGACAGTTGAGACCATAGACAGGTGAGACCTTCAGCAGATAGACAGGCGAGACCATAGACAGATAGACAGGTGATACAGTTAGACAGGTGAGATCTCAATCAGATAGACAGGTGAGACCTTAGATGGATAGACAGGTGAGACCTTAGACAAATAGACAGGTGATACCTTAGACAGATAGACAGGTGAAATAGATAGACAGGTAAGACCTTAGTCAGATAGACAGGTGAGACGAATAGACAGATAGACAGGTGAAACCTAAGACAGATAGACAGGTAAGACCTTAGACTCGTAGACAGGTGATACAGTTAGACAGGTGAGACCATAGACAGATAGACATGTGATACAGTTAGACAGGTGAGACGAATAGACAGATAGACAGGTGATACAGTTAGGCAGGTGAGACGAATAGACAGATAGACAGGTGAAACCCTAGACATATAGATATGTAAGACCTTAGACAGATAGACAGGTGATACAGTTAGACAGGTGAGACCATAGACAGAAAGACAGTTTAGACCTTAGACAGATAGACAGGTAAGAGTGATATACAGGTGAGACCTTTGACAGGTGAGACCATTGACAGGTTAGACCTTAGACAGATAGACAGGTGGGACAGCAAGACAAGTGGGGGGGAGCAGGTATGATAGTCTTATTTAAAGATCAAATATGTAGACAGACAGGTGAGTCCAACAGGAATTCAGACAGACAGGTGAGTCCAACAGCAATTCAGACAGACAGGTGAGTCCAACAGGAATTCAGACAGACAGGTGAGTCCAACAGGAATTCAGACAGACAGGTGAGTCCGACAGGAATTCAGACAGACAGGTGAGTCCAACAGGAAATCAGACAGACAGGTGTACACACACTGAACAGGTGGAAGGACAGGTAACAGGTTTGTAGGTCTCTAAAGGCCAGACTGACGGCAATGAGACATGAGAGGACAGACAGTTGAAGCAGACACACAGGTGTGTTCAGACAGACAGGTGGTTAGGTAGAGGTGAGGAGGCCAGGTGTAGACAGGTGTGTGTGAGTGAACAGGTGTACAGGATGGACAGGTGTATAATCAGACATGCAGACAGGTCTCACCTGTGAGCACACGCCCTCACGCTGGGCGGAGGGTAACACTTGGCGTTGTCCTCCACCGGTCCGGTCATGTGACTCCTCAGCTCCGTCAGATTGGCCGACAGCTTCAGGACGCGGTTGACGGCGCCGACGAACACCTCGCCCGTCCTCCTGTGGACCGTCAGGTGAGTCAGGGAGGTGTCAAACGCTCGGTACACTGCCCTGCTGGACGCCACGGTGGGAGGAGGAGGAGCAGCCGGGGCGCAGAGGAGGGGGGAGGAGAGGAGGGAGAGGAGGAGGAGGAAGAGGAGCATGGTGGAGAAAGAGAGGAGGAGGAGGAGGTGAGGATGGAGGGATGGAGGAGGAAAGGAGGGGAGGAGGAGGAGAGAAGAGCTGGCTGCAGGTCGGAGGACGAGTCAGCTTCACTCGGGCATGACTGCGAAGAGAAAGAGAGGATACGATTAACTACAGGAGCCTGTGAGGGACATTTTTAAGATGATTGCTTTTGGTTAAAATCCATTTACAAACAACACAAACCGACAACAGGGCGTCTCAGGTGAGGTGTGAGACAGGTAGACAGACTGTTAACAGGTAACACACCTGAACTTCTTCAGCTCAGCCAAATCTGTGTGTGTGTGTGTGTGTGCGTGTGTGTGTGTGTGTGTGAGGTGTTTGTGATTCCTCACCTGCCGCCTGATGAGCAGCTTTAAAACCTGATTTTATTTACAAGGCGTCTCAAACACACAGCAGTGGAGAGATTATCCGTGTGTGTGTGTGTGTGTGTGTTTGTGTGTGTGTGTGTGTGTGTGTGTGTGTATCGATCTGTTTCCGTCTGTCTTCCCTCTGATTCTCTCATAAAGCTTCAGCAGCTCCTCGAACACTGAGCTGGATGGAAACTTCGCTCTCCTCCTGGCAGCCATTTCTCCTCCGTTTACGTTTGACTGACAGCTTTGATTACACACACACACACTCACAAACACACACTCACACACACACAGTATCTATAACAGCTCTCTATAAAGCCTCTGAAACGTCACTCCACATTAGCGCGGGTTTTAATCCACAGCGAGGCCCTGAACGAGACAAAATGGAGGATTTTCTCCTTGTTCGTCAGCGGCGGTGGCGGCGGCAGATTCCTGCATTAAAACGCTGCAAACGTTCAGAGCGTGGGCGTTCCACCAGGGGAATTGAACCCTCTACTGTAGCTGTGTTTCATGTGATGCTTCTGGTTTGCAGCGTGGACACATGAATCGATAGCAGAGAATATGAGACACAGTTCCTCCTCTTCTCCTCCTCTCTCGTCTTTCTGTTTCTCCGTGTCTGATATTTCTTGGACTCGTCGCTCTTCACGAGCACTGAGCTCCAAGTTTTCCATGAACAGACCACCTGCTTTATCTTAAAGCTGCTCGTGTAATGGTGCCAGGCTGTAGTACAGAGTGTTGACATGTTTCTTCATTACTAACACACACACACACACTCCAAGAGGAGAGGACACACAGACCGTCTGCAGAGATACAAACACTCCTCTTCAATGTGGGGTTGGACTGTGAACGCCCTGTGTCTGAAATCTCATATCAGCTTCAGTCCTCTGAGGACAGGGCCGCTTGGAAAATCTCAGCTCAACTCGTGGTACGGTACGGTACGGTACGGTACGGTACGGTACGGTACAGTGCAGTACAGTATGGTACGTTAAGATATAAAATGTTACCATTTGTTACCATTGGGTATGATTTAATTCTGTGTGATATGATACAGTACGTTACCACAGAATGTGACACTATGCCAAACAATTCCCATACATTACGGTTTGTAATGTCATGCTACATTACAGCAAGCTATGAAATGGTACGGTACGGTACATTAAGATATGATACTAACTGTATGATATTATACGATATAGTACGGTACAGTAGGTGACCACAGAATATGACACAGTACAAAACAATTACCATTCATTGTGTTTTGTAATGTTATATTACGGTATGGTACAGTAGGTGACCACAGAATATGACAAAGTACAAAACAATTACCATACATGTGTTTTGTAATGTTATATTATGGTACGGTACAGTAGGTGGCCACAGAATGTGACATGGTGCCAAAAAATTACCTTACATTATGTTTTGTAATGTTATATTATGGTGCGGTACAGTACAGTACGATACAGTATGATATGGTACGGTACGTCAAGATATGATACGATTCTGTGTGGTATGATACACTACAGCACGTTACAGTATGTGACCACAGAATATGATACGATATCAATTCCCATACAATGTGTATTGTAATGTTATGTTACATTATATTATGGTACGGTACAATGTTACATTAAGTTACATTAGGAAACAATACAATTCAATTTGCACATAAGCACAGACATCTTTTGCCGATGAGAGTCCAAGTAAACTTTTACAGTTTTTCAGATTTCAACTGAATTCACATCATTTTTGGAAGAGAATGAAAGCAAACACAAAGGTCTGATGACGTTTTGATCTTAAGGGTGGTTTGGTTTATCGATGAAGTCAAATTGTGCACCAAGTAACATGAAAGTAAACGCCCCACCTTAAAACTACCTGTAGACTGTATGAGAGCGAAACACTGATTTATTAGTTTTTATTTGATCACTTTTTTTCAGTCAAGCTTCAGCAGTAACTATACAAAGACAGCAAAGTATCCTCCGTCTATGTTCTTAACCCACAGGTTTACTGTGGTCTGATCCACACACTAGAAAGTTCCATGCATGCATTCTCTATAGTAGGGATGCTCGATACCACTTTTTTTTAAGACCGAAACCAGTACAAGCACATTCTCATTTCTGACAAAGATTCCCCACTTCACTTTTTAACTTTATTTCATTAATTACGTGAATCAGACATCAGTACCGTATCGTTTTCAAATGTTTAAACCCATCCCTAATTCTTTCTTCCCTTTTTTCACTTTATTCCATCCATTTACTTTGAGGTGAACACATTTTTGGGTGCACCCCCAGCACCCTTATTCCCTGCCCTACTGAGTAACACGGAACAAAAAGATACGGTACAAAGTGACATGAAAAGATACGGTACAAAACCAAAATATACAATGTGGAGAGATACCAAAGGAAAAGATACAAAAACAAACATATATACAAAAGTCATGATGCGATATGAAACGATACAAGGAGTTAGGAAACCATAAAAAAAAAAATTGATACAAAACTTAAAGATGTGTTACAACGCCACACGATACATAAAGATATGGTACGGTACAGTCTGTCAGAGGAAACTTCACACTCTGAGGGGACGTGTGAATGAGCTGCTCTGGAAAATGTCAGCACAGGCCAGAAATTTACAGGAAAGTCGAGCCAAAAGAAAAAGTTAAACCGCAAAATGAAAATAAAACATCATCCATGAAGTCTGTCTGAGAATATTCACAGGGCGACTTTAAAGAAACCAGCTTTAATTTGGCGTCCATCATTTCTCAAATTTAAGAAAGCAAATGTTTTTTTTCTGTCTGCATTGAGAGATTTTTTGTAAAAGAAAATTGAGAGCGTCTGAAAATTATGGATGTGTCAAAAAGTAATTTATCCAGGGAGTAAAAACACTGATTGTTTCCTGTAATTCCAGCGTTTTCATCGTGAATATCACAAAAAAGATGTTTGCAGACTTCTCTGTGGACTCTGGGGGAATGTGATAGACAGCTTTCATAGATTTCTGACATCTCAAAGTCCTGAGAATGATTTGATTAATTAAACTTTGAAAGCAGCGTAACTAAAGAGAGTTAAATGTTGAGTTGTAGCCCCGGAGCCAAACTGTGATCAAACACACGATGTGGTTTCTAGCAGAAAGGTGCGTCTCCAAAATCTGAACCATCCTTTGAACTTTGACTAAAAAGTGACAACTCTCATGTTCGCTCACAAACAAGACGCCTCGTCTCGTTAATTACGGCGTCGGCGTAGTAATTGACTTTCAGCAAATTCATCAGGACTTCAGAAAGACAGAGTTAAAGAGGAGGTCTCCGCCGCTTCATTAAAACATCTGAAGAAGAAGAAGAAGAAGAAGAAGGAGGAGGAGGAGGAGGAAGGAGGAAGGAGTCTTTCAGGAGACGTCTGCTGGTTTGATGAAACACTGGAATAAATCCTCCGCAGGGCGACCGCTGTGCTCAGATTAACTCCTCACATGTGTCACATCAACAGAGGAAGAGAAACACAGAGTGATATCTGCGGCTAATGAGACAGTAGAAGAAGAAGAAGACGTCTGAAACACGGAGACGAGTCGGAGTCTGAGGCCAGGATAATAAAGTTTTTACTCCAGCAGCAGAGAGGTACAGTGAGCCCAGGCCCACAATTAACCCTGTGACACACAGTCACACACACTCATACAGGAGGACACACACACACACACACACACATTCTGTTGAACACAAAGAGGCAGTGAAAGATCAGCACATTAGTTAATTAGCCCGCTAAACCGAGGGGGAGACCAGGGAGAGGAGAGGTCGACAGATGGACGCTAGTGTGTGTGAGAGTGTGTGTGAGTGTGTGTGTGTGTGTGTGTGGACCATAGACAGCTGGGCAGACAGAGGAGACAGATAGAGTTTCTCTAACTGGACTACGGTTTCGCTCCACCATCCATCATCCTGAACCAAAGAATGTCTGAGTGTGTGCATGCTAACAGCGCTAACACTTGATACCTGCCTGGATACTCACAAAAGCTAAAAGCTAACCCCACCTAACGCTACATTTACGTTAGCCTGAGGGGTCTGAGGGGGGTCCTCGTGGATAGCGGCTTTAGTCCTCATCACAGGATGACAAAGAAAAATAGAAAATGCCTTAAAGAGACAGTTTCTTGTTTCTCCAAAAGTGGAGGAATGGTACCGGATTAGGTACTCTGATAAGGCACTGAGTGGAAGAGAAGGTGATTTTCCGTACTGGACTTGAACGCAGCATTGCAAGTTTATATACTGAAAAATAAATATGCTAAATTGAAAAACTTTGGGACTTTATTACCAAACAAATGAATATTTATAAAACACAAAAGTGCCAAAAATTGTTACCGTAAAGTAACGAGATCCAATTGGTATCAATGGTAAATCTTTTTAAAAGGTCAAATACGAAAAATAACTTATGACAAGGTGGATGTTTCTTAAAGAGACAGTTCCAAAGTGCCTTGTTTTTCTTAAAGGGACAGTTCTAAACAGCCTAAATGTTTCTTAAAGAGACAGTTCCATAGAGCCTTGTTTTTTTTCAGAGACAGTACCATAGAACCTTGTTTTTCCTTAAAGAGAAACTTCTATAGAGCCTAAATGTTTCTTAAAGAGACAGTTCCATAGAGCCTTGATGTTTCTTAAACAGACAGTACCATAGAGTCTTGTTTTTTTAAAGAGACAGTACCATAGGACCTTGATGTTCCTTAAAGAGACAGTTCCATAAAGCCCTGATATTTGTTAATGAGAAAGTCCCATGGAACACAAAAGTACCAATACCTGTGTCCAGGTGCTAAGCATTGGTACCCTATCGTTTCATATGTAAATGGTTTCCATCCCTAGATACCATTACACAAAGATCTCTTGACTGGGCTTTAAACACCAAAGTCTGCACATAGCCCCGCCCCCCAGGGTTGGCCAATCAGAGTGAAGGAGGTTGACGAGAGCTAAAACAAAATATGTAAGACAGAGACTGAAATGAGGGTTTTCTAAAACACCAGAGAGAAAATTATGGATTTTTATGAGCTATAAAGCATGTAAAGATACTACGGGGGCACCAGAGGGACAAAATAAAGACTTGAAAAAAAAGTACATACCCCCTCTTTAAACAACTCAACCCAGCATGTTCATCGTTCATCTGACTCGGGAACACTCTGAGATCAGCTAGCCATGCTAACCCAGCAACAAAGGGAAACCAGAGGGCAGAGTGGCATCATGCTATTCACAGACATGGGACTTAAAGAGGCTCTTTTCACCCTCAGATAAACAACTTGAACGCCATCGTCCTCCTCCTCAGGCGTATTCGATACCGAACCTCAAACCAGTGTCCACAGTTTGCTGATGTTACCATCACACGGTCCGTTTTTAGCCCGTTAAAAACCAACTTCAATCCTAAAATAGTGTCCCGCACACTCTCCCCATCACCTCCATCCACATCCCCCCTCTGTGACCCCATCTCACCCCTCCTCACCCCTCGCTCCCTGTGACTGAGGCTCTGTGTGAATCTCAGGCTCCAATAAACACACAACAAAGACACATTGTGCCGCGGCTTCCTGCTGGGAGGCTGCAGGGCGGAGGGCTGGAGGGTGGAGGGAGGTGTTTGGGTGGTCTGATGGAGAGGTGGTGGAGGAGGAGATGGGGAGATAAGAGCCGGACACTGATAAGAACAAGAGGCTGAAACAGAGGCAGCTACACGCTGTCTGCTCACACAATTCACCCATTAATCCGTCCCCTGATGGAGACATTAGTTATTAACAGATCCTGGAGGGATCCAGCGTCACGGTTCATCGTCTGACGGCGTGAGAGGACGGAGCATGAGGAGGGTATCTCATGATTTAGATATTTTATGGAGGGAACTGTTCAAAAAAGTTTCAAAACAAACTTATAAACATAGTTTACTGCACTGCTGTGGGAGAAACAAGAGAAAATCCTGAGAGAAAATCCAAAAACTTTGGCTCATTCAAAAAGTTCAATGAGAATTTAGCAAGAGCAACATGAGATCTCCTCAAACTGTGACATCACAAATTGGTAAATCTCCTTAAAGGGTCAAAAAGAAAAGTAGCTTAAAACAATGTAGATGTTTCCTAAAGATAAAGCTCCATAGAACCTTAAAGTTTCTTAAAGAGACAGTTCCATGGTGCCTTGTTTTTTTAAAGAGACAGTTCCGTCAAGTCTTGATGTTTCTTAAAGAGACAGTTTCATAAAGCCCTGATATTTGTTAAAGAGACAGTCCCATGAAACCTTGTTTTTTCTTTAAGAGATAGTTCCAAACAGCCTAAATTATTATCAAAGAGATAGTTCCATAGAGCCTTGAATCTTTTAAAGAGAAAGTTCTATAGTGCCTTGTTGCCTCCTAAAAAGAAAAGTTCCATAGAACCTTGATGTTTCTTAAAAAGACAGTTCTATAGTGCCTTGATTTTCCTTTAATAGACAGTTTCACAGTGCCTTGTTTGTCTTAAAGAGACAGTTCCATAAAGCCCTGATATTTGTTAAAGAGACAGTCCTATGGAACCCAGATTTTTTTAAAGAGACACTTCCATAGAGCCTTGATGTTTCTCAAAGAGACAGTTCCAAACAGCCTAAATTACTATCAAAGAGATAGTTTCATAGAGCCTTGATGTTCCTTAAAGAGACAGTTCCATGGAACTTTAATTTTCTTAAAGAGACAGTTCCATAGGGCCCTGAATTTTCTTAAAGAGAGTTCCATAGAACTTTGAAGTTTCTCAAAGAGACAGTTCCACGGTGCCTTGTTTTTCTTAAGGAGACAGTTCCAAACAGCCTAAATTATTATTAAAGAGACAGTTCCATAGTGCCCAAATTTTTCTTAAAGAGACAGCTGAAATGATGGTTTCAGGGGGACTGTTGTTAGACATTAAAGGTTACTATTGCTCCCTGTTTTTTTTTGTAGTTTAAACGAGGCTTACTGATGTCAAAATGCTTAAAAAGAATTTTTAACACTTTCTGACTTTAGAAGTAACGTTTTATTTAAAATAAACATGCATGTATGAGAATTTACATCCATAAATAATTTGGTTTCACTCTAAAATGACTCTTGTGTATTTTTTTTGAGATGACTATGCTAAAATATGACGTGCTGGCCCTTTAAACTCACACTACATGTTGTTCTTCTTTAAACAAAGACAGTAAATCTTTAATGTTTGTGTAACAGTGATTCAGTCTGACTGTGGTGTCACTTCCTGTAATCACATAAACACAGCGAGGCGTGAACCGCCGTGTTCTTAATACGTCCACTTCAACTTTTACAGCATCTTCCTCTGTAATTACAAACCGCTGTAAACTGTCTCACAGCTACGACGCTAACACGCTAACACGCTAACACTCCGTCCTCTGGGCCTGACAGTGTGAGCACTTTACTGTCAGTCTGTAAATACCAGCGCCGTCCTTCTGCTGCTGCCACCAGACCGCGACAGAGCAGCGTGTGCATTTTATGACGAAAACAAAGAGAAAGTGGGAAATGAACGGAGGAAATGTGGTGCAGAAACTTTCAGCTGTCTGTTTGTAGATTATTCAGGAAACAAACATTAACTGACACATTTCAGCTTTTCTTTACCAAACTTCTTCTTGTTTTAAACTGAATCCATACATAGTTTTCCATATTGTTGTTTCGTTATCAGCGCTTGTTTCTGTGGGTTTTAAATGAGCTGGGACCTTGTTTATCCCGGGGCCCGGCTCTATCTCTCAGCTCCGCGTCGGAGTGAAATCTTCACACACACAGGTCCCTGACTCTGGTATCAGAGGCGTTCAGTGTCTGGGAGCTCAAAGCGACGGTGACCCAAATAAGAAGTCAGCCTCCTCTTTGTTTTCACACATACTGGATGCTGAATGCTGCCAAATGGGCTGTTTTTTACTATGACATCACTCTATTAGCTCTGCTAGCTTAGCTTAGCTTCTCACTCTGTGGAAATCCAACCCAGACAGTTATTTCTAGCTTGAGTGACTTCTACACATATGGTTCGGTAATGATGTTCGGACTTTTCTTTCTGCGTCCTCTTCTTTGTTTACAATCCAATGACAACTTCAGTGATGAGAATGGAGGTCAAACTAAAGGTCAACATCTCTGACCTTCAAGTTTCCTGCAGACAATGACAGCATGAGGCCTGGATTATTTCAAAATCTCATCATCAGGGTGCTTCATTTTAGCTGTTACCGTAATGTTTCAAATAAATTCCTCCCCCAATTAAAGGCAGGGTCTCTTTAAATGCCCCCACTTTAAATTATTCAAATAACGGCCACAACTTAAAGGTGCAGTTTTTTCACAACATTTTACTGTATTATTTCACAGTTCTGTCCTGTATTGATACTGTACTGTCTATATAAGTGTGTGATTGTATTTGTGTGTGTATAATTGTTATTGAGCTGCCACTTATTTTCAGTTTTTCTTTGTTCAGTTTTGGACTGTTCTTTTTTTAAATTTACGTTTGTATGGGTGGACCCCTGGGAGAGTAGTCACAACTCATGTCGTGACTAATGGGGATCTAAATAAACAATAAACAATATTAATACTACTATCTCTGATAACCAGTGTTGGGAATAACAGCATCAAAAATAACGGTGTAACTAACATCGTTACTTTTTCCAGTATTGTGTAATCTAATTTATTACTATTTCAAATGTTATACACTGTTACTATTACCAACAGTGAAATAAAATGTGTTACTGTGTATCCAACCTGGCTCGATAAGCTAGGAACAAGAACTGCAAATAAAATGTGGGAAAAAAGCCTCAGACACATAAGAAACTAGCAAAACACTCAGAGAGAGCAGACTTTTACCAAGCATATTATGATTGTCAACCAAACAATTATGTCCTCTTAGTATCCAGAACATTTTCAGGATCTGGATCGTACTTTTACATCTGTCAGAAATTATGGTGACCTTGTCTTGTTTTGTTTTGCAAAGCAATCCGACTATTGAATTCAGCGAGAGCAAAACCAGATTACCTCAAATTGTGACATCATCAGTTGTTGAATCTCCTTATAAGGTCAAAAAGAAAAGTAACTTATGACAAAGTGGATGTTTCTTAAAGAAACAGTTCCAAACAGCCTAAATGTTTCTTAAAGAGACAGTTCCAGAGTCTTACTGTTTCTTAAAAAGCATATTGTGATTGTCACTAACACTTTAGTCCTACTTTAATGTTATACTCCCTTTCAGCAGACTGTCAGCTACAATTTGGTGTTAGCTGCAGGTTTGTACGATAATTTGTTTCCTGACAGTGTTGAAAATTATGACAACCCAGTACATATTTCATATTCTGGATCTTAGTATCCAGAATATTAGCAGGATCTGGATTCTTCTTTTACATCTTTTTTTGCAAAGCAATCTGACCATTTATGGTGGAGTTATATACACATATGGTGAAAACGGCCCTATCTCACAATGATAAAGAATCCTTTAAAACAGTCCTGGATCCAGACAGTGATCCGGATCACCTCCAAAATTTAATCACTTCTTCCTTATCCTATTTTAAACATTTCCTGAAAATTTCATCAAGATCGGTTTGTTAGTTTTTGAGTTATGTTATTCACAGACAAACAAACTCACAAAAACATAACCTCCTTAGCGGAGGTAATGATGAAAACAATCATGTCGACACGTCTTTAACAAAAAGAGTAAACTAAGGTAAACTTTTCAGCAACAAATACCACACAGCTACCTGTGTGTGTCTGTGTAACCTCAGTCAGAGAGGATCTCATGCAGCAACTTTGGATCAAACCAACTCCAGGGAGAGGGATATATGCTTTTCCAGGTTTTAATGTAAGGCACAAATAGTCAGCTTGTTTTGACCTGTGTCCATTCGCTGAATACAGAAACAGACGTGTAAATAAAACAAATATCAGCAGCTTCACGGTGGTTTCAGCGTCAGACGTGGTTATTTTAAAGCTCGCAGTGATGTCACGCTGATGTTGATGTTAGCCGCTCAGCTCCACAGCAACAGGCTGAGAAATAACTGCTCCATTAGCCCTGTGTGAGTGTGTGCTCGAGTGTGTGTTTATGTGTGTTAGTGACTCTCTCAGACCACACACACACACACACACACACACGCTGGGTACACAGCAGTATTAGCTATCATCAGTCCATCAAACTGTTATTTCATTAGAGGTAAACACAGTTAATCACATGACTGCAGTTATCTCATTTAATGGATCAGCTGATGGAAACCAGAACATCCAAACACACTCGGAGCGGTCACGGCAGCAGCCATCTTGGCTCTGTGGGTCAGACTGGAGGTACAGTTAACCACGCGTCTTTAAGAGGCCGGTGATGTCTGATAGGGTCGGTTAAAGCAGTTAAAGCTCCTCAATGAAGAAACGGAAGAAGAAGAAGAAGAAGAAGAAGAAGAAGAAGAAGTCTCTGCAGCTCAGTCAGCTTCTTCTAATACAACAATCTTTGACCTGTGGCTCTTTGACTCCTTTGCAGCGGCTCCTTGTAGCTTTAAAAAATATTATTAAAATAAAGAGTTTTTATTTTTCTTCCAGAGGGTATTGATGATTAAAGACACTGACACTAAATAAAATCCTGTGTTAACATTTAGTTGAACTAAATCTTCATCCCATCTGTCGATAAAGCCTGCCACCGCTCTACTTCACCTCCTACAACATCAACAGCCCACCAACTTTCCATGCACCTGTGGCTAACCTCAAGTTTTACAGCCCTGGGAAGATAACTACATCTACAAAAAGACTCATCTGGAAGAAAATACAGATTTTAATTCTGTGCGGATGGATTCATTTCACTGACAACGAGCTGGATTAATAAACATGATAAATATGTGGCAAGACATTACCAAAAAAAACAATACATGCGAAGTTAAGCAAAATAATAATTTTATATGCCATCAAATTCAAGTAAAATTTATTTTTTTAACTTTGCAATTTAAAAAAATCAAAAATTTTTGAAATGAGAAAATTGTTTGAATTTTTTTTGTTTGTTTCAAAATTTTTGAATATTTGAAAAATTGAAAATTTGAGGAAAATTTTTAGAATTTCATTAATTTGAACAACTGCAAATTTGAAACATTTCAACATTCCTGAATTATGTTCAACTTTTCTTTCATATTTAAAAAGTTTGGGTTTTTTTTGGCAAATTTCTAAAATTTATAAGTTTTATTTTTTGGGGGAAATTTTCAAAATTTCAAAATTCCTGATATTTAGCAACTTTTTGGAATTTGAAAGACAAATTGCACACTTATTATATGTTAGTGTTTAAATTTTTTTGCACACTTTTTACATTTCAAAATTTTTAGAAATATTAGCAAATGTATCAAATTTCATTTTGAATACATTTCTAAAAGAAATGTAATAAATATATTTTATTTTTTTGCATTTTTATATTTGATTTTTTAATTCAAGCATACTTTATTTCATTTTAAAAACTTTTGCAAATTTTTCAGTTTTCAATTTTTAAATGTTTATTGCCAATTTGTTAAATATCAATTTATTTATTTATCTATTTATTTTAAAATAAAAATTGTTTTGCAAATTTATAAAAATTAAAAACAAAGACATCATATGTAGAATTTTATAAATTCCAAAAACTTTTTGTTAGATAGTAATTTCCCTTGATTTCAACTTTGTTTTGAGTATTATTATCTTGTGAAGATAAAGTAGATTTTGTGGCTCTGGAATGACTTTAATCCAGGTGAGCTGAGGAAAAACAGCTCCTCTGACAGTAAAGATTGCAGACCCCTATTATAACATCTCCCTGACTCATCCCTGACTCCTTCCTGTCCAAACCAGAGCAGAAAATAATCCCCATAGTTCCCCATTCCTGGAAACATCTGCGCTCCAACAGGAAACTCATACATATGACGGTGCTGGTGACCTTTGACCCCTCGATACACCACGGCTGCAGTCCAAACAAAGTTTACTCCCGTGACTGACAGAGGAGTCACGCTGCATTTAGGCGCTCTGACGGTTAAATTTATCCCCTGCTGGGTCGTAAAGAGCTCAGACTGAGCGTCCATTAGTCACATCAGCTGGAGATCAGAGCGGCGGACAGGAGACGGGTCAATCAGAGCGCTCCGGTACGACAGGAACCTGTCTGTGGCTCTCCAGCCCGGTTTGATGAACTCTGCGTATCTTCTCTGTGACTGTTTTCAGGTCGTTAAACGAGTCCCTTCAAAGCCTGTCTAACTGTGATTAGCTCTTATTCAGAGGAGAGCTCTGACTCTAATGAATTAGATTAAGGAGAAGAGGGTAAATTGGTAATTTGGCTAAAAACAGAGACGCTCAGTCTGCAGAGAAATATGTACACACAGACTCTAATAACACAGAGACAGGGATGAGGAAACGTCCTGGCACTCCTCTTTTTTAAATTGAGTTTAAAGGGAATCAATAATCTTCAGTTACGACACAGAAATATAAACAGATGAAGTCTGAGAATCCTCACAGAGTGACGTTTTTTATTTTATTATCCACATTCTTTCTAAGAAATCACTCAGGATCACACAACTTTCAGCCAGTATCAGCCTGAGACGGAGCAGCGCCAGGACAACAGGAGTGATGCAACACATCACATGAGACCAGTCTGAAAAACAAAGTGAAAGTTTCAACACCAAGTTCAAAAAGACTCACAAAGAAACTTCTTTTGAGTCTTTGTTTTTGAAATCAAAAGTCTACACATACAAGTAATGGATATGCTTAATTTGAGCGTGATGTGAATAAAAACCTTGATTGAAATCTTAGTTTCAGAAATCTAAAAGATTTGTCTTCAGATTCACAAACTTCCAGGTGTGAAGTCCGCGTGAACTCTTTATTTATAAACACTACGTAAATTTGAGCTGCCAACTGTGCCAGTTTCAGTTAGTAGTCTGAGGAGAATTGACCAATCAGGAGCATGCATGCAAAACTGTCTGTTTGCAGAGCAACAGAGTTCTAGAACTCTGATGTCATAGACAGAATTCTGTCTGTGACCTCAGAGATTAATGACTGTAGAACTCAGAAAGTTGGACCTAATCCTCCTCCTAGTCCTCCGTTGAAGACCTCAGTTCAGTCATCAGAAGAAAATCATTTTGCATTTCAGCTTCATACCGCTAAACTACCGCTGTTGCTAGGCACCACCCTGTTGGTTGTCTTCTTTGTCCGTTTCTTGTAATTATTTCATCTCTTTTTTGTCATTTTCGCGTTTGGAGTGGATCATTACTTTTTATGGCTCATTTGTTGGTCGTGGACACCAAACTGGTTTTGTCTTCAGCAATATTTTTAATTTTTTTGCTCCTGTGTTTGTCTAGAGATTCTACATGTAACCATGCCTGCATTGTTTACATGTGAAATCAGCTGTTAGTACCCTGTAGCATGTCAATGCTAACTGGTGCTAGGCCGGATGTTTCCCGACAAGGTGAGGAGCAGGAGGTGAAGACGACGTGCTGGTTCTCAGGTGTGAGCTATGAAGTGACAACATGGACCTGTCCTTCCATCCATCGTTACTGGGAACGTAAGATCCATCTCCAATAAGATGGACAAGCTAGCTGTGCTAACCCAGCAACAGAGGGAATACCAGAAGGCAGAGTAGCATCATGCTATTCACAGACATGGCTAAAGGAGCTAACACCAAATGAAAATGATGAAGATATATTTACATTCTTGAAGATTTTTCTCAGAGTTACTGCATGACGTTTCCTGCTGCCAGCAGGGGGTGCTATGACTGTGATCAAATGTAACTTAAAAGATGTATAGATGAACTTTCATTATGTTTCCTGGATGCTTCTGGGTCAGATTGGAGAATGCATCACTTAAGTAAATACTACTTCCTGTTTCTTGGTGAAACTCAGAAGGCCACGCCCTCAAATTTTATGACAGAAACTTTTGAGGTTTTCCCCTTAAAGGTCTCCCTTACTTGTAAAACTCATACCTAGAGGATCAGACATACCCCCTTTGGAATCAAAACTATTAAAGGATCCCCAGAAATGGTCCAAAAAGTGCTGTTTTTCTTTAGATTTTCCACTGTCTGTTGACATTTTACCCCAATGTTACAGGACTTTATTTTTCAGCTTTTGCTGAGCTGAATGTGTGTACAAAAAAATTATGATTTTTGGTGATTAAATTTAACTGCTCCCAGGGGCTTTGATCGTTAAAATCTGCTAAGTGGCCAATTTTCGGCTCTTATTTTGGAAGCTATTATCACGCTCATATTTTCATGAGTCATCGGACACATGCAAACTTCCATGACCTCCCGAGCCCTGAAATTACAACAGTTTACAGAGAATAATATCAACACAGCGGTGAAAGGTGAGCTTGGGGTGAGACTCTGAGCTGATGTGAAAAAGTCCTGTGTGGCTGGAAAATAATCTGCGTTCATGTAAACTCTCCTCGCTGTGTCACTAATGAGTCGAAACGAGCAAAAACAGCGGTATGGTCCTTTCACGCATTACAGGATTTTATCTGTGTGTGGGGACAGACGTCCACGTCAGATCAGAGAAAGGGTTTCTGTTTGAAAGTCTGACGCCCACTGTCGTTAGCTCATCAAACCGTTTACCTGACGCCTTCAGCGGGAACATTAACAGCGGCTATTTTTAAAAAGGTGTGAAGCCGTCCAGAGCCAGGAGGGAGACTCTGAACTCTGCTGCTGTTTCAGTCATTAACAGCTCAGAGAAAACACGAGGTTTCATTTCACAGCCCGAGCTCTGACCTCCAGGAGCAAACACACAGTCAGAGAAACACGCTCCCTCCTCAGGACGCCGCGTCACAGGGACAGACAGAGTGGTGCCTCTTTCCCAGGAGAACGTCTTTACGCTCACATCACTTTACATCCCTACTCCGAATATTTACCCTAAAGCACAGAAATATGACTGATACTGGCATGACTGTCTCTTATCTACTCCATAAAATAATCCATTTTTTATAGGATAAACTTTAAAACTTTAAAAATCAAGTTCCCACAGCAAAACAATGATGTCTTTTAAAGACCGAATCTATTTAAACTTGTTCAGTTACACTGGAAAAATGGTCACATTGGGACCAGCGAGTTCTGTAAGGACATGGAAAATGTGAAAAATCAGTAGTTAAGGGTGGATACTGACAAGATTTTATTAATACCAACACACTTAATGATTCTGCTAATTGTTTGATTCTTTTTGGATTCCCTTATCAATTTCTCCTGTGAGTTTTCTCTGCATAATAAGTAGCTTTTCCGTGTCAACATTTTATTGTGTTAATAAGTAAATAAATATGAAATTGGTCACTGGATCTGGATATCTCTCATGTTTTGTTAGATGTTATAGACTGAAGTAGTCCATCTAGTGTCTCAAAGTGGTTACTGCAATGGTTTGAGTTGTTCGGAACATTGAGCTTGCCACAGTTATGAAGTCGGTACGTTTCTTTTCTTCTGTCTTGCCTGTCAGGTGTATTGTTAACAAAGAGTAACTGTGTTATGTTTCTGTGATGTAAGTTAAATTTCTGTTGTAAAACCAAAGTTATACCAATGTATGCTAACTGCTAGCATATTATGCAATTTCCTATATAAGTTAGAAATGCACTGTTCCAACTTTTCCAGTTCTGGTAGCCATCATTATTGCTATTGCTAATACTTCTAATATTGCTACTACTTTTAACAATTATCAATATCACTATCAATATTATGATTACCAAATGCATTACAAAATCCTGTAATTCATGTTATTAACTTCTCTCTTTTTTATTTATTTATTTATTTATTTATTTTTTGGTTAAGTAATCTTCCATATTGCGTTTACATTACTGCAACAATTATCACTACCATCACCATTTCATAACCCTTTCGTCTATCTGTCACTGTCTATGTCATTGTCTTGTACTGTTGCACAATTTAAATACACAATTAAAAAACAACAACAATAAAAAAAAAACTTTTTCGGTTACGATACTGATACCAGTGTGGGATAAGACTGGTAATGTTTTGGGTAAAAGGCAAAAACTAAATATATGGAATCGCTGAAGTAAATATTTATTTAAACTATAAAATATTTAAATATTTACCAGTGGAAACAAAGCTTAAGAATGTACAGAATTTTTTTCAATTGTAAACCTTTATACCCTGTAAACTGGTAACGTAGCAAAAAGACAAAGAAAGTGCATCAGAGGCAACATTTCAAATCAGGTAGCAAAGAGCGCCAGCTAAAAAAAAAGGGAATAAAGCTGAAAATTTATCCAGCTTTGAGGGGCACCGGTACATCAAGACCAGGATCAGTATCTGTGCATCCCTATCATATGTTAGCATCAAGCTAGTGCTATTTTTAATATATTGTTTATGGTAAATAAAGAGATGTATAATATGTTAGACACGTTTAATAGGAATCTTGTATAAGAGAGTAATGTACATTAAAAAAACTTAAAATTGAAAATCCTGGATCAGAGATTATTTTAGGAAACTGTTCTCTCACTGCTAAGCTAAGCTAGCTGGCACAGAGTAGTTGAAGTAAAGTCCAGTATTTGTTATCGATTCTTTACAGAAACCAGTTTTTGACACCCTGTGATTTTCTAAAACAAATTAGCATAGCTTTACTTTCAAGACAGAATGCTAATGAAGCTAATTAAAGGAACTTTTCCACCAAAATTACCAGTCACTTCTGTTAGGGTTTTACAAACAGGTTTCCCAGTTTTCAGGAGAAAAAAAGTTACTGCAATACACCTCCAGAGCAGCAGAGGGCAGTGTGAAGGAGACAAAGAGCAGATAAAAAAAGATACTGCTGTTCTCTTGTTGAGTTTCACTTTTAGGAAAAGTTCATTTACTCAAGAATTCTCAAGACTAACAGGGGAAAAGTGACATCAGGAGACAGAAACCTGCAGACTTTCCCCTGTTTTTAAATGTTGTGTTCCGGTAACTCTGAGGACGTTTTCTGCTCAGAGTGTTTTTAAGAAGAAGTGAGTGAAACCACCGTCAGTCTGCAGGGAGAACAAATATCACCCCTCACCTTATCTCTGACCTCTGACCTCTCCTCACAGAGACTCGGCTTCAGGAGCGGAGATAATTCAGCAGGTGACCCGAGCCAAAGTGTGGTGGATTAGGGGAAATATTAAAATAAATCTGATGCTATCAGCTTCCTCTCTGATAAAATATGATGTTTAATATCCCCCAGGATGATCCTCTCACCCGTTTTACAGAGAAATACTCTTAAACTCCGACTTTCACTCTTTGAATCCGTGTAACTCAGATTAATCTCTGTGTGACAGTGAAGGAGCACTTTGAGTCGAGTTTAGCTTCTTTAGCATTAATCCGACGGTTAAAAAAATAAAACTTCAGCACAGGAAAACATCTGTAAGCAGCTGGATGGAGTCTTACTGTCCATTTATACTCAACGTTGCGTACGGATACGGATACGGATACGGATCCTTCTGTCTCTGCATTCATTACATCCGTATGCCACCGGAAACCTTTGGGGGCAGTGTTGCTGTTACTACCCAATACGTTGCTTTAGTGAGACACGAAGAAGAAATACCAACGGCAGAACAGCTGCTGACAACTCAAACTAAACATTTACCCAATCAGATCTCAGAGAAAAGTCAAACTGTCTGCAGCTCGTCTTCAGTTTTTCTAAAGTCAAACAGAAACAGAAACGTTTGAGTCAAACGTCCAAAATGTCGATCAGAGAGCGACGACGCTCCAAACATCTGTTTCTATCGTTTTCACTCATTTACCCCATCACATGTTTCACATGGGCTTTACATTCCTGCTGAGCCATTAGCAGAGTCTGTGAGCATGTGTGTATAGAGGGAAATTAACAGGACACACACACACAAGCACACACACTCTGGGTGGAAACTCTGAGATTTAAGGTTGAATGATGAAGAAAAACAGCGTAATAGCCCTTTAATGGCTAAAAAACATGGGATGTAAAAAAAAGGGACTCCTCCCTAAACACACACACTCAGATTTAGAGGAAATGGACACAGACGTACGTATATTTAACTCTAGGCTCTAAGGGTTCAATCACAGGACACACTCCTGAAACGATGTGAAAAATATTTTGATTTGATGAAACTTTATTGAAACACAGACTTCAAGTGGGATTAATTATAAAAGGGTGAAATAATTGAGCTCATTACCGTTAAGTTGCCATTAAATGCACCAAACAACGACGAAATGATATCATGTGTCTATAATCCAATCATTAAACAGCCACTTTAAACCTTAAAGAGGGGTTATTGCGCTTAAAAAAATGTATTTCAAAAATTTTCAAAAACAAAAATATAAATATATTTCAAAAAATTCAACGTTGCTAGAAAATTTTAAATAAAAAAAAAAACAAATGAATTTTTTTTTATTTTTTTAATCAGACTTAAAAAATTTAAATAATTTTTCAAAAGAAATTTGAAATTTTAAAAAATTGTTAGAGTTCAAACAATTATTAATTTTCAAAAAGTTGAAAAAAAGTGATATATTTACAAAATGTAAAATTTTTAAAAGAGTACCTAAATTTGATAACATTGTTCAACTCATCATTTTTTGTTTTTTGCTTGTGTTATTATCCACATATCACACATGTATATTAATGAAGCACGTTGTCAGGTAAATGAATCCATCCACACAGAATTGAAATCTGTATTTTTTTTAAGTCTTAATAATTTTGTCCCTCTGGTGCCCCCGTAGTGTTTCTATATGATTTTCAGATCTTAAAAATCTCTATTTTTTTCTCGTTGGTGTTTCAGAAAACTCTTATTTCAGCCTCTGTGTGAAAGACTGCTTTGGTTGCTGTCTCTTTAAGGCTAAACCCCCTTCACTCTGATTGGTCAGCACTCTGCAAGGCCTTGTTTAGGCCTATACTGTTACAACTTGTTACATTTTGGGTCAGTTATTATCTTTTGGGTCATTGTACCGTATTGGGCTCTAACAGGCCGGTCAGGGAGCAGAGCTACTGGCAGACCTTGGTGTTTGAGGCCCACACCTCCAGCGTGTCATGAAGCAGTTAGTGAAGATCTGGTGCTAGTTTTAGACCACAGCATCTGGATCAGTTAACTGACAGATTTCTACAACATATGAACACAGAGGTCTGAAAATCTGCACATGCTCAGTCAGAGTTTATACTTTAGATCCATGTATGAAGAAGCAAAGTACTCTCTTTAAAAAAGCTAGTTCGGTGATGTAGCTGGTTTTAGAAAGCCAGCTTCACTTTAAAATCTTCAGACCTGATTTTA
The DNA here is from genome assembly GCF_033239565.1 of Halichoeres trimaculatus. NCBI lineage: Eukaryota > Metazoa > Chordata > Actinopteri > Labriformes > Labridae > Halichoeres > Halichoeres trimaculatus. Next base: position 3,035,484 of record NW_027437189.1, on the reverse strand, counting down.
GCTTTAGTTTTTCTTCATAGCTAACCAGCATCAGGCGCAAACTTTATAGAACTACAGCAGCTAGAAGCTACGCAGACACAGTTAGCATGAGCGGGAGTCACAATGAGATTTGATTCTGTTTTCTCTGCGTTAGACGTTAGTGTCTGGTTGTCTGACTTAAACTCAAGCAGAAACAGTTTAACATCCTCACACACACACACACACACACACTCACACACACACACACACACACACACACACACACACACACACACACACACACACACACACACATACAGGCTCTTTGCTGCCTGCTTATAAATCAGCAGAAAGCGTCCTCTCTGACCCTCAATGAGTCCACTGTGCTAGCTTTGACCAGGAGGCTCTGTTAAAACCACACCAACATCTGAGCTCAATGAACAACATTTCCCATCATCCAACAGTGTCTGACTGCAAAAATCACCCTTCTGAGTCTGATAACACCTTAAATATCTAAACCATGTCATTTTAGAGTAACTCAGGGATGTTTGGAGTCAACAGGTTGGTCTTGGACCATCAGAGGAGACCAGATCCACCAAACGACCCCCCTCAGGTTTTCAACACAAGAACCAGATCTGGTCTTTTTCAGAGGTCTACATGACTGAAATTAAACTCAGGACTCTTTGTATGAAGGACAAAGACCTGATCTTTAAAGTGAGGTCATCAGACTCTGAGTCTTTAGCATCACGCTAACACGCTAACAGGCGTGATGCTCTGAGGCCCTCAGAGCGAAGCTGCTGCACGCAGAGCTGGACTGAAGGACGAACACACAAAAACACTTCACACCACTTCTGTCTAAACACACACACACACACTAACACACTATGAGTTTGACCCAGCCCTCTCTGAGGACCAGACACACACACACACAGCTACACACACACACACACACAAAGAGCTGCTGGAGGTCAGGAGGCATCGAGGGAGGAAGTGAAGAGTGTCAGCTGATTGTTTCCTGCCTGTTCCTCAGCTCATCCTGCCTCTGTGTGTAAATGTGTGTGTGTGAGTGTGTGTGTGATAAATGAGATGTGTGTGTATCTCTGTTGGATTCTCACTGAGACAAATATTCCAGCTATCTCAGACACGCAGGTTCAGTCTGTTTCTCTGAGTTTAGAAAGAGACGCTCAGACTCAATCTACGAGTTTACAGAGATTCAGACGACAGAGCGCGCTCAGAAACAACAGATGTTCAGACTGAGCATGTGCAGATTCTCTGATCAAAACACTACGGTCTAAAAATAGCACCAGATCTTAACCAGACCTTTAGAAGTGATGACATAACCACATAAGAATCTTCTTACTGCTGCCCATAGCTCTGCCCCCTGACAGGCCTCCAGAGGGCTGACCAATCAGAGTGAAGGGGGTTTGTGGAGCAGGGAGCCTTAAAGAGACAGCAGCTAAATTTAAATGGTTTAGACAGAAGCTGAAATAAGACTTTTCTAAAACACCAGAGAGAGAAAAATAGAGATTTTATGAGTCAAGTCAAGATACTATGGGGGCACCAGAGGGACAAAATACAGACTGAAGAAGACTACAAATCCCCTCATGCTGATAGCATCATTAAACAGATATAGGCCACGTTTACACAACATGTTGTAAAACATGCTTAATACAGGCTGGAAACGCTGTAGTAAGCATGCCAGACCTGTGGTTGGCGCTATAACTGTCTTGTCCAATAGCAAGCCTGCTATTTACATAGCAATGGTGGCTGCAGTGTTTCAGAAAAAAGCCCCTCTGGATCTTAAAACTGTTGTCATGTAAACGGCCCCATAGTCAGAAGGTGCCAACTTGAGCACATAAATGTACATTAAGTCGACTAAAGCCCAGTTTCCACCTAGCGGTCTGGTACGGATCAGTACTGTTTGGTATGGGTAGGATCATGATTGTGTTTTCCCCAGCCAACTATCACCTGCGTGATTATCTTTCCTTCTCCAAAACGTCAGATTTCCTCTGGATCTGACCTACTTCCTATGTTTACATTTCAAAGCCACAAAATGTGCTGAGACAAACGAGGCCTATTCTTCTTTACAGACGATGAAGGCTTTCAAAGTTCATCTTTTTCCTGCTGAGTCAAAGTCCTCTGTCCGTGAAAGGAACAGTTTCAGTCAGTGACGGTTCAATCGATCTATTTAAGACAGTCTCTGATCCTCTTCACAGAGATGAAGTTTCTTCCTAATGTTGCTCCCGTTATTTATCCACCCTGAGCTCCTGCTATGGACAGCAGCGCGATTTGTTTACATGACATACAGGCTGTTAGCATCCAATGCTAAGCTATGCTACACCCACACGCTGTTTGGACACAGAGTCAGAGTTTCTCTCTGCTCATCTTCTGTAAATAAATAATATTTATAATCCTTTATTCAGACAGGTTTACGCTCTGAGCAGCAGACTGGAGAAGCTAACAGCTCGACCAATCAGACGCCTCCTGTGTGTACGCATCAGAGCAGCCGGCGTTAAAGGGTGTAACTGCTAAATATCATGGAGGTGGTGTGTTTCTGCTCAGGCACTATGACGGCTAACACCAGGAACACACACACACACACACACACACACACACACCTGTCTGAGTGTGTTCACAGAAGATGAAAATATCAAATCAGAGTCGCCGTCAGTCTGCTGACTCAGCGTTTCCCCAGAGCGGACCCTTTTACTGACTCAGCATAACGTGTGTGTGTGTGTGTATGTGTGTGTGTGTGTGTGTTTATTTCTATATGCTCTAATCAACAGTGACGTGTGTGTTTGTATTACAGAAAGACAAAGTGCTTTAGATTCAATTATAGACACACACACACACAATGACCTGATTTCAAGTGACTTATTATGCACACACATTTAGAGACACACAAGGTCAAACACACACACACACACACACACACATATTTACATCTGATCGATACTCCATAATAAGCAGCTCTGATGGATTTCCAATAAGAGGAGAGCAGAGAGAATCTGAAGATGAGAGGAGGAAATTACATTATACACACACACACACACACACACACACACACAGATAAAGAGAAAGAGCTGTGTGTGGTTTGTTGGCTGCACGCTGCAGGGTTGAAGGTTAGATTCCCTATGGAGCAAAACCAGACTGATACTGGTGACACACACACACACACACACACACACACACACACACACACACACACACACACACACACGGAAAAAGTGATCAGCAGGCAGGAAAGTGAAGCTCAGTGTGGAAACATCTCAAAAGCCGACTCTGGCACAAATTTTCCACGTTTTTTTTCTTTTATCCTCAATCATTAAAAATTAACAAAATGAAATAAAATAAAACAAAAAAAAGTCTGAATTAAGCCAGAAATGTGAATAAATGTGAAAAAAAATTGGATAAAAAAATAAAAATAACACAAAAATTATTTCATCACCTTTTTTTGATATAATTTATTCAAACAGCTTTTATTTTGAAAATAAATATTTATTTTGAAGCCCTTATTTTCTACTCAGACATGATTTTTTTATTTTATTTTAATATTTTTTTGGTAGATTTTCTGTGTTTTCATCTACTTTATTCTCCATTCCTTTCTCTTTTTCTTCACACTCCTGCAGCTCCGTCCTCTCTCGGTCACATTCCCTCGATCAGCTGATTCCCTGATAAACGTTTCCTCTTTCCTCCCATTTTTCGCTGCATGAGCTGTTTTTCATATTTCCTGACCTCAGCGTGTCGTTATCTTAACGTCTGATGTTTTAATCTGTAAAATCTGCAGAACGAGCCGTCACATGCTAACAAAGCTACATGCTAATGTGGAGACGTTCCTGAATGAGGGCTGAAATCTGAGCCTGAAGGATCAAAGAGCGACGACCTCTGACCTCTGACCTCTTCACTGATTGATTTCCTGTTAGCGCTGAGCTAGCTCTGCTGTTTAAAGCAGACCGACCTCCTGCTGTGCTCACAGTGACATGCTAATTTGTGAGGTGTGACATGTTGATTCGGCCTTTTAGCATGCTCACATTAGCATTGTAGCAGTTAACTGAGAGCAAAGTGAAGGTGATTAACTCTGTGGGTAGAAACAGATTTTTCAACCTGATGATGGCGCTAGATACAGGGTTAGAGGGTCACCAAGCTGCATTTGGACCAGAGGGTCCAGGAACTTTCATTTAAGGCGCCAGACAAGCTGTTAGCATTGCAATTAGCCTGTTAGCATGGAGTATTTTCAGTACAGTATGGATCAGTACAGTTTGGTACGAGTCGGATCAGTAAAGCCTGATCCTGTTTGTGTTTCCACAGCCAACTGTGTACTTCTTGGTAGGTGGCGTGTAAACCAGATGCTGATAGCCACATCAGCTACATATTAATAGCGTGACAGTGTACCCCGCTAATAAATCCAATGAAGAAGACAAAGTTTAGTTTGGACGTCACTTTTTATTGGATTAACCCTTCTCCTCCTAACACTTTTTTGCTAACACTGTATTGATTTTTTTGTTTAACAGCATTTTATTTGTTTGAAATGCTGACACATATTTTTGTGTATTTATATATATATATATATACATATATGACTTTTTTGTTCTTGTTTTCTTTGCCCTCTCCTGCACATTTCATAATTTTACTGTTTGTTGCTTTGTTCAGTTTTTCTTTTTCTTTTTATACCCAATCAATTTTGTGTTTCATTTCATTTATGTGTGCAACAAGATAAAATTTAAAAATATATAAAAGGAAAGAAAACAAAAAGAAAGTTATCTTCATGACATAAGAAACATTTACTTCTTTAGTTTCTTTTATTGAGACATTAATCTTGTTTTTGTTTTTTTGCAATCAACCCAGACGTTTTTGTTTTTTTCTTTTAATGTCTTATTTATTTGTTATTATTTATTTTTTTTATTATAAAATAATGCAAATTATGTTCAGAGCAAAGTCAAAAATGCTCCTTGACTCAATACATTTTTTTAATTCAGGACAGTCCATTTAATCTCAGAGGTTTTGGAAATTTACTGTTCAAAAAGCTCAAAAAGAGATAAAAGGGAGATGTGTCTTCATTATTGGAGTTAAATTCTGGGATGATGCCAACATAAATTTGAAAACGTGTCTCATTTTTTGTTTTTTAAAGAAAATGGTTTGTAAAGCTATTTTCGAAGCTTATAAGTGCGATTGATTATTTCATTATTAATAATATTCAATTACTTTTATAGGTACCGACCAATTTCTGTCAAAAGTACCAGGTACGGATTCACATTAAATCAAAAGGTACCATGTTAAGGTACCTAAATACATCCTAGTGACTGTGAGGGAGTGGGAGAGAAGGTGATTTTCCTACTGGACATGAACACAGCATTTCAAGGTTATATATTGAAGAATAAATATTTTAATTGAAAAGAAAAATTACATTTTATTATTGAAAAAAATATTGTTGTTTTTTACCACATAAACACAAAAAAGTACAGAAAATTGGTACCGTTGAGTACGGAACCAATTTTCAGGTACCAGGCATCTGTACCGTATCGTTTCAAATGTGTACGGTACCCATCCCTATTCGTAGCCTACAAACATGATAATAAAGGCTCGGCCTTAATAAGTCTGCTTCTGCTTTTCAGTCATTGTTCAACACATGATTCTTGGTTTTGTGAGAAATGTCAAGATTGTGTTTAACATCTGGTGTTAACATGACTGAATAAAATGAAATGAATGAGAAACAAAAGAAAATGTTTCTGTCTTTCTGTCTTCATTATATAAACAGTATAAAATAAACTGTTTGATAATAACAGAACATAAACAAAGCGTTTTGAATAAAAAGTCAGAATAATAAGAGAAAATCAGGACGAGGAGCAGGAAGAAGCGGAGCTCATCATGTCCTGCTCCTGTTTTTATCGTCTCATTTATGATTTCTCTCAAAGTGAAGCTCTTCAAACCCAAACTGACTGACTGCACTGCAGACGTTTAAATGAGGGCAAAATGTTCTGCACCTAAACTTTTCAGTTGAGTTCTTCTGTGAAGAATCTTGGCGTCATCTTTGAAAGCACTTTAAAATTTAAAAAATTGACAGCGTGGTCAGGGCCTGTTTTTATCAGTTACGTGTTTTAACAAAGGAAAAACAATTTGTAAACCGTGCAGACTTGGAAAAAAACTATTTATGCTTTCATCTGCTCAAGTCTCGACTCCTGTAACTTGTTGTATGTCAGTGTCCAAATGTACACTTTGTAACTCGTCGTTTTGAACATGTTTCCCCTGTTTTGTTTTCCCTTCACTGGCTCCCTGTTTCTTTTAGAGCTGATTTTAAATTTCTACTTTTTGTTGTTAAAGCCCTGAATGGCCTCGCCCCTCCCTGTCTCACAGAATCACTGTGTGTACTGACTTTTTAAATCCAGGCTTAAAACCTGTTTATTCAGACTGGCTTTTTTCAGACTTTGCCAATTTTATTGAATTGTATTTTAATGGTTGTGTCCTGATTTTAATGGAAAGTACTTTGGTCACCCTGTGTGTTGTAAAGGGGTCTACAAATGAAAGTTGACTGATTATACGTGCTCATAAACATCTGTTTCTATCTAAATTTTAGAATAATGATGTTACTTCTCAGTTTTAAAACATTTCATCAGTTTACAAAACCCAGATGCTCGGCGTGTGGTGGTTTCATTTCTGTGGTGTTATCAGGAACCAGTTCCTGGAGACGCGTTTCTGATCCGTTTACAGGATTTAAAAACAAACTAACAAACGAGGCTGGAGTGAATCAGTATGAGTGAGTTTATATCAGTGATGATTTCACTTTACACTGAGACTTTGGTGGAAACTTGGGGCCGTTTACACGACAACAGCTTTAGGGTGAAACGCAAAAGTCTCGTTGCGTTTCAGCCTCACGTTTACACGGAAATGGCGTTTCAGCCAACTTTAAACGCAAACTTTTGAAAACGGCCTCCAGAGTGGGATTTTTCTGAAACGCTCCCGACACCGTTGCCGTGTAAACAGTAAAAGCCGGCGTTTTCAGTGGAAACGCTGACGTCACAGTCTGCCTCGCACACACACATACAACAGGACAACAGTACCGTTGGTACGATCGTCATGATTTACCGTGTTGAGCTTGTTCTACTCAATCTGCTGATCTGCTGACTGTCTTTCAACAAAATCTGCATCTGTTGCTCCACTTTTTGACTTAGTATTCCCCAACACACCAATTGACTGGCTCAACTCTACTTCAGTGGAGATCCCACAAAAGCAGCTTCTGGACAAGACAGCTATAGCACCACCTACAGGCCTGGGATGCTCACTACAGCGTTTTCAGTCCATCAGCATTTCCGTGTAAACGCAGATTTTTTTCACTGCGTTTTAGCGTTTTCAGATGAAACGTTGTCGTGTAAACGGGGTCTTAAAGTCATGCTTTGCGTCTTCATTTAACTTCACGATACCGTTAAGCCCAGAACGCTCACACCAAACACCCTCTCCCTGCTCCTCTGCCGGTTTCCTCTGCACTCAGACGGGGCCATATTTTACTGACCAAAAACACAAATAAACGGACTCCCTCTGAAAAAATCTGATATCGGTCTGCATTCACGCTTTATTTAGAGAATTATCAGCGCGTTACTTTCACACAAAAACACCGCTAAATAAGGCTCTAGTTCTCATCGTGTCTCTTCGTCCTGGCAGACTACCTGTTTGTTTGACTGATACGAGCGCCTCGTAGCCAGCTGTGGCTCTGCAGCGGAGGTAGCGCCGTTTTACGACACGATGAGAACTAGAGCCTTATTTAGCGGTGTTTTTGTGTGAAAGTAACGCGCTGAAAATTCTCTAAATAAAGTGTGAATGCAGACCGATATCAGATTTTTTCAGTGGGAGTCCGTTTATTTGTGTTTTTGGTCAAGTAAAATATGGCCCCGTCTGAGTGCAGAGGAAACCTGCAGAGGAGCAGGGAGGGGGTGTTTGGTGCGAGCGCTCTGGGCTTCTGCTGCACAAAAACACTGCTGTAGGGGTAATTTCTGCCCTAAACCTTGTGATGGGACCCAACTTGTTCCATCCTGGAGGATCACTTTAAGGGCTAAGTAATTCTTAAATATTTAAGTAACGTGACTATTTTTCAACATAAATCAATATTATCCTGAATTTAAAGTTATTCAACATTTCTCTGTCAGACTACGCTCCTTAGAAACGTCCCTCATCATTTTTATCACAGTTTAGCCTCCACCTGACCTCCATCAGCTCATATTTCTGCTCCTTTTCTTCACAGTTTGGTCTTTATAACATCTATAGTAAGAAGAGCAGAAAATGTTGGTAACACAGTTGATGAACAGTTAATGCGCCCCATGTACAGACAATCATTCTGATGAAATATTGATGAGGAGGAGCTGAAACATGACACACTTGCTTCAAGGTTCACACTAGGGCTGAACAATTTATCGTTTTGAGATCGAAATCGTAATTTTAGACAATGCAATTTTGAGATCGCCAAAGCAGCAATTTTTTGCAGCGCTCCTGACTGACTCAGGATCTGTTGTGTCAAGTATTATACACATTCTGTTTTACAAATTTGCAGACAATCTATATGTTAAAAGTGCTGGTAAGCAGGTCAACAACACAAAGCCTCTGTTTAGGAGTAGAAGTTGATGAAAACAGATTATTTATCATCACTATTGATGATTAAAAAATCGTGAATTGCAATATCTGCCAGTAAAATTAGAGCTTTTCCTAAAATCGTTCAGCCCTACATGTGAATATCCCAAAGCTTGATTTGAAGAAAATCGTGAATCGAATTGAAATCACAATATCTGCCAGAAAAATCGCAATTTAATCTTTTCTTAAAATCGCTCAGCCCTAGTTCACACCAAAAAGGATGGCACCTCAGCTGATTGGGGTCATGTGACTTTGGAGCAAACCATTGCTGATTTATAGGGTTTTTTTAACGGGTAACATGGTGGATACAGATTTCTTGGACACACACAAAAATGAATTATTTTATCTGAATTAATTATTTAAACAGTTTTTAAAAACAGCTTTGTCATATTTTAATGATAATCTTAAAACAAATAATACTATAAACACCACAACTGTATCTCTGGTGTCGTATAAAGCCACGGTGGGGTTACGCACTTTTTGTCCATGACATGTAAATAGAATACTATTAATTAATCAATCGATGGTCGCAACAGCAGGGGATTATGGGAAAATATCCCACCACCACTCCTCTCTACAAAAATAATATCTACTGTCTTCCAACATCACATCGAGTGTAAACAACCACACGTGTTTTTACAGTGCAGAGACTGTAACTGTGCAGGGAAGACACTTAAACACTGTGTTTACATTTATACAGTAATTTACTGTAAATTTAATTAAAATAACGAACTGTTTTTATTTTTTTACAGTACGGATCCAACTTAAATCAACGGTTTTGTTTTTTACAGTGTAGATTTATCTTTTTACCTGTTTTTCGAGGGACACATGCATGAATTTTGCTTCACAAAGTAAATAAAGTAGATTTTGGATATCCAGGCGTGTAGCTAATGTGGCTAACGTGGCTAACCTCAGGCTCTGTTCACCAAAAAAATACAACAGATGAAAGTTTGCAGTGAAATTTGGAGCTTTTAAGAGGGTACGAGATAAAACTGGAGAGGTTTGCTGAGATACAGGAGACAGAATCAGCAAGAAATCAGCGTTAGATTGATTTATTATCCTCATTTCTTCCTCTTTCTGTCGGACTCGTTGTGATTCTGTGATTCTGTGAAGGATGGATGTGAGTGTTATCGTCTCTCTGAGGTCTCTGCTGCTCAAACACGTTTATTTATCACCTGAACGGAGCCGATCCAAACCACACACAGTCTGTTTTTATCCTCTGTCAGAGATTCACTGGCGCTTTATTTGGTGAAAATGTCAGAAAATACTGAAAAATAACCTGTCAGGGTGTTAAAAAGACTGACGTGAGGTCTTGAAGGGTTGGGTTTGGAGATAACTGCAGAGATAAAAACAGAAAGCGTCGTTGAAAATGTGATTTTCTCCTCTTCAGCTCATTTTGATTCTGTGTAACTCAGATTCAATCGATCACTGAGTTTGACTCTGGACGATCTGAGCATGCTCCAACTCAGACTCTCCTGATCCTCTAAAATAAAAACATAAATCTGTGTTTCTTCAGGCTGAGTTTGATCATGACTCTGGTTTCTCTCCCTCCTCAGATTATTGATCAGCTGATCGATCAGATTATTGATCAGCTGATCGATCAGATTATTGATCAGCTGATCGATCAGCTGAACTTCAGTCAGAGGAAACATGTTGGAGGATCTGCTGAATCCTTAATCCCTCTTCATTCTGGACTCATCAGGTCTGGAGGAGGACTTGTGGATCTCTAATGAACCCTGATAGTCTCCAGGTGTGTGTTGTCACCTGGACTCCATCAGTCCTGCTGATGTGTAACCTTCAGCCTGATCTCCCTGACACGGATCCTGTTCTCTAGACCAGATCTCTTCACTGAACCCGGTCTGATTCCGAGCACGGATCCGGATCGATCAGTTCTGGTTCAGAGGATGGAGGCTCCTCTCAGCACATGGGCGAAGAGGAGAAAACCCTTGATGTGGATTTTCAGACGTTTTCACGCGTTTCGGGCTCGATTTAAAGGTTTTTCTGCTGCCTCCCCCCTCTTTGTTCTTCTTTAATGGATCGGCGTCTGGAGCCTCGCTACCTCCCAGACCCCCTCCTCTCTTCTCCTCTCCTCTCCTCTCTTCCCCCTCCACCTCCCCCACCTCTCTCCCCTCCACCACACGCTGAAAAACACACATTTCAGCCACAGATCGCGGTTTTTACGCGCAAAATGAGCGAAAAGCGCAAAGCGCTGCGCGGGGCTCAGTGCGCGGACACAGGCCGAGTGTTCCTCAGAAACACCCCGAGGGTGAAGCAGCCCTACCTGGGGTATCAACCCCCACCCGGCCCCGCTCCCTCACCCCCTCACTCTGCGTGGAGAGGCAGGAAAACGGGGAGGTTTCCACGCGTTCGCGGATCAGAGGAAAGCAGCAGATGAGCGGTGATGCGGCGGGGAGGCGAGGCGTTTTCCCCCCAAACATCCACACACAAACACCCCCCACCTCCACCGCCTCCACCTCCACCACCCCGCTACCCCGAGATCTGCAACCGGGACCGGGAGACCCCCTCAGCGCCTCCACCCTGAACCCAGCACCCCCCTCCGGACCTACCTGGACGGAAAGGCGCAGAAAAGTCCAGTCAGTGATTTAAATCCACAGTCCCACGCGCGCTGCCGCTGCTGCCTTTCTTCTTCTCCTCTTCACGTGAAACCCGCGCGAGCTGCAGTCAGGTGCTGGCAGCGCGAGGAGGAGTCCGCTCAGGTAAAAACGTCATGTGTTCAGAAGAGGAAGAGTAATCCAGATCAGAGACTGAGAGCGGAGCGGCGCGTCTCCTCCATTCACACACAGCCTGCCTCGGCTCGGCTCGGCTCGGTCTGCCCCTGCTCCGCCACAGCCAGCCCCCCATCAGGAGCGTACCACTGCGCGCCCGGCGTGGAGGGGGTGGGGCAACAAGAGGAGCTCACACAAAACCGCTTTCACGTCCAAGAACCGGATCCTCGGGCGCTGGATCCGGATCACATCAAGTTTTCATCCGAAGAAAACCGGAAACAGACTCAGACCCGAGAGAAACACGGAGAAAACTAAAACCCTCGAGGAGAGGAGCAGATCCCCCCCCATGAAAACCGCCCTGTGGTTCAGTCCGGATCCTTAATCTGCTGTTTTTCTCCTGGAGCCAGATGTGGAGAGAGAGACTGAGAGAGAGACCATGACTCACAGACACAGAGAGAGAGAGAGGGATGGATGGAGAGATGCAGTGATGTTTGTGTGGAGGTAAAGACGGAGGAGAGGAAGGATGGAGGGAACAGGAAAGGACGAGGAGACAGGAGAGGAAAGGAGAGGAGGATGGATGAGGAGAGGAAAAAGAAAAAAAAGAGTAAAGGTTGATTTAAAAAAAGAGAGAAAAAGAAAAATTCACAGGTGTGACGTCACAGAGCACTAAAGGGCGTGGCCTCACTCTGTGACATCACACATGATAGCATAACAGTTTGTACATTTAAACCCCAGCTACAGTAAACAGACTGTTCTTCTTTCTAACGTTATACTTTATTGTTAACTTTTTCCCAGCATGCAAAGCGACAAGGTGATGTGTCCGTTTGTTTTTTTTCTTTTTTTTTGAAAGGTAGAAAAGTCAAACTTTGTAAACTCACTAATTACTTTCGTGTCCTGAAGGTGAAGAGACTACTTAGCTTTTGTAGGTTGGGACAGACATTAGCACAAACAGATTAACTGGGTTTTAGCCGTTAGCTTATGTGTTAGCATTAAGTTTATGTTAAAGCCTTTCACCAATGTTTGTGTATTTAGCTTGTGTTTTAACCTTTGGCTCCTGGTTTTAGCTCATGTTTTAGCCTTTAGCCTGTGTTAAGCATGTAGCTGTTGTTTTAGCCTTTAGCTTATGTTTTAGCATTTAGATTGGGTTTTACCCTTAAACATGTTTTTTGCCCTTAGCCTGTGTTTAAGATTTTAGCCTGTGTTAAGCATTAACTCTAGTTTTAGCCATTTGGTCTTGTTTAGACTTTAGCTTGTGTTTTATCCTTTAGCTCCCGTTTAAGCCATTAGCTTGTGTTTTAGCCTTTAGCTCATATTTCAGGTTTTAGCACGTGTTTTAGGGCTTGTTTAAGAATTTAGCTCATGTTTAGCATTTATCCTGCGCTTAGCATTCATCTCTTGTTTTAGTGTTTAATTTGTGTTTTTGTGTTAAGCTTGTGTTTTAGCCTTTAGCTCGTTAGGCATTAAGCATGTGATAAGCATGTAGCTCTTGTTTGAGCCTTTACCTCGTGTTTGAGCATTTAGGTTGGGTTTTACCCTTTAGCATATGTTTTAGCCTTTAGCCTGTGTTAAGCATTAACTCCACATTTAGCCTTATGCCTGTGTTTTAGCCCGTAGCTCATGATTTAGCCTTAAGCTCATGTTCTAGCCTTTAGCTTGTGTTTGAGCTTTTAGCTCAAGTTATAGCCCTTAGCTCGCGTTTTAGCCTTTTGGTCTTGTTTAGCCTTTAGCTTATTTTAGCATTTAGCTCATGTTTTATCTCTCCCTGCTCTATCTCTCTCCTGTTTCTCTTTCTTCTGCTCTTCTGTCCTTTTTCTGTCTGACAGTTAGGCTCCAGTGTCCACCATCACTACAAAATCAATCACAGAAACTGTTTTCAGCAGAGAAAAATGCAGATCTCTCTTCTCTCTGATAAACTTCATCATCTGGCGTGGAGTTGTCATAGAGACTTCAACGTGCTGTAAATCATTTCGGTCCTGCTCGACCCAGTCTGGAAGCTAAGAAGAAGAATTTAGTAATAACCTTTATTGTTGCTGATAATCTCATTTTAAAGTGTGGATTAGGATCAGGCAGATATCTAGAAAGGAGACTTTTGAAAGACCCCTCAGAAACTCCTCACGGGGGCTTTAAACTTCCTGTGACGTGTTGCTTTGCAGGCTTTACGTGTGTTGTGTGATCACCGTCCTGTCTGCTTACTCACAGTGAATTTTTCTGAATGCTTCCTGTAGAAAAGTTGCTCAAAGTCCGGCAGGAAAAAGTGTTTCTGCTCTCGCAGCTCATCCTGAAATTTTCCGGATGTTTGAGAGGTTTGTGCGTTTGTTAAATGATGAAAATGTCTTCACGGCACAGGACAGAGGATCATTTCTCTGACCGCAGCGTGAAAAGATGAAGACAAAACAAACCGGAATGAATCAGTCAGGTGATGAAACAGTCTAAACACACCTGGGACGGTGTGTGAAACCACACCTGTAGGAGCGTCAGAGACTCAAACTGAGATAAGATGAGGAAAGATTTTACCAAACTGTTTGTTCACTCTGACATTTTTATCAAACCTTCATCAGACCTGGTTTGTCTTCCTCGGAGAACTTTTTTCCATCTCCTGATGTTTTTATGTGGTTAATAAAGTTTAAGGAAGCTGCTCAGAGTCCAGAGAGCGCGTGTGATCACACGTTAGTCACATCCTGATGAGTCAGCGCCAGACGAGCCGCTGCAGGAAGAGACGGACGGAGAGACGGTGAGACAGACAGGTAGACAGACGAACAGACGAACAGACAGACAGGTGAGGGGTTAGTCACAGTCAGGCGTGTGCTGGCTGATTGAAAGGTCAAAGGTGAACACAGAAGATGAGCTGAGGCTAATGGATGCTAATGAAGCAGCTGTGATTGAGAGCAGGGTGACAGACCTCAGGACAGACTCTGCCTCCTCTCTCACTGACCAATCACAGCGTGACTTTCAGAGAGTAGATACCAGGCCAGGGGTCTGCAACCTTCACTTTCCTAGGAGCCATTTTTCCTCAGCTCACCTGGATTAGAGTCACTCAGGAGCCAGAAAATCAACTTTATCTTCACAATGAAGACCAAAAAAGTTTATAATAACTCAAAACATTGTTAAAGTCTATTGAATAATAATCTAAATGAGAAAATTGTACATGTGATGTTACAGGTTTTTATACTATCTTTTATTTTAGTTTTATTTTCAATGCATTTCCAAACATTAATAAAAAAAAAAGAAAATTTGTTATTTCACAAATTGTATAAATTTGCAAAAAATAATAGAATTTTCATTAGTTGGAGAACTTTCTACAAATTTTGAATTGAATTTTTTTTTTTGCAAAATTAAAAAAAGAAATGCAAAAAATTTGCAAAAATTCCCCAAATTCTGATGTTCCAAAAAATTTGCAAAAAACTGTAAAATAAAATTGCAAAAAATAAAAATTGTAATTTCCGAATTTTACTTAATTTTTCCAAAAATATAAAAATCAGAAATAAATTTGGGGAAGTTCAAAAAAAACAAAAATTGGAATATAAATGATTTGCAAAATTTGAAGTAATTCAAAGAATATTTACATTCGCTTAACTTTAAAAAATGGCAAAATATTTAAAAAGTTTGGATATTCTCTTTTTTTTATAAATATGAAAGAAAGTCAAACAATTGAAATTATAAATAATTAAATTTCTATAAGTCTGGAAATATTTCTACAAATTTTGAATCGAATGTTTTATACAAAATTAAAAAAGGAAATGTAAAAAATTTGCAAAAATTCCCAAAATTTTGATTTTCCAAAAAAATTGCCAAAAACTGTAAAATAAAATTGCAAAAAAAAAAATAAAAAAAATAGAAATTTCCAAACTTTACTTAATTTTCCCAAAAATATGAAAATTTAAAAAAAAATTGGAAAAGTTTCTTAAAGAATTGGAATATAAATAATTTGCAAAATTTGAAGAAATCCAAAGAATGTTGATATTTGCTTAACTTAAAAAATGGCAAAATATTCAAAAAGTTTGGATTTCTTTTTTTAATAAATTTGAAAGAAAGTTAAACAATTGAATTTAAAAAATTTGCACAAAGTTAAAAAAAATTCCAAAAGTATAAAAAAAAGGTTGAAACCTCTTATGCAAGATGTGATGCATATTTAGTTTAACAAAATGTTAAAGCATTAAAGTAGTTTCAACTTTTATTTATTTATTTAATTTCAGGTTTATTGCAAACAATTTTAACCCACTTTGGGTTCAGCATGAGTCTAAAGAAGAACAGGGTTTGGAGTCGTGGAGGTCTGGAGCTTCAGACTCAGACTTTCCAGCAGCTGGAGCCTAAAATAGACCCTGATCTGGGCTGGGTTCAGGTTCAGGTTTAGACTGGGGCTGGATCTCGGTGGTTCTGGTCTGCAGGCGGACGCTCACCCTGTAATCAGCTCCGAGTTTGACAGTTTCTGGTTTTAACTTCTCCCTCCTCTCTTTCTCCTTCTCTCTGTAATTTCCTTAATTGAAGCCACTCGAGGGTCGAGCCCTCTCCTCTTTCATCCCCCGCTCCGTTCGTTCTTCCTCCTCTTTTTATTTACTTCTTTTTCTGTTTGTTCACCCCCCTCTACATTACCTTTTCCTCTTTTTCTTCTCTTCCTCTGTTCTTTCTCTTTTCTTCTTTCTCTCTGTACTTCTATTGGACAGTTTTTTTTTTCAACTTCCTGATTTTGAAGCTTATTTTAAATTTCCTGAATTCACCAGAAAAGAAGAAGAAAAAAAACAAATTAAGTTAGCTGTGATGATGTCATCTGTTTAGATTCCTGTTGCAACCTTGCTTCCTGTTCGTAGTAGTGACCATATTTGGACGAGAGGGAGGAGCAAAGAAACAGGAAGAAATCAAAGCAGTTGGAGGCAGAGAGAGCGCCCCCTGCTGGACGCTGTAAAGAGGGACAGATAGTTTGAAGGCAGAGTTCACTTCTTAATGATCATGATTTCTCGTTTTATTCAATCAGGGGTTTAATAAGCTAACTGAAGAATTAGCTTAGCTTAGCATGTTCTTCCTGCCTCCCTCCCCCAGAACAACCCCCCCCCCCCACCCCCCACCCAACCTCCCCTCAGTGTAAATTGATGCCGATCGTCCGTTAATCTTTTTAAGACAGCGTGAAACAGCCAGCAGCATGCATGACAATGGACCCCTGTAAGTGTGTGTGTGTGTGTGTGTGTGTGTGTGTGTGTGTGTGTGTGTGTGTGTGTGTGTGTGTTCCTGTGGTTAAAGAACCTTCTGTATGCTTCCTTCTTTACATCCCTGCTACTATTACAAACCACATCTGGACCCTTTGTGTGCATGTGTGTGTGTGTGTGTGTGTGTGTGTGTGTGTGTGCAGCTGTTCCTCGGTGGAGTTTACGAGGTCAAAGCCGCAGAGCAGAACAAATTCTCTGTGTTGTCTGTTTTTATTTATTTTTATTTCTCTGAGGTTTCTCTGATATCATTGCATCTGTGTGTGTGTGTGTGTGTGTGTGTGTGTGTGTGTGTGTGTGTGTGTGTGTTTATTAAGTCAAACCCAGACTTTAAAGTAACAACGACAACTCATTTGATCATCACCCTCTTTTCTTCTTCCTCCTTTTTTCTGAAACCTTTTAATCAAACTGAAAACGGAGAAATCCTTTGATGGTTTTGTTTCTGTCTGGGAATTGAACCGTCGCCCTCTGATTAACACACCCTGAGTATCACTGCACGGTTGTTTCTTCAGAGTTCCGTGCTCTCAGAAATGAATGACTTCACAGAGTTCTAGAACTCCTGCTGCATTCCGTACAGTCTGCTTTTACTGCTGTCACCTGATTGGTCGATACTCCTCAGAATATAAACAGGAACCAGAACACTTCTCAGACTTAAATCCAAAAGGGATTTTTTTTTCTTTCTTTCTTTCTTTCTTTCTTTCTTTCTTTCTTTCTTTCTTTCTTTCTTTATTTTAATGAAAAAAAAGGAAAAAAGAGTCTGAGATTTTCCCTTAAAGAATAAAATCTCAACTTTTACATGAATTATCCCGCTTAATCATCTCCTCTGGGCTTCTTTACATCTGTGTCAGTGTCTGTGTCTGCCTCAACCCCTTCCTCCTTTCCCTATATGTTGATGTTTTGGTTGTATAAAGACGTTTCTGGGCAGAGAGTAGGTGTGGTTACCTCAGCCAATCACAATGCACCCAGTGTGCAAATGACTCTGCGTGTTGATAGCAATTTGAAGAAGCTATTCAGAGCAGCTACCATAGCTGACGTAGCACAGAGAAAGAAAAACAATCGAAGAAAAACGAAACCCCAAACAGATAAAACTTTTTCCTGAACAAGGGTGAGCCCTGGCTTGACTTTCACTCACTTTCAGGAACTTGTAGAGCAGCACGGGACAAAGTCGTGAGTTAGCATTCTGCTAACCAGGTATGTGTCAAACACCCATGGTTAGCTTGTACTAACATGCCAAGCTAGGTGCACAGCTCTTGAGTCTTTCCCACAAAGAAATGTGATGCTACAGGTGGTTGCTAGGCTAATGAGTGTGTTCACGTAGCTTCAGTCAGAGGCTGTGGGTGTGTGCTGCTGCTGGCACTGATCCAAGGAGGAGGAGCCCTAGCTCTTAATAACTCCACCTGTACGATTAAGATTGTAGAACAGGTGGAGGAAGACAAAAAAAAGTGTGTTACGCTCAAGAATCTGAAATCTGTTGACACCTGTGTACAACTCTTGAATTCATCACTCCTGCCCTCTAGTGGTGAAAATGATACGAAGAAGAGGTGCATTTTGCCCTGAGAGTTGCCTGACAGGACAAGCTGCCTTACAGTCTGAACTCAGGTTATAATAAATTAACCTATCACTCTTTCCTACCCCCCCAGAAAAAAGGGAAAGTTCTGCCCTGAGTGTTGCCTTACAGGTCAAACTGCCTGAGAGTCTAAACTCAGGGTCTCCTCCCCTCTACCTCTTTCTCTCGGGGGACGGGACACCCACCTGCCCACCGGGCTTGGTGCTGAGGTGGTTTCCATGGTTACCGCTGAGCCTCACTCTGACCTGATTGTTCAAAAAAAAAAAAACAATGAGGGAAAAACTTCAAAGAGGAGCCGCTCAGTTGCCTAGCAACAAGGCTCCGTGGCAGGACCGCTCTCCCTCCCTCCCTCCCTGTTTCGCGCTCACTCGCCCTCTCTTAAATCTCTTTTTTTCATCCCTCTATCGCTCTCCTCCATCTCTCTCTCTCTCCACCTCTTCCTCTGTCATCACTCCATCATTTCATCTCTGGCTCGTATAAAGTTCTCCTTCCTCCTCCTCCTCTACCTCACCTTTCCAGTTTTAATGTAACTTTACTGACACCAACATTTCCCAGCTGCCGAATCACATAAAGAGACGAGTGATTCAAACACAGGCGGCTGTAAATAATCATATATCCTCTCTGTGCTATTTATAGATCTTCATCTGCTGAGTTCGATCACAGCCACAGAGCTCTATTTATACATGGACCTTATACAATGCTCTTCATTAAACGTCATTAGAGACACATTTGGTACCTGGACTGGGATCAGAGGCGTCCAAATTTATCTTTAAGGAAGTCGAAGTGTGTTTGTGTTGCCAGATTTATCAAACCTCACACACGGTTCAGATGTTTGCTTTATTCACAGGAAGTAAACGCAGGAATGGTTCAAGATGAAGTCGCTCAAATAACTCGCAACCCCTAAAAAAAATCCCACCAAGTGGTTTAGGTCAGTTCGTCTTAGTACGGTGCACATTTTGTGGCGTTTTTTCTTTAAACAGATTACCAACCTGTACCGTCCTGCTTTGTGGTACCCTTCTGTAAAGCCCCGTTTCCACCAAGTGGTCCGGTACGGTTTTGTACAGGTTGGAGTGTAAGCCAAATGTGGATAGCTGTGTCAGCTACCAAGCGGTTCAGTGCGGTTCACCTCGGCACGGCACACATTTTACAACTGACTAATCCCGGGACAGATCCCCAAATTACCGACCCATACCTTGGGTTCACTTTTTGGGGACCTTCCGTTGGGGTGCCGGACTAAACTGATCTGATCCTAGAGGATGGAGCAACATCACTGCAAACTGTTGATTGGTTGAAAGAATTGTCACTTCCTGTGCGACAGCGGCACACAGCCTTCTCTGAAACAAACCTTGACTGTTCTTTGTAACAAAGAGCTACATGCCAATCACAAAGAAGACGAATTGCTGCATGTCTTCCATCCTTGCTCTTTATTTACTGTATTTGTTTTTTTCGTTGGATTTGTAAGTGGGGTACACTCTGTCGCGCTGCTATGGTGTCACACTATTATTCAACTGATAGAGATATCAGGGGCGTATTTAGTCGTTTTAGGGCCCAAGGCAAACCCAGTCAATGGGGCCCTCCATGTCCTTGTAACTCATCTTCCTCAGAGCTAGACTGGCCTTCCCTGGGTCCACTGTCTCTTTCCCAGAATCAAGGCATGAGACAGTGCTAATCTTCTACATGCTAACTTAACACAACTAAATGCATTTCCTCAAGTTCTGTACTTTAGTTTGATTTTGAAAAAAGTGAATACATCATTTAGTCCACTTTGTCCTGGATTTGAAATCTTTTATGGTCCATTGAAGCTTATTTGTCCCACAGTGGGGAATTTACAGAGTAACAGGAACAAACAAGAAAGGATGAAGTGAAAAACATTACAATAGGTAAATATTGAAAAAATAATTTAGTAAAGAAAAAATATGTAAATATCAAGCACAACATCAAACTGGAAAAAAATCTACTGAAAGAGGTGATATTTACAGTTAGCATACTTTTTGGTACTATTATTTTAAAGTTAATGTATTTTTATTTGACCCCCTGTCCAGTGGGTTATGTTTCCAAAAAAGAGATTTTGTACAATAATGTTTATCACCAACTCAGAAAGTTTGATTTAGAGAAAATGATCCTGTTTCCTGGGCTAGATAAAGTCCTTAAAATCCTAAAAGTCTTATATGTTTATCTCAGATCTCAGAGCAACATTGGTTTTATTTCCGACTTGGTTGAAAATAAGAAAAAAATGGGAAAAAAGTGTTTTTACCACTTTCTTCCTGAATCAAATGTTCAGATGTGTTGTAACATGGAATAGCCCATTGAATAAGAAGGGAGGGGGAGGAGCCAAAACCATCATTACAGATTAAGCCTTTTGATGGATTTTGAAGCATGTGAAGTAAGATTTAGAAAAAAGAAATGTTTTCAATTGAAGAGAACTTCATAAATCAGTTTTTAAGAGATGCTTTGGGGGCCCCTGGGAATCCTGGGGCCCCAGGCAACTGCCTGTGTTTGCCTAATTGTAGCTACGCTGCAATCAGCATCTGGCCTACATGCCACCGACCACAAGGGGGCATAGTTGGCTCTGGAAACGCAAACAGGATCGGGTCTTAACCAAACCAACCCATAACAAACCGTATTGATCTAAACTGGTCTGCTCGGTGGAAGTGAGGCTTTTGGTTTCCTTTTGTAAAGCCCCATTTTCACTAAGTGGTCCAGTACGGACCACTAAGATTTTCATTTAGACAGCAGTTTCACGTTGTTTGTGACGCTAATTTGAACAGAAAAGAAAGTTGTCTTCAGGAAATTGACCAGAGATTTAAACATGGCTTCTTAGTCTTTCAACCAATCAACGAACTGCAGTGTTTCTAGCTCCACCCTCTGGGGGTTGGATCAGTACGTCTGGCACCCCAACAGAAGGGAGCCAAACAGTGGGACGGTACAGTTGGTAATTTTAGGGGCCTGTCCTGGTTTTAGATAAAGGAAACGGCACAAAATGTGTGCCGTACAAAGATGGACTGACCTGAACCGCTTGGTGGGAACGGGGCTTTAGGGCGCCAGACGAAGCGCCTCTTGTGCACAATTAGGATGAGGTCACATGATCACACCAACACAGCTCTTTACGTGAGAATTCAGATATGTGTGTGTGTGTGTGTGTGTGTGTGTGTGTGTGTGTGTGTGTGTGTGTTACTCTAACACACGTATGAATCAAATCTGTTTTACTTTCCGCTCCTGCTCTCCGTGAAGTTATCTCTCTTTTTCATCTCTCTATTTCTATCCTCTCTTTCTCTCTGGATGTCTGTGGTCTCTCCACCAGCGAGAGCCAACACCCATGACCCCATGTGTGTTCATATATGTGTGTGTGTGTGTGTGTGTGTGTGTGTGTGTGTGTGTGTGTGTGGCTCCTGGCAGTAAGTGGAGTGTGCACAGCTGGCAGTGAGAGAGTTGCACTTAGTGGTTTTTGAGATCAGAATGAGTGACGGACCAGAATGTGTGTGTTGGACAGGTTACAGCAAAGCATGATGGGAGTGAATGAGGATAGGTGTACACACACACACGCACACACACGTACAGACACAGGGAATGAAAACACACAACGACACAGCTTCAGCATGCTGAACAGGTCGTGTGTGTGCGTGTGTGTGTGTGTGTGTGTGCTGAATCACCACTGGTATCATTTGTAACCTGATTCAGATCTGATGAGGTCACACACACACACACACACAGGCACACACACAGAGTCCTGCCAAAGCTTTAATTGAAACCATCTTCTTCCTCCCTTGGTGTGTGTTCTTTCTCTTCCTTTACACTCGTCCTGGCTCTGGCTCTACTGTGTGTGTGTGTGTGTGTGTGTGTGTGTGTGTGTGTGTGTGTGTGTGTGTGTGTGTGTGTGTGTGTGTGTGTGTGTGTGTGTGTGTGTGTGTGTGTGTGTGTGTGTGTGTGTGTTTCTGGCTCTCCTCCCAGTGTCACATGCATCGCTGCTGCCTCCTGGAGGTCAGGAGTGGAACTTCTGTCCTGGAGCTGAAACACAAACCTGTGTTTTCCTTTGACTAGTCAAAATGTGATTAAAGATATCTATAACAGCATTTTGACTAGTCAAAATGCTGTTATAGATATCTATAAATGCTATTATAGATATCTATAATGGAAGGGGGTTGAAGATAACTTGATTTGGAATTTTGACTACCCGGAATGAAATTGTAGATATCTGCAACGAGATTTATGGATAGTCATAATTTAGTTGCAGATATCCACATCTCACATTGTGGCTATCCATAATTGAATTTAAGATATCTGTAATGAGAAACCCCACACACATGAATGGGGAAAGGGGCGTGATTTGTCCTAGGAGGAATTAAGTTGTTGATATCTGAAATTACAATTGTGGATAGGAATAATGTCATTGTGGATTTCTGAAATGTTCAGTTTGACTAGGAAGAATTGAATTGCAGATATCTGTATTACATATCCAGACTAGCTATTAAATGTTTAAAGGGCTTGTCATACAGGTCTGACTTTCAGAGTTCTGCCAAGTCAACTCTGATATAAAGAACACTCCACCAATGACAGAATTCTGTCTATGACATCAGAGTTCTAGAACTCCTGCTGTTGCTCTGCAAACAGACTGTTTTGCATGCATGCTCCTGATTGGTCGATTCTCCTCTGACTGTTAACTGACAGATGACACCTCTCAAACTTCACAGTTTCTTCATCTTCATGTTTATGCAGTGTTGCTAACTTCGCCACTTTGAGCCACTTTCACCGTATTAGCTTCATTCCTTCAGGCGAGTTAGTAGGGGTGGGAGAAAAATCGAAAATCAATATCACAAGATTTTTTTCTTTGACAAAATCTAAATAAGGATTCTTTGTCAAAAAAAATCAAATTCAAATTCTTCATTTCAGTCTTTCTTTATAAAGTGGACTGGAAAAAGTTACCACTTTATCCAGCTGAGAGTGAAATGTTTCTCTCTGACTCTTGTGATGTGCATTTTATGGGAAAATATGGCTCCTGATATAGTCTGTAGGAATCATCTTCCTCTTTTAACTTTTTCACATGGTCTGGTGTTAGAAAGCAAACTAAAAATAGGAAAAAATGTAAATATTGACAATTTAAATTGAATCAGCACCCCAAAGAGTGCCGTCTTTATCCAACCTCAGTTGACCAGGTTTGACCGCTAACAATCAACAATAACTGCTGATATTCAAAATACAGATTTGACTTTGCTTATTTGTTTCCTAATGATCTGAGAAATTCCAGTACGAAAAAAGGGAAAAAAATACAATGTTAAAAAAATCTAAAATGGGAGTAGAATACCTCCATGTAATGTATTTAATGTGAATATGTGAATGAATAACGGGTAAACATGTGTCTCTAGAATAAAACTTGAACTTAAGATTTATTAAATATTACAGACAGAAACATCTCAGTGACGATCAAACGGACAGCAGGGTAAAGAAACCTCAAACTAAAATTGTCCCAGTCTGGATCAGAGCTCTGAACCAGCTCACACAGTCTCATATGATCCAGCCCAGACCAGGTGGCCCAGCTTGGTGGGTTTCATCTCTCCAGCCGGCTCCACTCAGCAGGAGGATCTCTGGGTCCTCTGGGCTTCTGGACTCGACAGTTAAACCCTGAAAAACAGGAGATCAACGGACATTTCAATGTTCTTTTCTGAGTTTGGTTTGACCGTAAGATCTTAGTGTTGAGAGACGTCAGAGAAACAGTAACACAGAGTCAAACTGCGTTCACGTCTTTGCATCAGCTTTGTTATCCTGCGCCGAAGATTTGCATCACGTTTGGTCTGAGGGCGCTGATGTCCTCAGTAACCTTTGTGGTCACTTCCTCCTGTATCTGTTTTGCATTCATTTCTTCCTGTTTCTATCTGAACAATCAAAGCTGTTTCAGTCATGTGACTGAACAAGTGTCTTTATTTCGACATGTATCAAACGTCTGTTTGGGTAAAACAGGGGTCTGCAACCTTCACTTTCATAGGAGCCATTTTTCCTCACCTGAATTAAAATCATTCAGGAGCAACAAAATCTACTTTATCTTCACAATAAAGACAACAAGTGTATAAAAACTGTACGCATAGTTAAAATCTAATGAAAGTCTAACCATTCTATCAAAACAAATCAACAACAAAGTTTCTTTAATTCATGCAATTGTACAAGTGATGTCCTAGTTTTTTATAGAATTTTTTTATTTTAGTTTTATTTTCAATACATTTCCGAACATTAAAAAAATATAAATTTGTAATTTGACAAATTTCATAAATTTAAAAAACTAATGCAATTTGAATAAGTTGGCAAACTTTTCAAAAATTTTCAATTCAAAAATTTTGTAAAATAATAAAATATATTTTTAAAAATGTGCCAAAATTTGCAATACTTCCCCAAATTTTGATGTTTCAAAACTTTGCCCATATTTCATTGATTTGCAAAAAAATGTAACTTCAAAATTTCCCAGATTTTCCAAAAATTGTAAAAAATTTGCAAAAGTTAAAAAATAAATGTTATTTATATTATTTGAAAAATTATTTAAAATGTGAAAATATTTTAAAACATTTTAAATTTCAAAAAACTGCAAAAATAGTTTGAATTCATGAAAATTTGCAAACAAGATTTCATAAATTTGTAAAAATCTCAACAGTATTTAGAAAGTTCAAAATTTTGCAAAAATTTCAAGAATTTCTAAAATGTAGAAAATTCTCAACATTGTACATTTTTCATGATCTAAAAAAGTTAATTTGCAAAAATTTAATTTCATATTCTTTTTTTAAAAAAACTGGAAATTTGAAAAACCTTGAAAAAAGTCCAAAAAATTGCTAAAATAAAAGAAAAAAAAAACAACTAAAATTTGCCAGTCACTTGTGGAATTTCAAATTAAAAAAAAAATTCTAATAAATTTTGAAAATTTAAAAGATTTACAAAAATGTGTAAAAATTTTGAAATCCAGAAAATTTTTGACTTTAATTTATTTGCAAGCATTTCAAAGTTTTTGAAAGAATACTTGTTTTTTATGACATCAAAATCTAGAAAAATCTTTGAGTTCGAAAAACTTATGCAGGAGTATGAGAGCCTTTGGTTAATCTTGTTAATCTTGTCAACTCATTCCAGATCGAGACAAAAAATCTTGTGAGATTTCAAGAAACTTTGTGGGATCTTAATAATCTTCTCCTAGATTTCCAGAAGCTTTGTATAAGTCAGTTGAAATTTTGCCCGCAAGATCCAGAAAGAGAAAAAGCCTGTCTGGGACTGTTCCTTTAAAACAAACACAGGTGTACTGACCGATCCCTCCAGGTGAGCAGAGGCTGGCTGTTCCTGGGGCTGAACAGGTGACGTCTTCATAGTCATCGTCAGTTGGAGGAGGAAGATCAGCTGGAAGAGAAAGAGGAGAGTCACACCTTTACCTCCCCCTCAACCTCCTTCAGTCCACCTGTACCTCCTCTCTGTCTCACCTGGTAACAGCTGATATTCCCCGTTATCTTTTGATGCTATTGGCCCCTCCCCTGGTCTGTGATTGGCTGGTGTTGCAGTGTCATAAATGGGTGTGGCTGAGTGCTGCTGGCTGAGCGGTTTGGCTCGTGGTTTGACGGTGCTGTAGACTGGAGCGGCTGACGACCCCGGGCCGTCGTTGTCATAATGATGCGATAAAGGGAGGGTCCTAAAGGGTTAATGACAAAAAACTCAAAACTTTAAAAACTGATCTGATAACTCCTCCCCCGTTCAGCGTGCGCTGATGGAGAGATGATCTGTTCAGGCTGAAATCATAATTTGAACCAAGCTGTAAACGTGTTTAGTTCTGGTTTTTGAATGGCTGTGTATGTGGGTTCTGCTGTTTCTGCACAGCCTCTAGTGGACACTTCAGGAACTGCAGATTTAAAAACTTCTACATTGGCTTCATGTTTAGTGTTGTAGTGTTTCCATACCTGTTGCTGCTGCTGCTGCCTGACCTGGGCTTGTTAACGACAGAGTAGGCGGGGCTTGTTGTAGGCGGCTGGGAGTGTCTTGATTTGTTGACCACAGCGTACGTGTCACTCATGTTCGTCTGCAGAGACAGTCTGGGTTCAGAGACACAGATAAAGGAATAAGGGTTAACCTCTGATATCAGTCTCCTTGCTAAGCTAGGCTAACCACTGAGCCGCTAACCGCTAAAAAAAAGGTTCAGATGTCTTTAAACTGAGGACAAATCTCACCAGGAAGTCCAAAAATAATTCTAATGCTGTGATGGTCTGACCAGAATACCCCAATGTGTGTGTGTGTGTGTGTGTGTGTGTGTGTGTGTGTGTGTGTGTGTGTGTGTGTGTGTGTGTGTGTGTGTGTGTGTGTGTGAAAACGTGGTGAGAGAGGTGTCAGTACAGAGGAGGATGTTTGTATCTGTATCTCTTTTGTTCAGTTCCTGTGTGACCCACAACAACATCAACAGTAAAACTAACTCAGAGAACAAACAGCAGCTTCGTTTCCAGGCTCATTTCAACATACAGGACCTTTAGCATGAGAGCTAACATGCTAATGGTTGGTTTTGGATCAGGGGGTCCAGAGAAACTTAAACCAGTTCTGAGAAACTTTTGCAAGATCCAGAAAAACTTGCCAAAAACTAAACCAGAAAGTCTGCTCTAAAACTGCTCTAAAACACAAAAATCCTTGAGGACTTACAAAAGCTTTTCAAGATTGTTAAAGAAACAAGAGGATCTCAAGTTCTCCAGAAAAGTCCCTAAAGTCTTTCACACTTTTTACTCTACATTTTAACTTTCACAACTTACGATAAACTTTTGTGTGATCTGGAAAAAGTCTTTCGAGATTCTGATGAGCTTTAGGGAGATTTCCAGTAGCTTTTGTAAGATCTTGAAAGACCTTGGTTTGATCATGTTGTTAGGGAAATTTGTGCTTGATCCTGAAAAATATTTGCAAGATCTAGAATAAACTGGTAAGAGCTGTTTCAGGAGAGACAAGTCAAATCAATGAAATCCTTAGATCTTTCAAAAGTCCATCAGAATTTTGCAGAAACACCCTCTGGACATGCAAAAAAAATTTCAGGATGGAGGATGGACAACATGATCCCAGATGTTTGACAAACTTTTCTCAGACATAAAATTTTTCAAACTCCTGATAAACCTTTGTGTGATCTTGAAAATCTCTTTCAGGACCTTCAAACCCTGTGGTCTTGATCAACTTTTGTGGGATTCCCATTCTTCTTTGTGAATCCTGAAAATCTTAAACGATCTGTCCAGCATTATTTGAAATATCTGGAAAATTTTGTCAGATCTTTGGGAAAAATGTTGTGCTTCTTTGAGACCATAAAGACCTTTTTCTTGATTCAAAATGTGATTGCAGTATCCTGTGGAGTTCTTGCAAGATCCAGAAAAACTTGGCAAGACCTAAACCAGAAAGTCTTATCTTAGTCTTATAAGATCTCTCTAAAACTGCTCTAAAACTCAAAGATCCTTGAGGACTTACGAAAGTTTTTCAGGATTGCAAAGGTACAAGAAACTCGTAAGTTCTCCAGAAAAGCCCTTAAGGTCCCATACCCTGTTTACTTTTGCAACTTACGTCAAACTTTTGTGTGATCTAGAAAGACTCTTTCAAGATTCCGATGAGCTTTAGGGAGATTTCCAGTATCTCTTATAAGACCTTGGAAGACATTTGTTTGATCATGAAAGACCTTTGTTCAGGAAATTTATGCCTGATCCTACAAAATATTTGCAAGATCTAGAATAAACTATGAAGAGCTTTTTCAAGAGAGACAAGTCAAATTAATGAAATCCTTAGATCTTTCAAAAGTCCATCAGAATTTTGCAAAAACTCCCTCTAGACATACAAAAATTGCAAGATCCAGAAAAACTTGGCAAGACCTAAACCAGAAAGTCTTATCAACAAAAGACTGAAGACCTCTCTCAAACTTCTCTAAAACTCAAAGATCCTTGAGGACTTCCAAAAGGTTTTCAGGGTTGCAAAGGAACAGGGGGATCTTCAGTTCTCCAGAAAAGTCCCTGAAGTCTCTCATACTTTTGGAACTCATGACAAACTTTTGTGTGATCTCGAAAAACTCTTTCAAGATTCTGACGAGCTTCAGGAAGATTTCCAGTATCTACTGTAAGATCTTGAAAGACCTTTGTGAGATCACAGGGAGATCTGTGCCTGATCCCAAAAAATGTTTGCAAGATCCAGAATAAGCTGGTAAGACCTGATCCAGAACAGACAAGTCATGAAACTCTTCTGCACCAGAACCAGTTCTGCTGAAAGTGGGTCTAAAGTGAAACTAAGAGGAGGGTGTGATCCAGTTCCTGTCAGTTTTACACCTCACTCTGCCGTGTTTACGACTCAGCAGGAAGTCGTCACAATCTCCACTTCCTGCTCGGGCTGTGTAACTGCGTTGTCATGGCAACGCTGCTTTTAACCAGGGTGGTCTGACCAGGTGCTCTGAACGGTCCCACGAGATAAACTTCCACATCATCATCATCATCATCACCCCCGTTCTCTCCTCTCCTTGTCTAGTTTTATCTCCTTCCCTCTCCTTCCTTTCCTAGTTTTCTCTCCTTTCTTTGTCTTCTTCCTTAATTCTTTCTTTTTACACTCCTCTCATTTTTCTCCTTCGCTCTTCAAATCCTCTTGTTTTCTTTCCACTTTTTAATTTTCCTCAAATATTCTTTTCAACCTTTATTCCTTCCCTTCCCTTGTTTCCTTGTCTCATCCTCCTTCCTCCCTTGTTTCTCACCTCCTCCTCCTCTCCTTATGCTCCCTTTCTTTTGTTTTTTCTCCTCTCCTCCTCCTTTAACACATCATTTCTGCTGCTACATCTTTCTACACGTTTCTTTCCTTTCTCTCTTTGCTCCCTGTCGAGTCTTTCCTTTCCTCCACACCTCCTCCTCTCCTCTGCTCTCCGTCCTCCTCCTCTCTGCCCTGTCTCCCCTCGTTTCCATGGAGAGGTGGGAACATATGGGGCTGAAGATGGAGGCCGAGGAAGTGTAAATCCGACACCTCGAGCTGAGAAACCCTACAGACTGACGGACGGACAGATGGATGGATGGATGGATGGATGGATGGATGGATGGATGGATGGATGGATGGATGGACGGGTACCTGTCAGAGGATGAAGTGTTTTTTTTCCTCTCTTCTTTCTTCCCCTGATGAACAAACAGAAAACAGTTTTCATTAATCACTTTCCTTCTTCAGGTTTTGAGCAGTTTTAAAATCTTTGACTTGTTTTTTTTTTTTCTCCAAACGTCGTTTATTTGACGCTCAGATCAGACTCTCAACACATCGGAGACGCCTCCATAGACCCGGGTCCCCTGAGGGTCACACACTCCCACAACTGAAAGTGTTTCATTTAACCACACTTCAAAAAAAGGGAACTGTCCCTTTAAGGAAGGTGTTTTTTTTTTCTTCTTCTAACAGAAACTTCATAAAGATCAGCTTCCTTCTGAACCTGCAGGTGTTTCCTCAAATGGAAACCATGAAGGTCTCATCAGACCACAGTTCCTAAATCTGAACCAAAACTTTTTTCTTTAGTCTCTGAAAACAAAACAACTTTATTCCAACTTCAGTCTCTCAATGTTTCTTAAATCTAAATTGAGACTCATGTAACATTTAGGCTCTATTTTGACTTCAGTCTCTTAACGTTTCAACCTAATAACTACTTTAATCTCTTAATATCTAACTTTTGAAAACACATTATTCAACAGTTAGTATGAGGTAACATGACTTCTTTTTGACTATAGACTCTCTTAACAGTTCGACTTTATTCCAATTTTAGTCTCTCATAACATTTTGACTTTATCCAAAGTCTCACATAACGATTCAAAATTATTCAAACTTTCTCCGTTAACATTTTGACTTAATTTTAGCTTTAGTCTCTTGTATATGTACAATTTTTCGCTAACTTAAGTTTCTCTTAACATTTTGAATTAATTATCACTTTTGTTTCTTGCATCATAACGACTTTGTTCAGACTTTATTCCTGCCTAACTTTTTTATTTTATTCTGTATTAAATATTGATCAAAGGTCCCATATCCTGCTCCTTTTCTGCAGTTTAATATGAATCATTGATGTCTTCATGAAATGGTAGTAACATGTTTTGGTCCAAAAAGCCAATAAATCAAGCACAGCAGCATTGTTTCCAGGCTCTCATAGCCCCTCTGTTCAGAACGCTCTGATTTAGTGGGCGTGGCCTTCATATGTAAATGAGCCACCGCTGATACCGCCCCGCTCTTCCACGTCACTGAGAGCGGCGCCACGAGCTCCGAGTGCACAATGTTTAGAAAACAACGAAGCTCGTTTACCGTAATATTACAGGCTAAAACAACAGGCTAACTGCAGCTAAAGTTAGCATCCTGAAGCTAACACAGAGACAGGGGGGACACTGAGGAAAAGCTCTTCCATCTGCTCCACAGCACACAGCATTTAAAATACTCACATTTCCAGGGTCCCAGGTTTGTTGGAGGATGGTTGGTAATGCGCCTGGATTCAGGACCAGTCTATTGGCTAGCCCTCTGTTGGACTGTCCAAAGTTGGAAAAGCAGTCGGCCGTGAAGTGACTAGCACACACATGCTCAGTTTTACTGAGTGTAGCGGGAACATTTCCTGATAAATGAACTCTAGACACTTAGTCTGTCTTCTTCTGAGATGGGAAGCTTGAGCATGGAACTATGTGGCTGTTTACAGCCAAAAACAGAGCAGTGATGGTTCTTCAACTTTGGCATTCTCCTCCCGGGGGGGTATCTGCTCCGGTGGACCAATCAGGTCAGACTTGCTCCTGATTGGTCAAAAAAAGGGAATCACTGACGTCCGCGAATCCCCAAAATCCAAACAGCTCGTTTTAGGTCAGGATTTTACATTCACAAGCTCTACTAAGAACAGGTTTGGTCATTAAATATCACATTTTGTGGGCTGGGAGGAAAGACAAAGACCCACAAATTTCACTAAAAGACTTGATAAAGTGATTTTTGCAGAATATGGGACCTTTAACATTTTGATTCATGCTGATTTATGTTTCTTTTGATATTTAAAAGTTTATTCTGACTTTAGTCTTTTCAAACATTTAACTTATTACCACTTTATTCTCTTGTAACATATCAACTTCATTATGGTTTTAGTCTTTTGTAACATAATGATTTTGTTTTGACCTAATTCACATTCTGAACAATCTCTGAACAATTCAACTTTCATCTCTCCAAGCATATCTACTTATCACTGACTATAGCCTCTTGTAATAGAGTTTATATTGTCTTTATTTTGGCTCTTATCACCTAATAACACACTGACTTTATTCTGATTTTAGTCTCTTATCACGGCACGACTTTATTCCAGATTTACCCCTGCAACATTTCGACTTTGTTCCAATTTTGGTCTCATAACTTTTTCACTCAAATTAGACTTTAATTTTTTTTACTTTTCCAGATTATGACTTTATTTTCATTATAATCCCATTGCATAACACATTTATTTCGACCTTGTTCTCCAAACACTTGTTAAAGCAGCATAAAGTGTCTCCACCCTGCAGCAGAGCAAACTGACAGAGTCAAACAGCAGCAAACGGACTGAGGACAGACGTTAATCTGCAGCTCGTCAGTAAACTAAAGGAATCAAACGAATCTGTCGTTCCTGCAGAGCTGGGTCTGCAGGTTTAAAGCTGGTAAAGGTGAACTCACCTGTCGGCATGAGTGGTCTGCTGCTCTGTCGTTAGCTTCAGGAGAGTCTGTCTCTAACGCTGATCACACTTTAAAAAGCTTTCTCTCTCTGCTGTGAATTTACATACAGGAAGTGAGCAGGAACACTTCCTCTTTCAGCAGCTGCTTTCTGTCCACTTCCCCCCTCTGCTCCTCCAAAATGATCTGATCTCATCCTCCCTTCACTCCCAGATTAACACGTTGTGTTTTACCTCGGGCAGGTTGGAGTACGCGGGGCGGCTCGCCGACCTGAGGACTCTCTGGAACAAACAGGCGACGGCCGTGAAGACGAACTGATACTGCTCCTAAAGGAGAGGACGGAGGAGGAGACAGATTTTCTTTTCACACTCAGGACTTCTCATCATTTCAGATTCAGAGGAGGAAGTGTGACATTTCAGTTTCAACATGTTTTAAATTTCAGCGTTGTGTCACGTTATTTTCACCTGAGCCCTCACGGAGGAGCCACACACACACACAGGTGTGTGTTCAGCCCAGGACTCTTCTACTCCAGAGCCACACTGCTGTCATCAACTTTAATTCAAAATGAAAACTTTAGCTTGAAGTTTAGACTCACTGGCCACTTTATTAGGCACACCGGTCCAACTGCTCGTTAACACAAACCTCTAATCAGCCAATCACATGGCAGAGAATGGTCCCAAACAGAGAAAATATCCAGTCAGCAGCAGTTCTGTGGGACAAAATGCCTTGTTGATGCCAGAGGTCA
Source organism: Halichoeres trimaculatus (assembly GCF_033239565.1). Classification (NCBI taxonomy): domain Eukaryota; kingdom Metazoa; phylum Chordata; class Actinopteri; order Labriformes; family Labridae; genus Halichoeres; species Halichoeres trimaculatus. Next base: position 3,003,051 of record NW_027437189.1, on the reverse strand, counting down.
GAGGAGAAAGGACAGACTGGTTGGAGCTGATAGAAAGGCAACAGTAACTCAAATAACCACTGGTTACAACCGAGGTCTGCAGAAGAGCATCTCTGAACACACAACACGTCCAACCTTGAGGCAGATGGGCTACAGCAGCAGAAGACCACACCGGGTGACCCTCCTGTCAGCTAAGAACAGGAAACTGAGGCTACAATTCACACAGCAACACCAAAACTGGACAATAGAAGATTGGAGAAACGTTGCCTGGTCTGATGAGTCTGGATTTCTGCTCCACATTCAGATGGTAGGGTCAGAATTTGGCCTCAACAACATGAAAGCATGGATCCATCCTGCCTTGTATCAACGGTTCAGGCTGCTGCTGCTGGTGTAATGGTGTGGGGGATATTTTCTTGGCTCACTTTGGGCCCCTTAGTACCAACTGATCATGGTTTAAAGTCCACAGGAAAAAAAGGAAAAAAGAAGAAAAAAAGGAGAGAAGAAAAAAAGAGAAAAAAAGAAAAACAAGGGGGGACAAAAGAAAAAAAGAAAGAAAACAAGAAAAAAAAGGAAAAAAGAAAAAAAAAGAAAAGAAAAAGGAATAAAGAAGAAAAAATAAAAAAAGAGAAAAAATGAAAAAAAGAAAGAAAAAGGAAAAAAAGAGAAAAAAAGGGGAAAAAGGAAAGAAAAAGGAAAAAGAAAAAAAAGAGAAAAAAGAAAAAAGGGGAAAAAGGAAAAAAAGAAGAAAAAAGGAAAAAGAGAAAAAAGGAAAAAAAGAGAAAAAAAAGAGAAAAAAAGAGAATAAAAGGGAAAAAAGAAAAAAAGAAAAAGAAAAGAAAAAAGGAAAAAAGAGAAAAAAGGGAAAAAAGAAAGAAAAAGGAAAAAAGAAAAAAAAAGAAAAAAGAAGAAAAAAGAAAAAAAGAGAAAAAAGACAAAAAAAGGGAAAAAGAAATAAAAAGGAAAAAAGAAGAGAAAAAAGGAAAAAGAAAAAAAAGAAGAAAAAAAAAGTCCACAGCCTACCTGAGTATTGTTGCTGACCATGTCCATCCCTTTATGAGCACAGTGTACCAATGTACAAAAGGGGGTCCAACCCGGGACTAGCAAGGCCTACCTGATAAAGTGGCCGGTGAGTGTATATCCTAGCTTAACACTGTCCTGCGACGAATAGCCAGGTGCGACCTCAAAATCAAAAAATGAGGTGCTGTGTTACTTTTAGGGAAAAAGATTGAAAAATTCATCCGTGAGGAAAATAGATGGGGAGGATATGAGGAAATATCTCTGCGTCTCCGGCTTGAACAGCCTGACAGCTCCTGGTGTTTAGCGCCTGATACCATGACTTACAGAAATAAAAGTTCACTCACTTCTTCTTCACAGATTTCCAGGATTAGAGTCACAAACTTGAGTCAAAACTCTTGACACTTTTTAAAAGTAAGGATGTTCATCTAATACAGTTCATTTAAGCTCATACTGCACAGGTCTAACCAGCAACACTCACAGTAGAGCAGCAGAGGAGGAGGGGCAGAATGAGTGAAAGGAGCACATGTAGAGAAGAGAAAGTGAAACTTAACTATGGTCACAGATTTGAGGAGCTGTAGGAACAATATTTAAACCTCATGATGTGAAAATACTGACTTATCAAAGTTATATTTTAATAGCTCTCTCTGGAAAAAACTGTAAACAAACCAAATCATCCTCAATAACCGTCACATCTGTATGTTTTTTTTCCTCTTTATGACACATTTTTTGACTGATGTGATTTTGACTTTGTAAATTTGTACTATTGCCACTTTATTTTCCCTTAAATCTGAAAAAGTAATGCATCAAATCAACTTTAATCTCCTAACCTCACTAATCAACATTATTTAGACTTTCTTTGAATTTACCCTCATGATATTAAATTTAACTTTGGTAACAGTCCTACTTTATTTTTCCATTTTTAAATTGTGACTGAATTTAACTTTAATTTTTTAATGAAGTGAGGTTTAATCAAAATTAATGGTAGATCGTGTTTTTAGAGTGTTTGTGTCCCCGAATGAAGTGAGGACTTTACCTACTTTAGTTTGCACAGCAGACGGTCTCTGTAACCTGAGCTCCAGGACGATCTTCATGATGCTGAAGTCTGCTGTGATCTGCTGCTCACACACACACACACACACACACACACACACACACACACACACACACACACACACACAAACGCACGACTGTTAATCATGAATTTGCCCCCGGTGGTTAGAGCGTGCAGCTGCAGACAGTTAAAAGTTAGAGCGGTCATGTGACGTGTTTTTTAATTTGTTACCCCGGTAACCAGCAGGTCATGGATGTAGTCAAGAGCACAGATGACTCCTGTCCTCCCACAGCCCGCGCTGTAACACACACACACACACACACACATAGGAACAGATGTAGCGTGGATGTTAGCAGTGCCATCGTTAGCAGGTGTTACCTGCTGCATATTCACAGCCTCCTGCTTTCTGAGTATACATTTATGAGTCTGTGTGTGTGTGTGTGTGTGTGTGTGTGTGTGTGTGTGTGTGTGTGTGTGTGTGTGTGTGTGTGTGTGTTCCATATGTGTGATGCGGCCTGTTGAATGTTAATGACCATCTGACCTGCGATCTGTTCCACTGGCGTAAACAAGCGTCAGTAATGATGTGGAATTAGCAGCCGTTTAGAGGTGCTGGAGTGTGTGTGTGTGTGTGTGTGTGTGTGTGTGTGTGTGTGTGTGTGTGTGTGTGTGTGTGTGTGTGTGTGTGTGTGTACCTGCAGTGGATCAGCAGAGGCGAGGTGCGTGCTCCCTGGCTGGTTCTGGCTCTTTCCAGCAGGTCGAGGACTCCTGAGGCCTCGTAGGGGACGTCGTGATCAGGCCACGAGAGGAACTGATACTGGACCAGAGACCGAGAGTCCTGAGGAAGAGGAGGAAGAGGGGGAAAAAGATAATGAGGGGTTTTTGTTTAGTCTTTATTTTGTCCCTCTGGTGCCCCTGTAGTATCGTAACATGCTTGACAGCTCGGTTCAATCTCTATTTCTCTCCCCGTAGTCTTTCAGTGAACTCTTATTTCAGCCTCAGTCTGAAACTCTTTGTTTCAGCTACTGTCTCTTTAAGGCTCCACGCTCCACTAACCCCCTTCACTCTGATTGGACAGCCCTCTGGAGGCCTGTTAAGGGAAGAGATGTGAGCAGAACTTGTGTTTGAGGCTTGATCCTCCAACGTGTCATAAAGCAATAAGCAGATCCTGATGTGATGACCTCATTATTTCAGCAAAGCTCAGAGTCTCACACACACTGTCGTGAAGACACAACTCTGATCAAGTCATGTGTTTGTTTTGGAAATGAATGTAGATCCGATCTCCTTTTTAACTCTACTTTTCTTTGTTCACGTGAACTTTTTCCCAGATCCAACTCTAGGAGGTAAAGTATTTATCAACAGTTAGGTAGAGCTACGCTTTGAAACCTGACAACAAGCTAACTTTGTCAGTTTGTACCTTAGTTTAGCCTTTAGCTTGTTTTTTAGCCTCAAGTTCACATTTGAGCCTTTTGCTCATGAAATTCAACCTTTGGCTCATGTTTTAGCCTTCGGTTGCTGTTTAAGCCTTTAACTCATTTTTTTTAAGCCTTCAGCTCATGTTTCTGCCTTTAGCTCATGTTTTAGCCTTGAGCCCATGTTTTAGCCCTTAGCTTGTCCTTTAGCCTTTAGCTTATGTTTAAGCCTTTTGCTCATGTTTTAGCCTTTGGCTCATGCTTTTGTTCTAGTCTTAAGCTTGTGTTTTAGGCTTTTGCTTGCATTTTTGCCTTTAGGTTGTGTTTAAGCCTTTAGCGCATGTTTTGGACTTTAGCTTGTGTTTTTAGCCTTTAGTTTCTGTTTAATTGTTTAGCTTTTGTTTTAGCCCTTAGCTTGTCTTTTAGCCTTTAGCTTATGTTTAAGCCTTTTGCTCATGTTTTAGCCTTTAGCTCATGTTTTTGCATTCAGTTGCTGTTTTAGCCTTTAGCTCATGTTTTTTAGCCTTTAGCTTGTGTTTTAGCCTTTGACTCATGTTTTTTAGCCTTTAGCTTGTGTTTTAGCCTTTGACTCATGTTTTAGTCTTTAGCTTGTATTTTAGCCTTTAGCTCATGTTTTTTAGCCTTTAGCTTGTGTTTCAGCCTTTAGCTCATGTTTTAGCCTTTAGCTTTTGTTCTAGTCTTAAGCTTGTGTTTCAGGCTTTTGCTTGCGTTTTAGCCCTTAGCTTGTGTGTAAGCCTTTAGCATGTGTTTTAGCCTTTAGCGCATGTTTTGGACTTTAGCTTGTGTTTTTAGTCTTTAGTTTCTGTTTAATTGTTTAGCTTTTGTTTTAGCCCTTAGCTTGTCTTTTAGCCTTTAGCTTATGTTTAAGCCTTTTGCTCATGTTTTAGCCTTTAGCTCATGTTTTTGCATTCAGTTGCTGTTTTAGCCTTTAGCTCATGTTTTTTAGCCTTTAGCTTGTGTTTTAGCCTTTGACTCATGTTTTTTAGCCTTTAGCTTGTGTTTTAGCCTTTGACTCATGTTTTAGCCTTTAGCTTGTATTTTAGCCTTTAGCTCATGTTTTTTAGCCTTTAGCTTGTGTTTCAGCCTTTAGCTCATGTTTTAGCCTTTAGCTTTTGTTCTAGTCTTAAGCTTGTGTTTCAGGCTTTTGCTTGCGTTTTAGCCCTTAGCTTGTGTGTAAGCCTTTAGCATGTGTTTTAGCCTTTAGCGCATGTTTTGGACTTTAACTTGTGTTTTTTAAGCCTTGGGTTTCTATTTAAGCTTTAAGCTTTTGTTTCAGCCTTTTGCTCATGTTTTAGCCTTCAGCCCACATTTGAGCCCTTAACATGCATTTTATTTTCTTTCTAGTGTTTTAAGCCTCTACTTCATATTTTGGGCTCTAGCTCTTGTCTTAGTCTTTAGCTCATGCTCTATCTCTCTCCTGTTTCTCTGTCTTCTGCTCTTCTGTCCTTTTTCTGTCTGACAGTTAGGCTCCAGTGTCCACCATCACTACAAAATTAATCACAGAAATTGTTTTTAGCAGAGAAAAACACAGATCTCTACCTATCTCTTCCTACTAAACTTCATCAGGTGGTGTGGTGTTGTCATAGAGACTTAGACGTGCTGTAAAACAACCTGGCCCTACTGGACCCGATCAGGAAGCTAAGAAGTAGCATTTAGAAATAACCTTTATTGTTGCTGATAATCTCATTTTAAAGAGTGGGTTTTCTGAATGCTGTAAACAGTCTTGATGACACACGTCAGTTTGTTGTCTAACCTGCTGGAACGTGACTGTCAGGTTTCTGATCACCAGGTCTTCATTGGGACGAGTCTCCCCCTGCTGGAGACACACAGAACTACACGTCAGAAATACAAAACATGAATTTCTAATATTTACCACCTAATTAAAGGTATTTGATCTATTTCTGTTTTAACATTAAGATGTCACACTTTAAGTAGATTCAACCTTTAAAAACTGTTTTCTTACGCTGTAGACGGTGAACGGTCCAAATGCAATCGACTGTTGAGGTGCAGACCAGTAACACTCGCACTTTTTCTGCACTCGACAAAAACACAAAAATTAAACTTGGAACATTTATCACAGAGACAGATGAATAAAAAATTAAATAATAATCAAAACACAAAAAATAATGACTCAGTCTGGATGTAGGTAGTCTGGATTTTCACATGAATGTTGCATTTTTTAAATGATTTTTAACAAAGAACGACTCATTTTTCATTTGGCAGATAAACTAAACACTCTTATGTGAAATACTTTATATAAATGATATTTTTTTTTAAGACAGTTTGGTTTGAAAATCAGCAGAAACTGAGAAAGGTGTTTGATTTACCTTCCCCATCTCCACCTCTCTGCAGGCCATGACTATCACCTGAAACACAAACACATCCAGACGTTAGTCAGAGCCGCCTGTACACATGAATAAATCATCAAAAACTGTGTGTGTGTGTGTGTGTGTGTGTGTGTGTGTGTGTGTGTCTCAAACCTTGATGTTATTCTGCCAGATCAGCCTCCAGAAGTCGGTCACGGTGGAGCTGAGCGGAGCCTGAGCAGCGATGTATTTGTTGTCAGCTGACGCCCCCTGCAGGACAAACACAGACATTACACAAACAGCTGCAGACGGGTGAAGAGGCTGCAGGCTCCAGGTGATACAGAGCTCACAGGTAGACACACACACCTGGGGGACGCACAGGGAGCGTGCTCGTCTCAACAAAGAGCCACACAAAGAAATAAGTGTGGAAATACAAAACGAAGAGCTTTGATGAATTCTCAGAAAAAGAGGAAAAAAAAAAGGATCGAAATGAAAAAATGACTTGAGGAGGAGAGGAGTAAGGACTAAGGGAAGATGAAAAGAAGGGAAAGAGGAGAGGAAGAAACAGGAGAGACAGGTAAATCAAAGGATGGGAGAAAGAAGAAAGAGATAAAGGGAAGGAGAAGGAAGAGAAAAATGGGAGAGTAAAGAAAAAAGGAGAAAAATGGGAGAGTAAAAAAAGGAGGTGTCAGGAAAGAAAATAAAAGGAAACAGTGGAAGAGGAGAAGGAAAGAGGACTTAAAGAAGAGGAAGAAGAGACAAGGGTAGGAGGAGGAAAGAGGAAGAAAGAAGACTGGAAAGTAAAGGAAAAAAAGAGGAAGAGGAGAAAGAAGGAGAGGAAAGGAAAATTGGGATGGTAAAAAAGAAAGTGTCAGGAAAGAGGAATTAGAAGAAGATAAGGAGGAAGAAAAGAAAGAAGAGGAAGAGGAGAAAAGGAGGTATGAGAGAGCAGAGAAGAAGAAGAAAAGTGGAAGAAAGAATACCAGAAAGTAAAGAAAGAGGAGGAACAAGGGGAGGAGGACAAGAGGGGGAGGATAGAGGAAGAAGAAGAGAAGAGGAAGAAAGAAAGACAAGGAGGAGGGGGAAGAGGATTAATGAGAAAGGAGGACAAATAAATGAAAAAAATGAAGAGGAAACTAGAAAAGAAAAAAGAGGAGCTAAAGAAGGAGGAGGAGAGGCCAGAGAAGCACAAAAAGGAGGAGGCCAGAGAAGCACAGTGGATGAAGAGGAGGTAAAGGAGGAGGAGAAGGGGTGTTGTTGACCTTGATGAAGCTGGCGTTGATGTAGTCAGAGTCAGAGTCTGAGGTCAGGGGAGACAACACCACCCGAGACTGATCATCTACACACACACACACACACACACACACACACACACACACACACACACACACACACACACACACGCACGCACACACACTGTAAACATGAGACTGGAACATATGATACAGTAAAACACCTGAGACAGAAAAAAAGACGAGGAGGAAGGAGGTAAGGAGGGATAGAAGGAGGCGTTGTGTTTCCTACAGGGCAGGATGTCTTTGTATCTGTTCTTCTTGATGTTCTCCTTCAGAGCTCCGTCCTCAGAGGTCAGACCCAGGTCTTTCTTTAACGCAATGGTCCTTGAACGCACCGTCTGTCAAACACACAGGGAGGTATTTAAAAAGTCTGTTAAGTCATTAAACACATCATGAAGGTTATAAAACGAAAACCTTTATAGTTTCTCTGAGTTGTGGTGCTTTCAAGGACAGCTGGGAAATAAAAACACTCACCATGCCCTCATTTTCTCTACTGTAAACACACAGTCCTGCTTCCTGGTTCACAGTTTGAGGTTATAAAAAGGTGAAGTTGTCCCAGATTAAACAACATTAAACTCCAAATTTAAGGTAACATTACTCATGCTCTGTCATCAACAAACCTTTGGCCCCTCCAGGTTCACACACCTGATGTAGTCACATGACCTCTTGACGATTATACCTCAGCTCAACCAACTGGTTGAATCAGAAACTTTAGTTTTGGCTGATACAGGAAATTTGAAGTACTGTCTCTTTAAGGACCCCCCTCTCTACACACCCACCTTCACCCATAAGTTGCAACCATGACCTATATGGATGGTAGATACTCATATGAGACACTGAGTTTTTTTTATTGAGCTTTAAATCCCAGATTTCTTCCAGAATTTTTTTTTCTCATTTATCTATTTATTTATTTAATTATTTTTATATATTTTTTTTATTTTATCTATTTTTTATTGATTTTTTCTTTCTTTTATTAATTTTTTTTTCTTTTTTAATTTATCCTTTTTTTAAAATCTTTTTTATTGTTTTCTTTTTTCTTTATTATTATTATTATTATTATTATTATTATTATTATTATTATTATTATATATTTTTTTTTTATGGCAGAAAAACGTCCTTATGGATGAAGTCCCAAAAAGGGGCGGAGTCAAACGCTCCTTTTTGGGACTTCAAGTAAAATGGCACCAGCAAATGGAAGCTTCAGGATGTTTGGTGCCTTTACAGCTCAAAATATAAAAACTATATCATTTAAAAGCCATAAAGAGCCCAGATCTATGGAGTATGATCATTATTGTCTCACGATGCGTTCAAAGACATTCATGTTAACCCTTAAATTAAATACATCATGACCAAACAATTCCTTTTTAACACAGTATTTTCTGTGTATTCTTTATTTTTTCATAGTCATTATAAGATCTATATAGTCAACAAAGTGTCCAAATTTCAGACAGCACCTGAACGCATCTCAGAAGAAGTTCAGATGTAGTGTTTATTCTAACTCTACTTGTTTCCAGCTAAACAAAAAGACATCAGCCGCTAGCTGCAGCCCGAAGTGAGGATTCAAACAAACGATAAATTAAATTTTTCAACAATATGAATCAAAAATATCAAAATATTTTAGGAAAAATGTCAGGGTGAGTCTGATTTTAAAGAAATAAGCTGGAAAAAAATGCAAACTCGGGGACAATTTTCAGCGGCGGATGTGTAGTATGTGTGTGTGTGAGAGCGATAGCATCGGTGTAAAGGTGAACCTGTGACAGAAACATCTCAGGTGTGTCTGCACTGTGAGTCATTTCAGGAACGACAACAAGGAAGCTACAGGAGGTTAATAACCAGCCCATGTGTGTGTGTGTGTGTGTGTGTGTGTGTGTGTGTGTGTGTGTGTGTGTGTGTGTGTGTGTGTGTGTGTGTGTGTGTGTGTGTGTGTGTGTGTGTGTGTGAGGGAGAATGAGGAAGCTAGAGCTAAATAACAAACTTCAAACTTCACAGCCAACCTGTGAACTCAATATAAACAAACACACACAGGCAGAAACTGTGTGTATGCATTTCACTGTGTGTGTGTGTGTGTGTGTGTGTGTGTGTGTGTGTGTGTGTGTGTGTGTGTAGCTGTGTGTGTGTGTGTGTGTGTGTGTTTTAGACTCATTTACATGTGAACATCCCTCCTGATAAAACACATCAGCTGTAAAAACTTCCGTGAGTGTTTTAGGGAAGACAGAGTTCCTGCTGTGTGTGTGTGAAACTGCTCGGCTGGAGTGAAACAGGTTGTGAAAAGTAAAAAGTGAAAAGTGAAAAGTGAAAAGTGATGTTGGGCAAACTGTTCGCTCTGACGGGAAATAAGAGACTGAAAGCGGAGAGGAGGTGCAAAAAACTTAAACGAGCTTCAGTCTGAGAGCTGCAGAGGAGCTAAATAAGGAGTAAGTGTTGTAGGAGGTCAGTGTTGTGGTCAGAGAGGAGTTTAAAGAGGACACAGAGAGCTTTGGTGTCCCTCAGGGCGCCATGATGGGTCCTTCTTTGTTTCATAACGTTTTATGTAGATAAAGACTTTTAGTTTTTTTCTTTCCTGACATTTGAACATAAACTGGCAGAAACTCATCTCACACATGCTGCACTCTCTCTGTGTCTTCCTGTGGTGATGTGGTGTACCCTGGGTGTAATGTGACAGATTAAGATTAAAAAAACACTTGACTCTCAAGACCCTGCAGGTTATTTCTGCCCCCGTCTAAACTCTCTCCAACCACAGTCATATATTCATGTTATGTCACACAGTCGAGAGCAGACGCTACTTTTTAAAGCTTCACTTTCCTTTTTTTAGTTTCCACTTCAGTTTTAGTTTTCTGAAAGTTCGAGGTGATTCTTCCCAGGCTGTTTTAAGATCAGGGTTTATCAAAAATAGAAATTAACGTGAGGCTGCTCACGTCACACCTTTAAAAAACTTACTGACATAAACTGTCTGTACATAAATTCACGCTTTGTTCAAAAACTTATCTTAGTTTTTTTACAACAACAGTATTTAAACTCACACTTTTTCTTGGTTCTGTAGTAGCCTGTACGGTGGCCCTGAAGGACATCAGAATAACAGCTAAAGATCAAAACGCATTCTACCAAATGCAAATAAATATATGGATATAAAAATAAAACAAAATAAAACAAAACAATTAAAAAAATAAAACAGAGCAACACCCCCCCCCCAAAAAAAAAAAAAAATAAATAAATAAATAAATAAAGTAATCAAATAAATAGATATATGTATATAAAAAATGAAACAAAATAAAACAAAAGAAAAAATTAACAAAAAAAATCAAATAAATAAATATAATTATATAGAAAAATAAAACAAAATAAAACAAAACAAAAAAAGAACAAAAAAAACAAAAATACATTAAAAAGAATCAAATAAATAAATATATGTATTTAAAAAAATAAAACAACACACACACACACACACACACACACACACACACACACACACACACACACACACACACACACACACAAAAAAAAAAAAAAAAAAAAACCAGAACAAAAAAAACCCAAACAAAAATGAATTAATAAATCAAAAAAATCCCCGAAGTAAAACCATTTTGCATGGTGCAAAAATATAGAAAAAAATACTAAATAAATACTAAAAAGTGAAAAATATTTTAAACTCACAAACACTTCACAAAAAAATATTTTTTTTTCTTATATTTCATAAAATGCAAAAAAAATTGCAGATGAAAAATTACTTGACTAATAAAAATTTAAAACTGCAAAATGTTTTACCATCATTATTACATTTTATCATTTGCAAATTGAAATATATTCAAAAATGCAAAAATAGCTAAAAATTCAGAAAAACCTTACATAATACAAAAACAAGTTAAAACTGAAATGTATTACAGAAAACGCAAAAAAGTTCCAGGAAACTTTACGAAATCAACACTGAAAAGATATACAAATTAAATTTTGCAACTTAATGCTTTTTTCACAATAAGCTTAAATAGATAATGACAGATTTTTTTTCTCCCTTTTTAAAATCCTGTTTTTTTTTTTTTTTATGTTTTTAAACTCACTGACTTATATTTTTCTTGAGGTTTCAAATCATCTTTATCTTTGATTAAATTATTTTTTCATTCAGGCAGATGAATATGGTGGTAACTGGGGGAAAAAAAGTTGCTTTCTGTAAAATTTTGTGTTACTTTGTGAACTTTTCTTTGTGTTTTTAATTTTTTTTTCTGTGGTTTCTGAAACGGCCTAGTGTTTTGCAAAACATTTATTGTATAAAGAAAATTATCGGGTTTGTTATACATTTTCATTTTTAATTTCATTCTTTTTTTAATAATACAAGCTGTTTTTGGCGTTAAGTAAAAAAATGTTATGTGTACAGTTGAGTTTCACAAAGACTCACAAACCATACCCTGATCTTCCTCCTACATCATGAAAAGTACAAAAACAGGAGTTGTTTTCATCATTTGGCCTCTGGGGCAGTGAATATTTGCTCCTGATCATTTCTGACATAAGACAGAAATAAAGCAAAGATGAAAAGTTTTTACTTGGCTGCAGACACAACCCAACAAACTGAAGTCAAAGAGGTGTTAAAGAAACCTAAACTGGACTTCAAAGAAGTTGAATTGCTGGTTCAGATTTGCATACTTTACAGAAAAACTGATGTTTATCTGATCACCGTCTGCAGCTGATTTAAATACAGTCTGACCTTCCTGGAGAGAGCTTTACACACTGTTATCACTTCTTTACAAACTAGAGTCCTGCACAGAGAAGTGTGTGATGTGCTGAAATGTCTTACACCATCAGTGCTAACCTCAAGTTTCTCAACTCTCATCACTTCTTTTTCAGGGCCTGAGTTTTACCATGTGAGCGTAACTTCAGCCAAAGAGATAAAACTTTGAGTCCTGAGTCTAAAACGTAAAAAAAACATCCTCTGCAGCGATTTAAAGTTAAACTTTTAACTTCAAACTTGTACATCCTGGCTCTAAACGTGTTGATGTGTCAGGTCACACAGAAACAGACTCACGCTGTACTCCTGGTCCAGAGAGTCCGGATCTGCAGACTTCAGAGTGGACAGCAGGGAGGGCAGCAGCTCCATGTCGCTTCAAATAACATCCAGCAAACATCAGAGAGCGACACACACTCCTGACCCTGAGTGTGTGTGAGTGTGTGTGTGTGTGTTTGAGCTGTGGCCAAGCAAAGTGAAATGACACTGGGCTCCTCTCTGTCTCTCTTTCTGTTTTAGTTCTCTCTTTACGTCGCTGAGCCCTGCCTCTCCGTTTACCTCCTCTGTTTGTTAATGATTTAACAGCAGATACCTCTCTCCCTCTCTGACGTGAAACAAGCAGGAAGTGTGAGGAAACGGACTGAACAGAGAGTCCAGGGTGTCACTTCGATGTCTTCATGGGGTCATAAAAAAGCAGATTTCAATCACAAAAAAAGAGATTCACAGATTTGTAGAAATATTTTGTAAATGTATTTGTACTTTAAAGAGGGGTTATTGTATTTTTTGTCATTATTATATACCTCTGATGTCCCTGTAATATTTTTACATGTTTTACAGCTCATAAAAATCCATATTTTTTCTTTCACTTGGTATTTTAGAAAACCCTTATTTCAGCATTTGTCTAAAACTGCTTTCTCTTTAAGGCTCTCCACTCCACAAACCCCCTTCACTCTGATTGGCCAGCCCTCAGAGCTCATGTAGTGACCTCATCATTCCAGCAAGTATGTTGAAGATCACACTCACTTTTTACCCCCAATTTTGTAAAATCACCCCCTTTAAATCAAACTTTTACCCTCAGAATGTGTTGTATTTATATAATTTCTCCTGGGATTTTAATATCGTATAGATACCATTGCTTCTGACACAACATAGTTGATTAATGAGGTTGCATTAAAGGGGACATATCGTGCTTGTTTCTCCTTTTCACTATGCCAGACTAGGATGCCTGTAAAGCATTTCTGCCCTCAGTACAAGTCATTTAGTTCCTTCATTGCCCCACAATAGCGTTCTCAATATCCTCATTTTAGGCCATTCTGAAGATCTCGTTGAAACGCTCCGTTTGGAGAATGACCTCCAGTAACCTCGCAACGTCACAGCCCTTTGTGATCTGATTGGTCAGTTCTATCAGAGGGGCGGAGGGGGTAGAGCCAGGGGGCGGTTTTTGCAGCATGGCAGTATTTACAAAATCGCCACATTGAATGGAGCAGACCGAGCGAGTTTGCTGTTTGCCAAAACTTCACCGTAAGGCATTGATAGCACTAATAAAATGGCAGAGTGTAGGATACGTCCTTTTGTATTGGACCCCGAGTCAGACCCGGACGGTTCTGCAGCTCAGGAGGAAGAAAATCCACCTGGACACAGATCATCTCAGGACGCTTCAGTGTGGTGAGTCAAAGCGGTACTGTAACATGTATAGTTTATACGTGGAAATATAGGCAGACTTCACCAATAAACTATTTCTATAACAGGGCTCCATCCTGCTCCTTCACTTTTCTCTGTCTGTTTTATCCATCATGCTGAAAGTGTGGTCTAAAGATGGCCTCTACCGTCAGTTCCTCACTATGTTATTACCGCAGCATTATTGTGGTCCAGGTTCACAGTGCATGTCAGAACAAGCATGCAAATATCACAGTCTTACAAGTATTACGACATCAGCTAAAGCTACAGTGTTTTAACTGCTAATTCACCATGTAAAGCCGAGCTGCTCAGCAGAGCAGAGTCCCTGCATCCAGCATCTGAGGGGGGATACTCGGCTCTTGGTGGGTGTATCCCTCGGTGGCGGTTGTGTGACTAACTGACATCACAGAGGAGGAGCTGCTTTATCAGGTTACTCCAATAAAAAGAAAGGATCCTCGTGTCGTCACGAAGGTCGAAATCTCGCGGCCAACTGGCAATGACCTATTTTCAGAGGCATCAAATCTCGTTCTAGGATATCAGAAAAAATACAATATCTCATTTTTTGAAAATTCAGGGGGTGAAAGGTCTTGTTTACAAATTTATTACATTATATGTAAGTATTAAATCAGGGATCAGCATGATATGTCCCCTTTAAAGTAAAAATGTTGATTAAGAAAATTTAGCTTTAAAAGGGACTTTTTAAAGTACATGTAGGACACTGACCTCACTCAGAGGGGCAGCAGACAGCGCTGTTGTTGATTGTTGGTTCACAGTAACAGCGTCAGAGTGAGACCTCTGTCCTGTGCTCTCCTCTCTGCTCCTCTCTGTTAGCCGCTCCGTCTCCTCCGCTAGCCTAGCCTGCTAGCTGGCAGCCCGGGTGAACCATGGCCATGTCTCAGGCTCTGTCCGAGGAGGAGTTTCATCGGATGCAGGTGAGAAAGAATCACCAACGCTTTTATTTTAGGTGGGCGGGCTCGCGCGCGGGGAGCTGTCAGGTCTCGGGATCCAGGTGAAGCGTCCGCTACGTGAGGCTAACGGTTAGCTTGCAGGGTGTGAACGGTGAACGGTTAGCCTCAGCTGCTGCTGCTGCAGACAGCGGGGATGTTTTTATTTTAATAACGTGTCAGGAGAGTTTTCTGTCTCTGAATGAACACAAACAGACTCGGGGACAGTTAGCTAAGACACAGACCTGTGTAAAGAGGCAGCTTGGTGTTTGCTAACTTAGCCTAGCCTCCTCCTCAGGTCTGTTTATGTGTCAGTTAGCATGTTAGCATCCACGGGATGTCGCCCTGATGAGAGTCACGGGGTCTGAGGCACAGCTAACAAACACACACAGCTGTGTCATTGTTTATTAACACGTTAAAGAGTTTAATTAATAACTACGGTAGAAGGAACCAGGTGTGTCAAATTTATCCGCAGAGAGAGAAGGAGCTAATCAGACTGACACCTGTTAGCATCATGCTACCTGCACACGGTGTTTACATACAGACACGCTCATCTCTGCAAGGTTAGACCAGTTTAAGAGTAATGTAAGGACATTATATTAATATCAGGGTCTGTTAATTATTTGGTTTAGATTTATTTTATTTAGCTTTGATTTTATTGGTTCATATATTTTTGAGTATTTCATTTGTGTTGACATTATTTTTAAGTTTTATTGGTTATTAGATATATGTCAGGGCTGAAACCCAAGAACCAGGACAGTAATTTTTTTAATTTGAGTTAAAAAAAATATTTATAATTTTTATAATTTTTTGAAAATATTTTTAGTATTATTTTGTTTGTTTTATGAGTGATAATAATCCAGTTTTGCAGTTTTTAAACTCTTTAACATGCTTTCTGTGCATATTCTCTTCGTCATTAGTATATTATTTAGTTATTTAGCGTGTTAGTATAATTTAATGTCAGCTATTAAGGCAAAAAAAAAATCATAAGCCATGTAACACAGATACATTTTTTGACAGAGGAATTCTTTGTCTGAGCAGATTCAGATTTTAAAGTCACAAACATTTATGTCCATTTGAAGTGATAGAGGATGATAATGTGTGTTTTTGTGTGTGTGTGTGTGTGTGTGTGTGTGTGTGTGTGTGTGTGCAGGCTCAGCTGTTGGAGCTGCGGACTCAGAACTACCAGCTGTCCGATGACCTCAGGAAGAACACGACAGGTAAAACACCTGAGTGTGCTCTATTTGTGTGAGGAGGAATGGTGGGTTTGGTCGCTGTGTTTATACTCGCTCTGACAGACAAAGAAAACACCTCAGTGCGCCCTGAAGCTCGAACAAGATAGAAGGAAGGATTCGGGTGTTCAGATTTAAAAAGTCTGTTATCAGGCGTCAGTCAGAGCTCAGATAGGGGGTAAGAAGTCTCAGCTCTATCTCCTGATCTGCTGTGTCAGCTGTTATCTTATGTAGAGGATGTGGAGACGCCCATATTTACATTAAGGTGGAAACTCCTACAGAGGGCAGTAATGTTAGCAGGTAGATCATATTAAGATTCAATCTCACATTTGACAAAGCATGCAGGGGTCTTCAATCTTTACTTTCATAGGAGCCTCAGCTCACCTGGGTTGAAATCATTCAGGAGCCACAGAATCAAATTTATATTCTCAATGAAGACAATGAGTGTATGAAGTTACATACGTTGTTAAAACCAAGTGAATGATTATCTAATAAGGTGTTTTTTTAATTCATATAATTGCACATATGATGTCTTAAATTTTAAGTTTAAAAAAAAAATCCAAATATAAAAGAAATAGAAATTAAAAAATTGCATAACAAAACCAAAAATTCTTCATTAAAAAAAATACAAATATGTAAAAAAATTATTGAAATTAAAAAAAGGTGCAAAAACTTAAAAAATTAAAAAATAAATTTGAAAAATGTCAAAAATGTTTAAAATTTCAAAAAGTTGAAAGGCTTTCATAAATTAATTTAAAAATGTTTTCAAAAAGTTGCAAAAATTAGCCATTTTTTTTATTTAAAAATTAATTAAAAAATTGAAACACAAAAATAGCAAAAATACTTGCAAATGTTGAAATTTAAAAAAAAAAAGAAAATTATATAAACTTTAAAAATATGCAAAAAATTCAAACAAATTTGAAATTGCAAAATTTTGCAAAAATAGAAAAAAAAAATATCAAATTTAGATTTTATAACATGTATTGATTACTTTGCTCAACTCATCTTTTTTTTTTTTAATTTGTCTAATGTTTTGCCACATATCAAGCATTTATGTTAAGTCGGCACGTCGTCAGTTATATGAATCCATCCAGACAGAATTAAAATCTGTATTTTCTTCCAGATTAGTCTTTTTGTAGATGTAGTTATCTTCCCAGGGCTGAAAAACTTGAAGTTAGCCACAGGAGCATGGAAAGTTGGTGGGCTGTTGATGTTGTAGGAGGTGAAGTAGAGCAGTGGCAGGCTTTATTGACAGATGGGATGAAGATTTAGTTCAACTAAATGTTAACACAGGATTTTATTTAGTGTCACTGTCTTTAATCATCAATACCCTCTGTAAGAAAAATAACAATTCTTTATTTCAATACTATTTTTTTAAAAGCTACAAGGAGCCACTGCAGAGGAGTCAAAGAGCCACATGAGGCTCCAGAGTCATGTCAAAACATCTTGCTGCGCTGAGATCTGTACGTTCAGAAAGTATTTGGTAACTTCTGCTAAATATAACCTCAGTGCGTCAGTTTCTCTGTGTCGAAACTTTGCTGTGAAAACTGAAGGGAGTGATTGTAAAATGCTGTAAAGATCAGATTTAACGGAGGCTGCTGCTGTCACAACTTCCTCCTGCTGCTGTGTGATCCACTGATCACATTTTTATTGAAAGACGATCAATTAATGACCTATAACAATCAACAAAGGAGAGTGTGCGAGGTGCAGCTGCAGTCATACTCCAGACCAGTTGTGCAAAACTTTCTGGACGTTGATGCAGGTTGTGCTTCACAGCTTTCAGATAATGCATCTGAAATGCATTCCAGCAGAATACCTGGTGACTCAAGTGAGACGATAACAGTTTCAGAAAATACTGGAGTCCTTGTTGATTCAGAAAAACAGAGCAGACGTTTTTTTTTTTTTTTTTTTTTTAAGTTTTCTGACTGAAAATGTCTGGACTAGTTTCTTTAGCTTGACCCACGGCTTTTCCAGTGACTGATTTAATTATTTGATTGTGTTATATAATTGTTGAGAGGTTCAAACAGTTGTCACTCCTTTCCTCATAATCGCCTGTTATAAAATTAGCACCAGATCTTTACTGGGGATTGGTACCAAATTAGGTACTTTTACAGGTACCGACCGAATTCTGTCAAAAGTACCGGGTATCGATTCATGTAAAATCAAAAGGTACCATGTTTAGGTACTTAAATGCATCCTTGTGACTGTGTGGGAGTGGAAGAGTAGGTGATTTTCCATGCTGGACATGAACACAGCATTGCAAGGTTATATATTGAAGAATAATAATAAGAATAAATATGTTAAATTGAAAAAAAATCTATACTTTATTATTGAACAAACTGATATATTTTTACCACATAAACACAAAAAAGTACCGAAAATTGGTACCGTTGGGTACCGATACCAATTGCCAGGTACCGGGCATCGGTTCCGTATCGTTTCAAATGTGAAAGGTACCCATCCCTAATCTTTACCAGACTTGCTGAAATGATGAAGCCCTGTTTCCACCAAGTGGTCTGGTACGGATCAGTACAGTTTGGTACGGGTTGGATCAGTGAAGCCTGATCCTGTTTGTGTTTCCACAGCCAACTGTGCCCTTCTTGGTAGACGGCGTGTAAGCCATGTCAGCTACGTAATAGCATGACGGCATAGCAGCTTGAAAGCATGACAAAGAAAAACGTGACACTGTGAACACAGAGAAACCGTGTGGTGACACCAAACAGGAAGTCGACTGGACATTTGAACGTGGCGGGGTTATGTGTTGTTCTTTATTACTGCTGTCACAACGAAGTGCAGTGTTTCTAGCTCCACCTTCTGGGGTTGGATCGGTTTAGTCTGGCACCTGAACAAAAGGGAACCAAAAAGTGGTACGGTACGGGTAATTTCAGAACCTGTCCCTGCTTTAGTCAGAGTAAACGCCACAAAATGCGTGCTGTACCGAGACACACTGAACTGAACTGCTTGGTGGAAACTGGTCTGTAAGGATCTTATAACTGGTTTATGACACATTGGAGGGGGGGGACCTCAAACACTAAGGATAAACACTAAAATAAGTGTTTTCTAAAACACCAGAGAGAGAAATCAGGATTTTTACGAGCTGTAAATCATATAAAAATACTACAGTGGCCCCAGAAGGACAGGTTAGAGACTAAAAAACACACATACCCTCTCTTTACTCTCTTTAATTTTTCATCTGAAGCAGGGGCCCCAACCTTCAGCTTTGTTTAATTTATGAAATGAATAATTAAGATGCATTTTATTTAATTTATGATTCAATCCTCTCAAACACGTCTCAAACCGTTTGAAAAAGCAGATTCGAACATGTTAGTGTCTGTTAGCGACAAACAGATAAACAGATGGTTTCTGTGTTTCAGAGCTCAACGCCGTCCGTCAGAAGAATGTCGTTCTGGAAAGAGATTTTGTCAAAGCACAAAAGGTAAAAAAAAAAAATTAATAAAAACAAAGTTTTATTTTTATTTTCTCATAATCTGCTGAATTAATGTTTAACTTCTGCTGTTTTTGTCTCCTCAGGCTTTAAATAAGAGCAAGAAGGCTCAGGTGAGCTCTCTTGTGTGATTGCTGTGACTACTTAAGATTTACACAAATCACCAGCTCCCTCTGGTG
This sequence comes from Halichoeres trimaculatus, assembly GCF_033239565.1. Taxonomy (NCBI): domain Eukaryota; kingdom Metazoa; phylum Chordata; class Actinopteri; order Labriformes; family Labridae; genus Halichoeres; species Halichoeres trimaculatus. The sequence goes on along the minus strand of NW_027437189.1, from coordinate 2,983,785 downwards.
GCGAACATATGTATTACACACAGTGTGCACGTCATATAATTATTTGTAAAGTCCCCTTTTTGTTGTACACACAGCTGCTGCAGCGTTGGATTTAATAAAAAGCTGAATTTGTTGTGTGTTGCAGGAGGTGGAGGCGTTGCTGAGTGAGAACGAGATGCTTCAGGGGAAACTTCACAGTCAGGAGGAAGACTTCAGACTACAGAACAGCACGCTGATGACGGAGCTCTCCAAGGTGACCACGCTCACATTTCCTCCGTCCACTTCCTGCTGATCATCCACCAGCTCCTCTAAATGTCCGTCCCTGTGTTGGTTTCTCCAGCTGTGCACACAGATCGAGCAGCTGGAGCAGGAGAACAAAGGCCTGAAGGAAGAGGGAGGAGCCTCTGCACCCAGCCCCGCCCAGAACGCCACCTCCGCCCCTGTGGATGGAGAGCTGCTCCGCCTGCAGGCTGAAAACTCCGCCCTGCAGAAGAAAATGAAAGGTGGGGTTGATACAGGGATGTTTGACAAACAAAAAGGGACCTGAGGCAGAGCCCTGAGGAACTCCAACTCTGTGTGTATCGCCGTTCAGTGTGTCTGAAAACAGGTCATAGCTGGGTGTGTGTCATTAAGGTGGGGGTGTAAAAAAGTTTTCAGATTTAAGAATGTGGGTTCAGAGTTATAAACTCACAGAAAAGTTTGCAGTATGATTTTCAGGTGGATTTAATCCTTCCAACGTTTTCCTTCAGCCCTCCAGGAGCACTACGACAAAGAGCTGCAGCGACAGGCGGGCGCTAGCACGGAGACAGACGGAGCTGCCAGCGCTAACGGAGTCTCTGATGTCACAGGAGGGGAGGAGCCAGCAGCAGAGGGAACCAATGACAGAACAGAACAGGTGAGTGTTGTCGCAAATATTCCTATTTTTACCTCCTAAAAGGAGCTAGGAAAGCTAATCTAGCGTAATTCTAACATGTTTTAATGTGTAAATGCAGACTAAGGGAATTAAAAAAAAGTGGAGTCTGGCTGGTTTGTGATTACAAATACGATTAAATACCATAAAATTGGTCTTTATAGACAACAGATTGAAAAAAAACAAACAAAAAAAGGCATTTTCAAATGACCTACATCCATGTTTTATGAGTGTGCATTAAATCTTGCAAACAATGTACAGACATACTTTTTCACACCCCTCCATTTTCTTGAAAAAAAAAAAATTAAAACCACTGTATCAAACAAATACAGGGATGAAAGATGATCTAAACCTTGCAACAGAAAATAAAAATAAAAAAATAAAAAACAAATAAATAACAATTATAATAAGATTTTCTTTATGTTTTTCATTTGTTTGATGGAAATTAGCACTATTTTTACATTTATTTTTTATGATAACATTAATGATATAAAGACCAACAACTAACTAAGGGTGTATGTTGTAAACAAAGAAGGACCCATCATAGCGCCCAGAGGGACACCCAGACCAACAGTAGCAGATTACAACTCTTCTTAAAATCTTCTTAAACCAGCCAATCCCTGCATTTAGATAAAAAACACAGCTCATTTATTTTATTTTCAGAGCTAAGCTAAGCTGCTAATTTTCTGTATGTTCCCCTTCGTTTGCAGACGGCGGCTCAGCTGGAGCGCACAGAGAAACAGCTGCGCGGTGAGTGTCTTATTTTTGCTTATTAACAACATTTCACCTTAAAAACAGGAACTCCTATCCTGTCATGTGATTTTTAAGAAACACTAGTCCCATAATTATACAACAAAAGTGTTCAATTAGACATATTTACTTTTCTTTTTCAGTGTTTTTATCGTGTTGTTTTTTACATTCAGTCGTCGACTTTTTGACCAGTTTGAAAATCACATGAACAAAAACAGGAGTTCCTCTCTGACAGGTCACCAACTCTTTCTGCTTTTACTCACACATACGTAGCTGTACAGATTAGCTAAATCAGCTGTTTTATTTACTATCTGATGTCAACTTAAAGGGACAGTCTGCTTTTATTCATGCTTTAAAAACTCCACCAGCTCCAAACTGCTTTAACAAACTGTGGTGACTTCTTAGCTGATCTTTCTGTTTCTAAAAATTCTCAAATACCGGCTGTTTTTTATTTTTCTGATCAAAGATCTTCATTCATAGGAAGTTACAGAATTCGGCCTCCTCTTCGTAATGTTTTTGAAATTTAAGTTGTTGTTTTGATAAAACTGGAGCCTGTATTTGAGAATGAGTGTTGAATCTGCAGCCTGGCTTTGTTGAGGCGTAGAGCAGCTAGCTGGCTCAGGGCAGACACACACTACGAGCTGACCCCGTGGAGAAAACAAGAGATTAAAGCTGGAGTAGGAAACCCAGCACATGTGGGTTAGGTTTTTAAAATATACGCCTGTTTCTGGCCTTGTTCAAAGCCGCGCCCCCAAAACACACAAACCAGTAGACCACAATCCAGGCAACGAAATCTGGATCAGCAGCTCCCATTTTGTGTCAGTTAACGTTAATTGATGCCGTATTTTTGGATTAATAATTCCTTAAATAAAAAAAAAATCTTTTAACACTATAATTTTTCATTTAGCTGGATTTATGATAACTGAAACATTTTCGACTTTCTTTGTGTGATTATGAACGCTGTATTCGACATGATTTGTAAACTAGCTTAAACTGAGGCAGCTGTAGCTTGATATTAACGTCACTTAAGTACTGTTGTGGAGGCTGTTCCTCTATTAATTATGCCGCCTGTGTTAAACACCAAAAGTACAAATTGATAATATATGTATTCACTTGGGTCAGTACACTGTGTAAGGTAACTGGAGTCATATAGAGCAGGGCTGTCCAATTTGGGGCCCGCGGACCAAAGTTGGCCCACCAGGGATATTCTTTCGGCCGCCGCCCATGTTTTAATTTTTATTTTATATACATATATACTTTTAATTATCATTATTATTTTCCCACTCATTATTGATTTATGGTTTCACTTCCTCTCCACTTCAGACAGAAAGTTGCTGTGTTAAAAGAGTATAAACTACTTTATTTAAAGGTCCCATCTCCTGCTCCTTTCCTGCAGTTTAATCTGGATCATTGATGTCTTCATGAAATGGTAGTAACATGTTTTGGTCCAAAAAGCCAATAAATCAAGCACAGCAGCATTGTTTCCAGGCTCTCATAGCCCCTCTGTTCAGAACGCTCTGATTTAGTGGGCGTGGCCTTCATATGTAAATGAGCCACCGCTGATACCGCCCCGCTCTTCCACGTCACTGAGAGCGGCGCCACGAGCTCCGAGTGCACAATGTTAAGAAAACAGCGAAGCTCGTTTACCGTAACATTACAGGCTAAAACAACAGGCTAACTGCAGCTAAAGTTAGCATCCTGAAGCTAACACAGAGACAGGGGGGACACTGAGGAAAAGCTCTTCCATCTGCTCCACAGCACACAGCATTTAAAATACTCACATTTCCAGGGTCCCAGGTTTGTTGGAGGATGGTTGGTAATGCGCCTGGATTCAGGACCAGTCTATTAATAATTAAATTAAAGCAAATACAGTTGTCATTTATAAGGTGAAAAAAGTCAAAGGAAAGGTGTCCAGTTTTGTTCCTATTCCTTATTTTAAAAGGATGGAAAATGCACTATTTTGGTTTCATAGGAGCATGTTGTGTTCTATGTTGTTCAGGTTATATTCCACTGAATGTCTTTGGAGACACAGGCCCAGGATTTCTGCCATACATACACAGGAAAGAAAAGTGTTTTTCATTTCCAAAATTACTATATGAGTACTTATTTTGCACAATTATGCTATAGACATATTTAATATCACGCACTACAACATGAACGTTCAGTTTTGACCCGCGACCCTCCACCCTGATTCGTTTTTGGCCCTTCACTGTAAAGAATTTGGACGCCCCTGATGCAGAGGCTTTCGTAGCTTTCAGGCTTTGCGATGTGTGTTTTCCTGGTGTTGAAATCAGGTAAAAATAAATGTTAGGAGAAGATTTCTGGCCACATGTCTATGTTTGCGGACCCCTGGTTCTTTGGTAGCTTTTACAAATCAATGTTGAGCCCAACTCTTCTTAATTTCATGTCATATTCCACATTTGTCCCGGTCTCCCCAGTGCTAAGCGAGGTTTGTTTTGCTGCTCAGTCTGGCAGAAAGCGGGTGTGTGTGGGGAAGTGACGGAAACGCACACCCTGTATTGTTAAAGAGTTTTTGGGACTACATGTTATAGAAATGTAAAAGACTTTTCAGTATTTATGAACTAAAATGTTCCTGCTGTAGAAAACCTGCTCCAGCTTTAATAAAAAATAAAACTCTGGTGATCGTAGCCTCATAAATCTGGTGTTTTCTGACACAGCTGCAAAACCAAAACTCACTTACTGTACTGGGCTTTATCATAAAAACATCAAAATAATCTAAACACAATGAACTTAAATAAGACACTTTTAAATCTTTGAAATGATAAAAAAAAAACATGTTTAGAAGAAGGAAAGTTTTAATGTAAGGCATCTTATTTATCTACACAAACTGAAATTAGAAAACAGAATGAAACAGTTTAAAAAAAAAAGAAACTTCCTGAAACCAGGTGGAAATTGTATTTATTTGTGGAAACAGTTCAAAACCCCCAATCTGGAAATCGGGTGATTCAAAACCTTTAACCCAAATTTCTGGACTTCCTGTTGAGATTACACCATGACCATAAGAGGGTTTTTTGTAGGTCTTAGTGTGATACACTTCACCTGTAATTTTTATGAACAAAGGTTGAACTGTGTTAAAGGGCTGAATTTATGAAAGTTGTAATTCTAGGGGGCGCTATTGAGCCATTTTGGAGGATTTTTTCTCAGGATCAAAGATATGAAAACTGACACTTGACTGGATGTGTGAGCAAACGCTAGTGCAGAATGTGCTGGCGTAGCTTTTATTGGCAGCGTCCAGATTTCCACGCCGTCAGTGAACGCACCGCCACACATTTTGACTTTGCAGCCGAGCCAGAAAATGCTTCAGGTTTTTGTTCAGATTCAAAAGATTCAAAGCAAAGACGCCCGTCAGAGGTCAGGGAGAGCTAGCAGCAGGTGCAGTGTGTGTCTGGCCTAACAGACTGCCCCCCTGCTGTGTGCGGCGCCCCCTTTAGGCCTGTCAGAGAAGAGCGTAGAGAAGATTGTAGGTAAGCAGGCAGCGCTAGGCTGGTCGGCTGCTCTCTGTCCAATAACTCACTGCTTTGGACCAGAGCTGGAGATGGCACTGAACACCGAGCAGGAGGAGAAGAGGCTGCTGAGGGAGCAGGTCCACAGCCTGGAGGTACGCTCACACACACACACACACACACACACACACACACACACACACACACACACAATCCCACACACGCGGTTTATAGAAGCAGTCTTGTAATAATCTGTTGTTATCCTCTGAAATATCTGCTGTACGGTTCCTTCAGGCGTCCAAACAGGCAGAAATCAGCAAACTGCAGGAGGAGATCACAAAGGTAAAGATCCTCAGACCTTATCAGACTCAGGACTTTGATCTCTACATGTTAGATCTCTCTAACATCGCGTTGTCTGTCTCTTCTTCAGCTGTCTGACAAGTTAAAGAAGAAACAGGAGAGGTGAGAGGTTGAAAGTGCAGTTTTTGTCCAGCAGAGGGCGCACATGCTATATAAAACAGACTTAGATTGAGCAGGAAGTGATAAAAGTTTGTGTTTCTTCAGTTTCCAGCGTCTGCAGGGGGAGAAGGAGGCTCTGTACAACGACAGCAGGTCAGACAGTAGAGTCAGTTATCCTGATGATAACACTGATACTGCCACAGCCACCGCTGACTGACCACTTTACGTCTCCGCAGGACAAAAATCGATGAGATCAACCAAAGAAAAGAGGAGGAGCTGAAGGCCATGAACCTCCGCATCCAGAAACTACAGTCAGACCACATGGCAGCCAATCAGGTGAGAGCTCAGACCTCCACAGAAACTCATGAACAAAGTTAAAGACGTGAGGATGTGAACGTTTGCTGTGTTTTGTTTCAGCTGACAGCAGAGCTCAGAGAGCAGCTCCAGAGCAAAGACAAAGAACATGAACTGGCTCTGCACAACCTAAAAGACCAGGTAACACACACCTAAACACACACACACAGTCTTCTGAAAGAGGGCAGGAAATGCATAGCAGCAGCTTCAGCCTGTGAGCCTGAACCCTGGGAAAAGACAGCCGTACCAACAGATTGCTGCAGATCTTATGAAAATCTAAAAGTTTCACTGGATTTCAAATCTTAGCTTCACATTTGTCTAAGTCATCTGCAGGTGATGAAGCTGTGAATTTAGAGTTATGGTAAAAAAATAAAATTTTGAAATGTTTGCAGATAAATTGATTTTTTTTGGAACTTTTGCAAAAACTTTGAAAATTAAAAAAGGTATGAAGTTTTTACAAACTTTAGAAATTCAAAAAAAAATCAAGAAATTTTGGCAGATTTTATTAATTTCACTTTTGTCTTTAGTTTTTGCCATTTTTTTCAAATTTTCAAATTTTTGCAAATGTAAATAAATTCCAAAAATTTCAAGAAATATTGGTAGTTTTTTTGAATTTCACTTCTGTCCCTAATTTTTTGCCATTTTTTTTCAAATTTGCAAATTTTTGAGATTCAAAAGAAAATTCAGACAGTTTTGGCAAATTTCCTAAATTTAAAAAAAATACAAGCATCTACAGATTTTTAAGTATTTTTTTGTTAAATTTTTGAAACCACAATAAATTTGCAATCTTTAAAGAAATCTTTTTTTTTTAATTCCTGAAAAATTAAAAAGACAAGACATCACATGTACAATTTCATAAATTGAAGCAAAACCTCTTGTTTTGATAACTTTTCACTGGATTTTAACTATGCATTGAATGTTTTACACTCTAAAGTTGTGAAGGTAAAGTAGATTTTGTGGCTCCTGAATGACTTTAATCTAGGTGAGATGGGGGCAGATCCCAGACCCCTGGTCTGGACTGAAAGAATTGGATTGGACTTCTTTAGGCTCTGCTGCTCTGCTCTCTTAAGATTTTTTGAAGACGTCTCCCTGACAAAGTGATTCTGAATTTAAGAAGCCGTACTCTCTACAGAAAACATGAACACACTCAGAAACATTGGATTGACGCTGGTTTAGTTTCACTTTGGCGGTGGAGACGTGCTGTGTGTTTTCTGTCTGCTGCTCTCTGTGTGTTTCTGACCAGCTCCTCTTCTTCTCTTCTCTTTCTCTTTTATTTTGTTAATTTTTTCTCGTCCATCTTCCCTTGTTTGGTTTGTGGGTTTCTATCTGGTTTGTTTCTGCCCTCCTCCTCTCTCTGCTGCCCCCTGCCTGTGGTGTGCTGCGCTGCAGGTAGCCAGTCAGAGCGCAGTCAGTCAGGAGCAGGTGGACAGCATCCTGCAAGAGAACGATGCTCTGAGGACAAACCTAGCTGCTCTAGAACAGGTAATGAGACCATCACGTAGAACAGGTTCTTAACTTCACCTGAGGAACATTTCATCAACATCACTCCATCTCTGAGGACTAACTTTGGCTGCTCTAGAAAAGTTATAAACCTATTAAACTAACTCAGAGTTAGAGTCTCAACCTAGGCCACACAACAGGAACCACACCTGAGAACATTCATAGAACCCTGACCTGGATACCGAGAGGTGATAATCCAGAAATTAAAGGAAGGTAAAAGTGTAATCCTAGAAAGGGTCCTCCAGACCGACCTGTTTGCTCTAGATCAGGCGATCTCCTCAAAGACTGGGATTCAGAGTTTAAACAACATCTCTATGGACCTACAGAGCAACGCAGAGAAGAAAAAACAGTCTGGATTTCAACTTTTTGCAGCTGATTTTTTTTTTCTCAGGAATCTGACTTTCTCTAGAAAATTCAGAGTTTTGTTTTTTTTTCTAGAATTTCACCTTTTTTTCATACAGATCAGAATTATTTTAAACCCAGGACTTTTTCCCCTCAAAATTCAGATTTTCTTTTCTGCATTTTATTTCCTGCACAGTTTTCAAGAACAGGTGTTTTTTTCTCAGGGTTCTGATTTTCTCGGGAAAATTTCAAATTTTTTTGTCTTTCTAGAATCCAACTTTTTTTTCCCTCGCGTGATTCAGCACTTTTTTTTTTCATAGGGCTGTTTTTTTCCTTCAGAACTCTGGATTTGTCTTGAAAATCTTGAATTTATGTTTTTCCTTGCACAGTTTTCTAGAGCAGCTGTTTCCTTTCTTGAAAATTCAATTTTTTTTTCAAGTGTTTCAACTTTTTCTCTCTGAGCTAATTTTTCCTCAGAATTTCATTTATTTCTTGATTTTTTTTGTCCTGGAGTTCCATCTTTTTCCTTTAAAATTTGTCCATTTTTCTAGAATTAAAATCTTTTTCACCTTCCACATGCCAGACTTTTTTTCCAGCTGAGCTTTTTTTTCTTGGAATTTTGACTTTTCCTGCTATTCTTTTTTTTTTTAATTCTGATTTTTCTTCAACTATTTTGACTTTTTTCTCCAATTTTTCACTTTTATCTTGATTTTGCATTTTCCCCCAAAACTCTGACATTTTTCTGCTGTAGTTTGACTCTTTTTGTCAGAATCATACTTTTTGATATGAGACGAGGCTGAAGGAAAGGGTTTCTGGATTTCAACCTTAAAATCAAATTTTAAGAAAAAAGCATGCAAGAATATTTTTTCCCTGACCCAACGTCCAAAAATAATTCTTCAGCTGACTTTCTTTTGTCTGTAGCTCATACTCTGACTGTATAAAACTCTGTTCAGCTTAACCCTTTAACCACTACCTGAGGCCTCACCAGAGGATTTTCTAGAAAAGGTTTAAATCTAGAGAGCATTATCTGAGCGGTAAACTTTTAAAGCAGAACTCATCATCTCTTTTATTAAGAAGTAACGTAGCTGCTGTAGAGCTGATAATAAACCAAGAGAACATCAGACACACCTGAGAAGAACTGTTGGTCAACGTCTGACTGAGTCTGGACTCTTCTTTCAGGAGAGCAGAGCTCTGAGGACTAGTCTGTGTGCTCTCGAACAGGTAACTATGTTAGACTTAGATCTTTGACCCCCTTGGACCTTAAATACTGATCTAGATTAGTCTAGAGTCCAACATCCTTTAACTAACTGAACGTAGAAGCGACCCAGAATTATAACCAACATCCCAGATAACTCAAGATTACTACGAGATACTCAGGGTTTGTTGAGCTTGATTTGTGGTGCAGGCTCTTGAAACTGTGTTTAAAAATCTAGATGATAAAACGCTGTGGCACGACAGTTAGCGTGACTTGATTTAAAGGTTTAACATCGAACTGTTCGTCCTCTTAGTCGTTCATCTCCATCTCTCCTGATCCATCCTCTCCCGACCCTACCTTAACGACGTTTAATCCTCAAAATGATGATAAAATTAACCAGAGGCATCATCAGAACACTCAGTAAATGATTAGTTTTAGTCTTTTCCCTCTATCATGTGTTTACATCTCTTCGCTAACGTCTCTCGTCGTTGCCGTTTGATGCTTCGATGGACTAACTCTGACCTCCTCACCCCGTCCTCTCATCTCCATCAAACCCTGAAAATAAACATGGCGGTCACTCCAGCTGAGCCTAATTAACATTGTCCTCGTCTTCAGATCCAGACGGTGAAGACTCAGGAGATGAATCTGCTGCGCGAACAGCAGGAGGCGCTGACGTCCGAGCTGCAGCAGAGACGAGCCGAGCAGGAGAGTCTGTTAGCTCAGAGAGACGACCTCAACTCCCAGCTGCAGGTAAAACGCTAATAAACACAGTGTCCGTGTGTTTTCATTAAGTCTGAAGAGACTGTTTTACTTTTTGAGCTGAAGATTAAAAACTGGATCATTTCTGACTCTTCGTCCTGCAGGAGTCGAGTTTTGCAAACAGGAAGTTGTTGGAGCAGCTGACAGAGGAGGGGACGGAGAAGGAGAAATTGCTGAGGGAGCTGGACGAGGCCAAGAAGGTCACACACACACACACACACACACACACACACACACACACACACACACACACACACACACACACACACACACACACACACACACACACACACACACACACACACACACAATGATGTTTTGGTGTTTACATTGTCAGAGTCTCATTATGCAAATTACACATCCTAGCCCCTCCCTCCCCAAACCTTCCCTTCACGCCAAAAGAGTGACAGGAAGTTGAAACTGAAAAAAGACAGTAAGAGAAAAAAACATCAAAATGCAAAAAAAAAATAAATAAATGAAATGATATATATAGAATTTAATATCCATGTTTTTAACTCTCGCAAAACATTTTTAACACCTTTTCCTGTTTTCATGCCCTAATTCTTTTTTTATTATACACATTTTTCAATGTCAAACATTGAAGTAACTGTTTTGGCTCTACAAAGGGTGAAAAATTAAGTTTATAACACTGCATAAAAAAGTTATTATAACAAAGCATCAAAATCCATTTTATTACAAATCTTCAGTGTGTTTAAGCCTGATTTCAAAGAAAAATCTCCAGCCCTCAACATTTATTCCAAGAAAATAACTAATTTTATGTGTTTTTAATGTCCTCAAAGTAAGTCAAATCTACCTGTGATAATCACACGTTTATTAAAGTGTGTGTGCGCAGACGGCAGAGAAGAGGAAGGCGATGTTAGATGATATGGCCATCCAGCTGAACCAGGAGAAGTCTGACCACAAGGAGGCGCTGTCAGACCTCAAACTGCAGCATGAGAAGGAGGTGAGCATTAAAAATGGATTATCTTTTCCAGCTTTTGTGGTTAAAATCTTTATGTTTCTGACTTTGAATCAGGTTTTTATGATGTGTGGAAACACAGAAAGCTTTGTTCGTTGACAGACTTCACTGTTTTTGTCTCAGGTCCTCGGGGTGAGGGCTCGGTATGAGAAGGAGCTCAGGGGACTCCATGAAGACAAGAACCGCTCAGAGGAGGAGATCAGACAGCAGCTCAGAGATGAAAAGGTAAAAATGTTTGATTGACAGATGATCAGCAAGACGGAGACTCTTAAACATATGTCGAGGAGACAAGGTGAAAAGTGTTTTATCTGTATCATCCTCTGGTCTCTGTCCTCAGGCTCGTACCAAGGAGCTGGAGGGTCTCCAGCAGAGGGTGGAGGAGCTGCAGGCTCAGGTCCTGTCCATGGAGGGCACCAAAGGATGGTTTGAGAGGAGACTGAAGGAGGCCGAGGTCAGTGTACAGGAAGCTCAGAGACAACATGAAGTAAAATCATTAACCAACTTTAAGAGGATTTTCAAAACTCTCAGTTATTTTTAATTTAAAGAAATGAATCATTTTAAGCTCTGCAGCATTGATTTAATCATTCTTAGTTAATGAGACTTTAGGCAAGTCTGATGGTTTAATGCATCATAGAAAAAACACTACAGCAGGTGAACAGGCTGCAACATCATCCTTCACCTGATCAAAGTGAGTCACTGAAAGTTTCCAGCCTCAAATTGTTCCTCTAACCTAAGGTCTTCAACCTGTGGCTCTGGAGCCTCATGCAGCTTTTTGACTCCTCTGGAGGAAAATACAGATTTTAATTCTGAGGATAAATTCATTTAACTAACAAAGTGCCGGCTTAATATACATGATTGATATGTGGCAAAACATCAGCAAACAACAAAAAATGCTGAGTTAAGCAAAAAAATCAATACATGTTATGAAATCCAAGTTTTGTAATAATTTTTCCACTTTTTTGCAGATTTTTGCAATTTTAAAATTGTTACAAAGTTTTGCACATTTTTTTGTGTTTCAAAACAATTTTTTTTAACTTTTTGAAGTGTAACAATTTTAACATTTTTTTGCAAATTTAGAACAATTTTTGCAACTTTTTTAAACTTCAAATATTTTTGATGTTTTTCACATTTTTGAAATTTCAATCTCTCCAAAATTTTTGCAACTCTTTGTGTTGAAATTTTTTAAAAATGTTTGCAACTTTTCAAAAAAAATTGAATACTCTGCCCTTTTTTGGGTTTTGAAATTTTTCCAATATGTTGAGATTTTTGCAAATTTTTTAAACTTTTTCCAAAATTTTAAGAATTTGTAAAATTCTGAAATTTTTTCAACTTTATGAAATTTTAGTTATTTTTAACATTTTGCAAATGTCCAAACTTTAAAAAATTGTGAAATTTCAATTTTTTATTTATTATTTTTTATTTTGTTTATTTGCAATTTTTAATTTTTTTTTAATACTTTTTGACACTTGAAAATGTTTTGAATGTTAAATTTTTCTGTTTTTTTTGTTGATTTATTACATTTAAATTTTTCAATTTTTGCAAACTTATTCAAACTAAAAGAACTAAGACATCACATGAGCAATTATATCAATTAAAAAAAAAATCTTGTTTAGATAATTAATCACTAGTTCTTGACTCTTTATAGAAATGTATACACTTTATTGTCTTTATTATGATGAATAGGTAGATTTTGTGGCTCCTTAATGACTTCAGTACAGGTGAGCTGAGGAAAAATTACTCCTATGACAGTAAAAGTTGCAGAGCCCTGTCCTGGATTATCAATCTGATCCTGTTAGGGGGTAAAAACAGGAGTTTTCAGTGGACTCACTTTGCTCCATCAGGGATTCTGTTGCAGACCTCACAGCCTGTTACCTGCTGCAAGATGAAGACATCTACTGCAGGCATTCAGAAAGTTTCTGTTGGTATGAGTCATTTGGAGCCAAAATAAAAGCTTAAAGTAGTATTTTAAAATGTTTTAAGTTGTGTCTAAGACGAGAAGAGAAGTTTTATCTGACTGAGCATCGATCTCTGCAGGAGAACATCGAGAAAAAGTCTCTGGAACATCAGGAGGAGTTTGAGCGCCTGCAGAAAGAACACACTCTGCAGTTAGAGGTACACACACACACACACACACACACACACACACACACACACACACGTGGTGGTGAAGAAAACGTGTTCAGAAACATCTTTGTAAATATAGATACAGGACTGTGGGTGTTTGTTTATACTTGCAGTCCGTGTAGGTGTGTGTATTGTGTGTTCTGGTGTGTGTGAGCGTCAAACGGGGTCCGGCTCTAATTGAATGTGCGTTTCTAATTAAAGTGTAGTTGTTGCCATGGCAACGCAGACAGGTTAAAGCGCGTTAACAGCGGATCAGAGCGGAGGAGTGTGCGCGTTAAGCGTGTCAGTTCGCCGACAGCTCTGCAGCCGTGATTGATCCGCGTTGTGGTTCTTCCTCTGCTGTTTGACCACATGACTCATCCTCTCCACGCTGCGCTGCTGCTGCTGCTGCTGCTGCCGCCGCCGCTGCTGCTGCAGAGGAAAGGTTTGTTTACCTTCAGACGCTGTGTTGGAGGAGTGAGGAGGACTTCACAAGTACAGAAAACACATGAAAATATGAGCAGCTTCAGCAGATATTTCAGAAATAATCCAGCTCTGATATTTTTAGTTGAAGGAGTGTATTGTAGGAGTCGCATGAGGCGGTTTTCAGGTGAAAAGGACTAAATCTCTTCAATACAACATTTAAAAACACAACTCAGGACTCATACTGCAGGAAAGAGTGTAAAAAATACAAATATGTCCCCTGCTTTAACATATCAGCATTTAACTGAACAGTATCACAACTTAATCTGTGTGGTGATCTACGTTTTATCCAAATCCAGTATTTACTTTCAGGGTCTCGTACAGGAAAGCTTTTAAAAACACACAATATTTACACCCAGTTCAGTTGGATTAAGTAATATGGATTAAGCTCGAGACTGGACTGCATGATTCTGGCAAAAGTGTGAATTTTTGCTTAGAATTGTACAAAAGAGGATTAGAGCCACTGAAAAAAAAAATATATATATATATATCTTTTTTTTTAATGAAATAACAATTTTTTCTGAGAAAAAAAGTCAGAATTCTAACTTTAAAATCAGAAATCTGACCTTTTTTCTTTGAAAAAGCAGTAATAAAAAATTGACATTTTTATTCTATTTTTTTCCAGTAGCCCTAATCCTCTTCCGCAGAATTAAAATCACGATTCTCTGACACAATTTACTCACAAAATGTTTATTTCAGATTACTTTATCAGTTCTTCCTGTGGATTTTCTGTGTACAAAAAGTAGCTTTAAAGGTTTTATTGAGTTTTTCGGTAAATAAATATGAAACTAATGTACTTGCACAAACCATCCAGACATGAACTATCCATTTTTTGAGTAAAAAAGTACGAGATTAAATCTTCTTCCAGCTCCTTTCTGTACATAGAGTAAAGCGTAAATCTTGTTTAAAAAATGCCTCATATAGTGTTGCTTAAAAACAAACACTGTCCCTTTAACTTTCTACTATAAAAATTTAAAATTGAGAATAAATATCTTTACCACAGTAAAGGGCTATGTCCATTAATGGCTATAGGACTGTCCCCTTAAAAAACATAAACTTTAGAACGGAACATTCCGGAACATTCTGGAATGTTCCGAAGCGCTCTTTCACTGTGGTAATGCATCAGAATTCTGTTTTCTTATTAAATAGACATAAGGAGAGTCTTTAGAACAGAATAGAAAATACTTCATTTATCATGAGGGGAAATTCAGGAGGAGTCACAGCAGCAATCAAGAAAACAAAAGTAAGAAAGTGTATAGAAAGTGCAAAAAGCTCCATAAGAAAATAGATGCTGACAGCTTGTCCATCATTGTCCAGTCAGCCAGTCTCCACCTCCACAGGGTCCAGGACTGAGCTTCTTCAGCAGTCTGTTCAGTCTCTGTCTCCTGAGATTAGCATGATGCTACTCTGCCTTCTGGTATTCCCTCTGTTGCTGGGTTAGCACAGCTAGCTCGTCCATCTTATTGGAGATAGATCTTACGTTCACAATAACGATGGATGGAAGGACAGGTCCATGTCGTCACTTCTTAGCTCACACCTGAGAACCAGCACGTCGTCCTCACCTCCTTCTCCTCACCTTGTGGGGAAACATCCAGCCTTGCACCAGTTAGCATTGGTATACCACAGGCTGTAAACAGTGCAGCCATGGTTACATGTAGGATCTCCAGACAAACACAGGAGAAAAAAACAGTAAAAATATCACTGAAGACAAAACCAGTTTGGTGTTCATGACCAACAAATGAGCCGTACAAAGTAATGATCCACTCAAAATGCAAAAATGACAAGAAAGAGATGAAAAAAATTATAAGAAACAGAATAGGGAGCGAGAGATTCTGCAACATGCAGTCACAGCAACAAAACTGGAAATGATTGAAATAATCACAATAAATCACAAAAATCACACGTGGCTTTCTGAACAAGGCATTTGTTGACAGTTTTTAAATTTGGCGTTTCATGACCCCACCTTTGGGAACCACTTGTTAACCCCTTCATTTGGAGAAAAACAAGAACAGGTGAGGAGCTTTCTGAGGACGAGGCTGTTCAAGCTGCCAACACAAAAACACAGTTTGAGAAATTCCACCTTCAACTTTCTGAGTGTTTTTAAAGTGTCAGGACTTCAACTTTCCCTGTTTGTGAGTAAGAGCTGTGCTATATTCTCCCCTGTGGGATCAATAAGAGTCCTCCTGGTCCTGGTTCTGGTTCTGATTCTGAAATACATGAAGAGTGTGTCTGAAGTTATATAAGAGGTGAACCTTTCCTCCGGAGCACGATCGATGTCTGTGCATCAGCTCGCTGTAAACGGGCAGGAAGCAGCTTCTGTCACAGATTATGTCACCTGGATGATGAGGCTGGTGTTTGCTTTCACGCTGCGACCGCAGATACATAACACACACACACACACACACACACACACACACACACACACACACACACACACACACACACACACACACACACACACACACACACACACACACACACAGGCTGTTAGTTGAGCAGGTGTTGAGTGTTTGGGGTCACCTGTGGCACATGTTCGGTGTGGTGTTGAGCGTGAAGAGGCACGACACGTCCTGAGTGTTAGTTTCATAATCTGATGTCAAGACTGGAGGGAGAGAAACTGAACGTACTCAGATTATATTCTGACTTTTCGTGGTGTAGAGACGACTTGGGATCAGTGAGATGTTTCAGAGTTTGTTCCTCTTTCGCCAAAAAGCTCCTCAACACTCTCAGATGTTGCTCAGCACAGCGGCGTGCACAGACTTTTTGAAGGGCAGGAGCAAAAAGCAACGAAGACACAAACGGCACGTTCTTACCAGTAAAGTGTGTTTCCAATCAAAAAAAGGCACTTTAGCTCACATTTTGGCTCTTAAGGGGGGACTTAAGCCACATTTTGGCTCCTAACCCCAGGCTCACACTGTTGTAGGCTCACATTAGCCCCGCGCGGTGCGAGTCCGGTTGCGGGAGCCGTACGGCACAACGGAAAGAATCCGCAAGAAGTCTATCTTTCCCGGACGCTGGAGAGGGTCTGCGTCAAGCTGAATGAAATATAACAAGTTATACAGGAAGTGAATTGCCGGGTGGCATGAAGATCGGTTGTTTTTTAGAATAAAATCAGTGAACAAACAAATGTAACTTGACTCTTCTTTGACAGCACAGTCGCGCTAGTAGTAAAAGTAAACATTACATCACGAGGTCGCATTTTGAGAACAAGGGACGACGAGAGACTCATCCTTGAAGTGGAAAGTCATCCCATTTTATATGAGACATCCCATACTATTATAAGGATAATACAAGAAAAGAAAAAAGTAACGTTATTAAAAATAATGAACATTAGAGGAATAAAGGTCTCGCGCAAGTCCAGACAAGAACGTGAACCCACGTGAGCTTCTACTCTGGCGAGTGCCCTTTCCGCACCCGGCACCGGAGCCAGCGGCAGCCTCCATCTGGAGCCGATGTGAGTGGCAGCTTGCAGAAAATCCACACGGTGTCTGGACTGCAACCGTTCAGGAGCCAATGTGAGCTCGGCGTTAGAGGGCAATCTACACTTTTGGCTTTCAAGAAGGCGCTTTCGTGCATGTTTTGGCTTCTACTGCACTTAAACACAGGTTTGGGCTCCTAAGGGTGCACTGTAAGTTTCTTTTGTGGCTCCCAAAAGGGCAATCTATGCCTTTGGCTTTAAAGAGCACACTAAAGTGTCCATTGTGGCTCCAAAAGGGCCCTGAAGCACACGTTTTGGCTCCCAAGAGTGCAATAAAGCACATGTTTTGGATACTTAGAGTGCACTGCCGCGCTCATTTTGGATCCCAAGAGTGCACTTTTAAGCACATTTAGGTGCAAAAGAGGGCCCTGAAGCACATGTTTTGGCTCCCAAGGTTGCACTTCTGTGCACATTTTGGCTTCTAAGAGTGCACTGTTGCCACATTTGGGATCCCAAGAGGGCAATCTACACTTTTCGATTTCAAGAGGGCCCTAAAGCACACATTTTGCCTCCCAAGGGCTCAATCTAGACTTTGGGCTTTCAGGAAAGCACTTTAGCACATGTTTTGGTTCCCAAAAGTGCACTGTAGCACTCATTTTGGATCCCAACAGGGCAATCTATGGTTTTGGCTTTCAAGAGTGCGCTATAGCCACATCTCGGCTCCATCTTGGTGCATATTTCTGTGTCTTCAGAGGAAATTTTATGCCTTTGGCTTTTAAGAGGGGTCTTAAGCATTTGTTTTGGCTTCTATGAGGGCACTTAGCACATGTTTTGGACACTGAAGGGGGCGCTGTCGTTTTTGTTTTGGCTCCAAGAGGATACTGTATGTATGTGTGAGTTTTTTGGGTTCCTACATTTTATCCTGCATCATGGTGAATTATTTGTCCCGCCTCCCACAGTTTCTCCTCCTCTGCGTTTCTGTTTGACAGGATTCATCAGCAGAGTGTTTTATAGAAATCTATTTCCTGTTTCACTCTCTGGTTGAAAAAACGGTAAAAACTAAAAAAACTCAACGAGATGACAGGAAGTGAGTCTCATTAGCCCAAAACAATTACCCACCCACAGAAAAGAGAAAAAGCTCTTTCCGTCTTATCGTCAGTCTGATAACGAACCAATAAAACACTGCCCGCCGAGCATCATGGGATGTGTCGGAGTAACACGGCCTCTCAGCCAATCAGATTACCCGGCTGCCTCTGTGGCCCTGTGAGGAGACTGAAGGACTCCAGAGACCATGTGAGAGTGTGTGTGTGTGTGTGTGTGAGTGTGTGTGTGTGTGTGTGTGTGTGTTATCTGCTGGATAACAGCCTATCCTTAAGAGCAGGATGGGAAACTTAATAGGAAAAGTTAATTAATGATGGAGGAAGTCTAATTAGCAGCAGGTCGGCTCCTCGGCAGGTACGCTGAGTGTTCGGGTTTAAGTTTCAGTCGTCACGTGTTGTTTCACGTTTGACCGTCTGAGCACGATCAGAGGGTGTAACTCTGAACACTGGACACTTTTTACTGATTTGAAACTGTTTTCTCTTGGATTTAACTTTACCACCTTTCAAAATAAAAGCACATTTTCTATCAAAAAGAAATACGGTAAGAAGAGCAGAAAAAAAATCCTCCCCATGAAATCTGCGTGCTTCAGAAATTAGCGCACATGTTAATTTAGCT
Organism: Halichoeres trimaculatus; assembly: GCF_033239565.1. Classification (NCBI taxonomy): domain Eukaryota; kingdom Metazoa; phylum Chordata; class Actinopteri; order Labriformes; family Labridae; genus Halichoeres; species Halichoeres trimaculatus. The sequence continues at coordinate 2,965,374 of NW_027437189.1, read as the reverse complement.
GGAGGAGCTCTGAATGTGTGTGTGTGTTAGTGTGTTACAGCAGAGGTGTGTGTCGTTACAGAGCATTAACACACTCGCCTGTTTCCCGCTCTGTTCCTTGTTTTCCCTCCGTCAGGTGGGCGGCTGCAGCCTGCGGGTGTTCTTAATGTAGATTTCAGTCAAATTAATTAGCAGCAGAAGATTAGAGGGGAATTAAACGACCCTTTTTTTTTTCTAAATTAATCCTTCAGTCAGCTGGATTAAGAGTGAGGGGGCATCACTGGAGGTGGGTTTTTTACTGCGGAGCTCAAAAGAAGAAAAGTTTCTATGGAGGTTTTTTCTTTTGTTTTCATATCTTAAAGAGGCGGCTGAAGTGAGAACAGGTCCACTCTGAATCTGAAGAGTTTAACACTTTATTTGTCAACTTAAGACCAGTCGTCTCTCAACCTGCAGCTCTTTGACTCCTCTGCAGTGTCTCCTTGTAGCTTAAAAAATATTATTAAAATAAAGAGTTTTTATTTTTCTTACAGAGGGTATTGATGATTAAAGACACTGACACTAAATAAAATCCTGCGTTAACATTTAGTTGAACTAAATCTTCATCCCATCTGTCAATAAAGCCTGCCACCGCTCTACTTCACCTCCTACAACATCAACAGCCCACCAACTTTCCATGCACCTGTGGCTAACCTCAAGTTTTACAGCCCTGGGAAGATAACTCCATCTACAAAAAGACTCATCTGGAAGAAAATACAGATTTTAATTCTGTGAAGATGGATTCATTTCACTGACAACGTGCTGGATTAAAATACATGATTGATATGTGGGAAGACATTAGCAAAAAACAAAAACTGACAATTTCAGCTTTATCATAAATATATCATCAAATTCAAGAATTCCTTAAAAAAATTCAAATGTTTTACAAATTTCTTATATTTATTTATTTTTTTATTTTTGTACATTTTTGAAATTTCAAAATCTTCTGAATTTTTTCCGGTTTATGAAGTTCCAAAATCTGTAAAAAATTTTGATTTTTTTTTTAAATGAGAATATTTGAATTAATTTATATTTTTGATACTTCACTTTTTTAAAATTGTTGCACATTTTTAAAATTTCAGTATCATTGGGATTTTTAAACATTTCTGAAGCTCAGAAGTCTGTAGAATTTTTGGATTTTTTGAAAAAGAATTTTTGAAATTTTTGAAAATTTTTGAAATTTCATTTTTTTTCAAGTGTTGCACGTTTTTGAAATTTCAAAATCCCTTGAAATATTTTTCCAGTTTTTGCAGTGCCTAAATGTGTGAAATTTTTGCAGATTTTTCAGAAAGATAATTTTGAATTTTTTGCAGTTTTGAAATTTAATTTTTTAAATTGTTGAACATTTTTTTTGTTCATTTTTTTTCCTCCTATTTTTGAAGTTCTAAACATATGTGAAATTTCTTGCAGTTTAAAAAAAAAAGTTTTGCAATTTTTTCCAATTTCAATTTTTTAAATTGTTGTACATTTTTAAAATTTTAAAATCTTTTGATTTTTTTTTTTTAATTTTTGAAGTGGAATTTTTGCATTATTTTTAAATAAGACCTTTTGAAATTTTTGCAAATTTTTGAATATTTACTTTAAAAAGTGAATTTTGAAATTTTGAAATCTGCTTTTTTTTTAATATAAATTTCAAAATTGTAAAACATTTTCTAATGTTTGAAATCTCAGCAAGTTTATTTAAAATATTAAAGACATCACATGTACTGTATGTTTAGATAACTTTCACTTTCTTTTAACTATGTACAGAATTTTACACATTTTTTAGTCTTTATTGTGAAGATAAATTAGATTTAGTGGCTCCAGAAGGACTTTAATCCAGGTGAGCTGAGAAAAATGGCTCCGACCAGTACTGTAGTTCACCAAGTCACTACATGTCAGAGATTCACAGACTTTTTCAGCCTCATGTGTGTTTGTGTGTGTTTGCGGCAGGAGAAGCAGTCAGAGGTGGAGGGAGTGAAGCAGCAGCTGGTGGAGGTGGAGAAACAGAAGGAGGAACACAACGACACCATTTCAAAACTCAAACAGGTAAAACCTGAAAACATCTGTCCAATCAAACTCTGCACGTGTGCAGAATCACAGGTACTGTGTTTTTAAAAACAGCTGCAGCAGCATCACGGCTAAAACACACGTCAATCAAAGCGTTTCTGTCTCTGCAGGAGATCAAGGACACGGTGGACGGACAGAGGATCCTGGAGAAGAAGGGAAGTGCAGCGGTGAGTGTTCGACGGTTGAATCATGTGATAAAGACGGAAAAACTTCCCAACATTTTCAGGGAAATTGTCAGGAGTGTGTCAGACGCCGGGTGACAGTCAGACGCAGACGAACTGGTGGACAGTCAGGGGAGTGATGGACAGACAGAATTTAAATAGAGATGAGACAGGGTGAATATATTTGCAGAGTAATTTAAGATCAGTCGGGCATGGAAAATAATAATTAGAAAGTAAATCCCTGACTGCTTTGTGTGTTTAATGTGTGTGTGTGTGTGTGTGTGTGCAGCTGAAGGACCTGAAGCGGCAGCTGCAGCTGGAGAGGAAGCGAGCCGACAAGCTGCAGGAGAGACTGCAGGAGATACTGACCAACAGCAAGACCAGGACAGGTAACGAGACACTACGGGGGCTCCAGAGGGTCAGAATAAAAACTGAAAGAAAAAAGAACACCCCCTCTTTAAGGTGGGATGCAGTAAACAAAAGACATCTGGAGGATTGTATGTCAGTGCTCTGTTGTTTGCTGGGGTTAAATCGTCCAATGAAAAAGCAGAAAGGGGGCCCTCAGCGTGAGTGTAAAGGAACCAGATCTGAAAGCGTCAGGATGAGTCTTTGAATCTCTTAAAAGGGTGTCACTGCCCTGTAAATGCTTCACTAAAGAGATTCTGCCAGATTGTTTTTGTGTGTGTGTGTCTGTGTGTGTGTGTGTGTGTCCTAAGTGGCTGAGAGATGTGATTGTAACGTGACCGATGGGTCCGATAATCGACGGCGTGCTCGTCCTGCGTCAGGAGGTTCTGGCTCAGCCCGGAACCTGCTGCTCAATATTTAATGCAGCGCTCTGATTCCCAGAGCTGAGGTGGACACACTGGCGTCAGCTGGCAAAACACACACACACATACACCACAAACACACACACACACATCCACACACATCTACACACACACACTCCTGCTCAGTCCGTCACTTCCTGTTGTTTAACTGCATCGTCTTGTTCTGGCGTCTCTCTGTACAGACGCTCCAGCTCCTTTCACGGACTTCCCTCTGTCTTCTCCAGCTATCCTTCATCTCACACACACACACTCACACACACACACACACACACACTCACTATCAGAGCGGTGCAGGGCAGTCCTCAGCATCATGTATAATCTATGAGCTGTGATGAATGTTTAAAGAGCTCTTCTGCACAAACCTGAGAATCAGACATTTTAAAGTAGCCTACTTATCTCTGCCCACTCACAGCACCTGCATTAAAGGGACGGTACACTGCATTAAAGGGTAGGTCCACTGCATTAAAGGGACGGTACGCTGCATTAAAGAAACAGTCCACTGCATTAAAGGGACGGTCCGCTGCATTACAGGGACAGTTCACTGCTTTAAAGGGGCAGTTCACTCCTTCAAAGAGTAGGTCCACTGCATTAAAGAGTGGTTCCACTGCATTAAAGGGACGTCCTCTGCATTAAAGGGACGGTACGCTGCATTAAAGGGACGGTACGCTGCATTAAAGAAACAGTCCACTGCATTAAAGGGACTGTACGCTGCATTAAAGAGACGGTCCACGGTATTAAAGAAACATTTCACTGCATTAAAGGGATGGTCCGCTGCATTAAAGGGACAGTTCACTGGGTTAAAGGGACAGTTCACTGCGTTAAAGAGTAGGTCCACTGCTTTAAAGGGACGGTCCACTGCATTAAAGGGACAGTTCACTGCAGTAAAGGCACGGTCCACTGCATTCAAGGAGCGGTCCACTGTGTTAAAGGAGCGGCCCACTGCATTAAAGGGGCCGTCCACTGAATTAAAGGGACGGTCCACTGTATTACAGGGAAGTCCACTGCATTAAAGAGTAAGTCCACTGCTTCAAAGGGATGGTCCACCGCTGCATAAAAGGGACTGTCCACTGCATCAAAGTGCAGTTCACTACATTGAGGAGAGGTGCATAGCATTAAAGGGACGGTCCACTACATTACAGAGTGACTCCACTGCTTTAAAGGGACAGTTCACTGCATTGTAGGGACAGTTCACTGCATTAAGGGGAGGGTCCACTGCATGAAAGACTAGGTCCACTGGAGTAAAGGTACTGTCCACTTTATTAAAGAGATAGTCCACTGCATTAAAAAGATGGTCCGTTGCATTAAAGACTAGGTCCATAGCAGTAAAGGGACTGTCCACTGTATTTAACAGTAAATCCTTTGTATTTCAGGGACAGTCTACCGAATGGAAAAGACAATCCACTGCATTGAAGAAACAGTTAACTTTACTGAATATGTGGACCACTGCATTGAAGAGTAGGTCAACTGAATTGAAAGGACAGTCCACTGCATTAAAGGGACAGTCCACTGCATTACAGAGTAGGTCCACTGTATTTAAGAGACAGTCTACTGCATTTAAAGGGATTGTCCACTGCACATATTTGACAAGGCATTCTGTCAAAGGGACTTTCCACCCCATTTAAGAGACTGTCCACAACATTAAGGAGACTGTCCACTGCGTTAAAGGTAAAGTCCACGACTCTAGAGAGACAGTCTACTCGTCTGAAAAATGTTCTACTCTATTAAAGGGACAGTCCACTGCATTTTAGAGGTGTTCAGTTCACAAAAGACAGTGCTGTACCATAAGGGACTGACCAGTCAGTTTCACAGGAGCTGTAAAATTATAAAACAGACTGTTCGGTGCATGGAAAGGGACTGCACAGTGCGTTTAAGGGAAGGATGCTGCATTAAAGAGTCATTTCAAACACATCAGAAGGAAGAGGCTGGAGCAGTGAGGGAAAAGTCACCTCGATAAAAGAGACAGTGCTGTGCATTATAGGGACAGATCACAGCCTCAGAGGGACTATTCAGACCGTTAATAGGACAGGTCACAGCGCTGAAGGGCTTTCCTGGAGCTATAAAGGGACAGTTCACTGCTTTAGAAAGACAAGCAGAGAGTGTATGGTCGCCTGCAGCAGATTTCTGAAAGTCTGAAAGCACAAACACAGAAACGATTCCATCTCTTTCTGATCCGGATCAATCATGTCCCCCTGCAGGTCTGGAGGAGCTGGTCCTGTCCGAGATCAACAGTCCCAGCCGGACTCAGCAGACCGGGGACTCGTCCTCCGTCTCCTCCTTCTCCTACAGAGACATGATGAAGGAGTCCCAGCCGACCAATCAGAACAAGGCGAGTGGAGCATCAAGCTTTCTGTCATCTCACCTTTCATTCGCTCCTTTCTGCATCATGTGACTTCCTCTCCTCGAGGTCACGACCTCGGAGAGGAGCCCGACCTTCGTGGTTGTGTCAGCTGTTCCCATCATGCCTCTCTCTGTTTTGTGTCCTTAAATTTTACATTTGTTTTCTCTGGAGTGTTTAATGATCCTCCACGGCGGTTATATTTAGCCTCTTTACTGTTTCATCACTGTGTGTGTGTGTGTGTGTGTGTGTGTGTGTGTGTGTGTGTGTGTGTGTGTGTGTTTCTATTGTTAGAAACACTGTAAATAGAGCTGACAGCTCCGGTTTATGGAGCTGAGTGTTTCTGTCACAGTGTGAGGCTCTGCTGGGTCCACTGTGGGGTGAGTTTACTGTGGTGGTACGGTCGTCATGAGTAACAGCGTCACATGACCAACCAGGTGTGTGTGTAGGTGTGTGTGGCGTCCTGCTGCTCTGACATTTCCCATCAGACACCTCTGCGTCTGTTTGAAGTCGTCTTTAAAGTCTCTGCTTTGAATTTATCCTTCGTTAATATTTATTGCTCGTCTCTGTTTTTATTTCCCTCCTCCATTGTTGTTGTTGTTTTGTCGACTCTCACACACACACACACACACACACACACACACACACACACACACACACACATATTTCACGCTCTGATCTCTAAAAAGTGTGAGACATCCAGAAAGCATTGAGGAGCGTTTGAGTCCGTTCCCTTCAGCGCCTCCTGAGGAAACCTAAAAGCGTCCGTCTCTCTGGGACGACGCGTCATCCTCACTTCTCCCTGAAGCTTCCTTGTTGTTGTGAAGCGAGCGCTCAGGTGAAATCAGGTAGACCGAGAGCTCGGATAACTCCAGGATCTGGTTCAGATGGCCCACAGCTGTGGCCCGAGGCGTTCTGTTTGTGTTGTCCGTCCATCTGTTCCCGTTACTCCTGTGAGCTCGATATTTTAGGAACGCCTCGAGGACGCTGCTCGGGTTTGTCTGAGAGAGTCGGTTAGACTCCACGCTGAGATTTCAGGGATCAGAAGTTACGACAAACTAAAGTCGGAGACGCTTTGACCTCAAATTTCAATGACGGTGCATTCTTCACATCCTGATTTTTAACATAAGAGTTTATTTTCTAAAACGAACAGTTTTTCAGCTACATGGTGGATCTGATGCAGAGTTAATTTTCCAAAGACAAAAACAAACAACAGAGTGGACGTTTTTAAAAGCTAGCTAAACGTTAGCAAGAAGAAAACTTTAGAAAATAGTCGATAAAAGCTCTCAGGTCAAGTGTTTTTAATCGGAGTATTCTCTCAGCCACACAATGTGAAATAAGCCGACTCGGCACTTTTTTTTGTGTCCGATACCACACCGCCTAAAACTGCTTAGAACCTCTTCAACTTGTGACATCACAAGTTGCCTTCACCCTCCTTTACAAGGAGCTGGCTGTGATTTGTTTTTGTCTAAATGAGGTTTTTGTATTTAACTTATGATACCAATGTGTAAAGGAGAAATAAGCTAGTCAGTTGGAGTTCTCGCTATCAAGCAATCTCCGAGAGATCTAAAGAAAGAAAAATAGCAAGTTTTCCAAAGTTTCAAGATTTTTTGTGGAATTTTTTGCAAAGTTTTTAAAGTTTTGCAAAGTTTTGAAATTTTAAAAACAAGTTTGATTTTTTATTAATTAATTACAGTTGATTTTTTAAAAAGTTTGGTTACTTTTAAATTTTTTAAAAAATTCAAATTTGTTTTATTTCTTTTTTTTTTAATGTTTCAACTTTTTAAATTTCAAAATTATTCAAAATGTTGGCAAAAAAAATTTAAGTCTCAATTTTTACATTACTTTTGCATTTTTTAAAAAATTCTATCATAAGTTTTAATTTAAATTTAAATATTTTAAATGTCAGTTTTCCTATTTTTTGCAAATTATAAAAGTTTATTTTTAAAAAAATATTTTTCAAGTTATTAAATTTCTAGAACTATTTTTTATTTTTTTATTTTTAGATTGTCAAAATTATTTCATTGTTATCAAAATTTAAAAAAAAATCATTTTTTCCAACATCAGCAAATTTATTAAATTTTAAAAATCTAAGAAATCACATGTCAAATTGTAAGAATTCTAAAAATGATTAGATAATTATTTAATTCATTTAAAATATTTATAGAATTTTATACACCCATTGTTTTTATTGTGATGATAGATTAGACTTTGTTGCAGACCTTTGGTCTTTACAGACAGTTTTTTCCTGCTGACGTCTGATTGGTCGATTTTTTTATTTCAGTTTAAAAATATCCTGAATATTTACAGTTTGATTCTTGTTGCTGTGTCTGTCCTCAGTAAAGCGTAGATGAAAGCATGATTCAGAGCTTTAGAATAGTTTAAATTTACATGTGCTCGATCTGACTCTGTAACCATGACAACCAATACTTTTCAACCTTGGGTGTGTTGGAGTTTGAACTGATGTTTTCATAAAGTTTTGTCTCTGTGTGTGTCCGTCAGTCTGGAGGAGGCAGCCCTCAGTCCCAGCGGCCGGCCGAGCTCTCAGACGACGAGGTGGGAGAGTTGTTCCAGAGACTCGCCGAGGTCCAGCAGGAGAAGTGGATGCTGGAGGAGAAGGTGAGTTGACGTCTCCGTCCATCCGTCTGTCTGTCTGTCCTTTGTCTAACCTCTGAAGAGCTAACGTCCTGAAAGTGAAAGAAAAAGAAAGCAGCTGTTCACTGCCGCTCGGCTGGACGCTGCGAGCCGACAGCCGGGTCAACAGAGAAAAGTTCATTCTGTTTTTAGAAGCAGGTTTATGTTTTTAATGTTTTCCCATGAATTATTAATGTTGTTTAAAGTCAATATTTCTGCTGGTCCCTCCGTGGACGCAGAGCTGCTGACCCAGCAGTTATTACTCTCCTCTTTAACGTTAATACTCCTTCAGTTAGAAACTCTCCGTTTCCTCCGTTTAAAGACTGAATCTGCTCTGGAAGGAGAGACTTTAAGAGTTCAGAGTCATTTAATGGACAGACTTACACTCCTTTTATTGTATCCTTAAAGAGGGGGTATGTGCTTTTTTCAGTCTTTATTCTGTCCCCATCGATCTGTGCCAATTTCTTAAATTTTGGGGGATCAGCGATCAGCCCATCCTTTCATATGAAACTGATCTTATAAACCTCCAGGAAGCTCTGACAGCCAGACATTGTTGTTTTTTGCTCTGAGACCTAAAACTCAGGACACTTCATTGGTTGTTGAAGTTAAAACATAAAGATTCAGTTATTAGTCAGTTATTAAAAAAAAAAAAATCAGTATCAGTAGGTCAGGCTTTTTAAAGATCAGTGATTGACCAGAAAATTGTGATCGGTGCACCCCTTATAAGAAGATCCTTAATGTGATGACTTCTTCATTTCAGAAAGTCTCATGAAGCTCTCGTAAAGATCTTGTTTAGATCTCATTAAAATCTCATGATTTTGAAAAGCTCTCGTAAGGATCTCATGAACATCTTGTTAAAGACCTTGTATTTTTGAAAGATCTTGTAAAGATCATGTGAAGGTCACATGAAGATCACATGAAGATCTTGTAATTTCATGAAGATCTCATGAGGATCTTGTGAAGATCTTGGGAAGATCTCCTGATTTTGGAAAGATCTCTTCGAGATCTCGTGATGATCTCATAAGGATCTCACAAAGGTCTTGTTTTTGGAAAGATCTCGTGAGGATCTTGTGAAGATCTTGTAAAGGGCCAGTTAGGGTTTTGGATTTTAAGAGGATTTTGTAAGGATCTTGTAAAGATCTTTCAAAGGTCTTGCCAAGATCTAGTCTTTTGGTGAGATTTAATAAGGATCTTGTGAAGATCTGATTTTGGATAAGATCTCGTCAAGATCCCGTGATGATCCCATAAGGATCTCATAAAGGTCTTGTTTTTGGAATAATCTCATTAGGATCTTGTGAAGGTCTCATATAATCTTGTGATATCAGGAAGATCTCATAAGGATTTTGCGAGGATTTTTGGATTTCATGAAGATCTCATATGGATCTTGTGAAGATCTCAGAAGGGGGTCGTTAAGGTCTTGTGATTTTGGAAAGAATTCATAAAGATTTTGCGAAGATCTTGCGAAGGTCTTGTCAAGATCTAGTGTTTTGGCGAGATTTAATAAGGATCTTGTGAAGATCCCCTGATTTTGAAAAAGATCTCGTAAAGATCTCGTGATGATCCCATAAGGATCTCATAAAGGTCTTGTTTTTGGAATAATCTCATGAGGATCTTGTTAAGATCTTGTGAAGGTCTCAAAAAGATCTTGTGATTTCATGAAGATCTCACAAGGATCTTGTGAAGGGCTAGTTAGGGTATGGGTTTTCGGGGAGATTTTGTAAGAATCTTGTGAAGATCTTGTATGATCCTGTGATTTCAGGAAAGATTTCATTAGGATCTTGTGAAGGTTTTGTTAAGATCTAATGATTTTCAGGAAGATCCCCAGAGGATCTTGTGGAGATCTTGTGAAGGTCTAGTGATTTCGGGGAAGATCTTTTAAAGATCTCCTGATTTTGGAAAAATCTTGCTTGGATCTCGTGATTTTAGAAAGATCTTGTGAGGATCTTGCTAAGATTCTTGAGAAGATTTTCTCAAGATCTTGTGTTTTTTCCTGTTTCTTCATTCAGGTGAAACATCTGGAGGTGAGCTGCTCGTCCATGGCTGAAGACATCTGCAGGAAGAGCGCCATCATCGAGACTTACGTGATGGACAGCCGCATAGGTAACACACACACACACACACACACACACACACACACACACACGATAATCAGAGGTGTTTAAACTCTCCTGGTACATGAAGTTGAAAAGGGAAGTGTTGGATATTTTAGTCTTTTGCCGTATAAATCTTAAAACCATCAGAGTAAAATCTCTGATTTCTCGTTCTGCTCCTTTCATCCTTGGTTGTGTTAAATCGAAGAGTCAGTTATTGTAATCGTCAGATCGATGTGCGAGTGTTCAAACATTTGCCGAGGGTCAGCAGGCAGCGCGCGGGCTCAGCGCGTCGTTCATCTCAGAGACACTTTAACGTCCTGCTCCCATCACCTGATACACCTTTACACGGCCCGCTGCGTGTTTGTCTGAGGAGGAACACGGATCAGAAACATCTGAGTCTGCTGATCACACAGATCAATACGCAGACAGAGAGAGGTGTGTGTTCACGTTGGAATGATGATTCTCTCCGTCCGTCTCTCCCTCGGTCTCTCTGGGCTTCAGAGCTGCTATTTTTATCTGTTTGACTGTTTTAGAGCCGCGATGCTGACTGTGTATGTTTTTAATAACTCCTCAAACCATCAGCTGATTTATGTCTCCATCACAAACCCTCCTCCTCTTCCTGTTTCTCTCTGTTTTTTCTCTCTGCTTTCAGAGCAGACTCTAAACTCTGTGAATCTGTGTTTTTCTCTAAAGATTATTGATTGTGAGTTCATGTTGGACTGTTATCACTTCAGGAACAAGAGACAAGCTTTGAAAAACAAAACAAACGTCAGCGTTTTCTCTCCTGAGGTTCAACTTTTACAGCATAAAGCGAAATAATAGGGACGGGCGACGATCCTCAAACATTCAAATAGTCATCAACATCAAAAAATTGTTCATGCGACGATTGTTTTGTCTTTGTTTTGTTCCTGTGTGTCTGGAGATCCTACATGTAACCATGGTTGCATTCATTACACTCAAAATTTCTGCTGTAGCATGACAGTGCTAACCAGTGCTAGGCCCAATGTTCCCCACAAGCTAAGGAGAAAGAGGTGAGAATGACGTACTGATGCTGCATTGTGAGCTAAGAAGAGACGACATTGTTATGGGAAATGTAAGAGCGATCCCCAATTAGATGGATGGGCTAGCTGTGCTTACTCAGCATCAGAGGAAATACAAGAAGGCAGAGTAGCATCATGCTATCACAAACATATCTAGCAGAGCTAACACTAGACTGGAGACTCTACATGTAACCATAGTCACATTGTTTACACACACAAGATTTCATCTGTTATCAGCCTGAAGCATGATGATGCTAACCAGTGCTAGGCCCAATGTTCCCTACATGCTGCTGAGAAGGAGGTGAGAATGACGTACAACTTTTGCTGTTTTAGCAAAGAAGAGATGACATGGACCTGTCCTTCCATCCATTGTTATAGGGAGTGTAAGAGCTATCTTCAATAAGATGGATGAGCTAGTCTTGCTAACTCAGCATCAGAGGGAATACCACAGGGTAGAGTAGCATCAAACTATCACAGACATGGCTAGCAGAGCTAGCACCAGACTGGAGAGCCTGTGCCTCCATGGCTTAATTTCAGCTGATATCAGCCTGTAGCATGATGATGCTGACTAGTGCTAGGCCCAATGTTCCCTTCAAGCTGAGAAAAAGGAGATGAGGATGACATATTGGTTTTGCTGTGTGAGCAAAGAAGAGATGACATCAACCTGCCCTTCCACCCATCATTGTGGGCAATGTAAGATATATCTCCAATGAGATGGACAAGCAAGCTAGCATCACACTGTCTCTAACATTGGCTAGCAGAGCTAGCATCAGACTGGAGATCCTACATGTAACCATGGTCACATTGTTTACACGCAAGATTTCAGCTGTTTTCAGCCTGAAGTAGATGATGCTAAATAGTGCTAGGCCCAATGTTCCCTACAAACTGAGGACAAGGAGGTGAGGATGAAGTACTAGTTTTGCTGTGTGAGCTAAGAAGAGATGACATCAACCTGTCTTTTCATCCATTGTTATGGGGAATGTAAGCTCCATTTCTAATCAGATGGACAAGCTAGCTGTGCTTACCCAGCATCAGAGGGAATACTAGGGTGCAGAGTAGCATTACAGAACCACAGACATGGCTAACAGAGCTAACACCAGACTGGAGACTGGTAACCGTGGTTGCATTGTTTACACACAAGATTTCAGCTGTTATCACCCTGTAGCGTGATGATGCTAACTAGTGCTAGGCCCAATGTTCCCCAAGAACTGAGGAGAAGGAGGTGAGGAGGATGTATTGGTGCTGCAATGTGAGCTTAAGAAGAGACGACATCGACTGGAGGAACTTTATGACCATAATGCATCTGAGCTGCGCAGCTGTCGACTGAATCATAGGTGACTGTCACCTGACATCGTACCCACAGCTGGAAAATAGAGGGCGCTGTTCTGCAGACTGAAGCAGCTTAACTCAACAAAGTGCTTTCCGCTGTGGCCGAACAGTGGGGAGTTAGCGGTGAAGTCACAGCGTGTGTGCATGGTAGCGTTAGCAACATGGTGCTGGTGAACACACAGCAGCTTAACGGGACTGTTCACGGCTCCTCCGATAGAATGAAAACATCGTCTCTCCTCTAAATCCTCCGACATGTTTTTCTCTTTATTCTGTTTCTTTCCTTTTTTCCTTCCTGCTGTTTTCAATTTCATGTGTGACTGGTTTGACTCCCCCCGCCATTAACGCTGTAATAACGGTGAATCTAATGGGCGGTAAAAGAGAGCTGAGCTGCTGCAGACCGGACTCTGAGAGTGTGTGTGATGAATATTTGATACTGCAGCTGTTTGAACACACACACTCACACACACTCACACACAGGTATACGTACACATCCAGCGTGTCTCTGTGTGTCGTGGAAACCTAACTGAGCGTCACAGTGACAGAGAAGCTAATGCTCGTTTGTGGTTAAACGATGAAGAATGAAGAAACAAAGATCCTGAGTTCAAACAGATGTAACACTCTGATGCTTTTTTAAAAAACGTGGTTGTGGATCATTTGAAGACCCTGAGGTGAAATCCTCTCAGAGCGTCCAGCTGTTCACCTGCACAGAAACACTTACAGGTGTTCAGCTCTTAAATATTAACCACACACACTCTGCACAGTCAGCATGCAGCTACTCCAGAAACACAGCTGCTCTCTGAGTGTGTGTGTGAGTGTGTGTGTGATAAACAGCTCAGTATAAACCCGGTCAGCTCTGCCTCCTCCTCAGGATGATCAGTGTCTCTTTTATTCCTTCGTTTGTTGCTTTTTTTTCCATCACTCCCTCTTTTTTTATGGCTCCTTAATGTGTGTGTTCTGCAGTCTCTCCTTAATGCAGCTGCCACACACACACACTCTGAGTGTGTGTTAATGTCTAATTTAATGACATCAGATGTGATGAACAAGCTTCTGTGTGTGTGTGTTTGTGGTTTAAAGCTCCATAAAAACAAGAAACACACCTCCTCCGTCCCCTCCTCTTTTTCTTATCTCCTTCCCTCTTACCTCGTCTCCTCTCCTTCCTACCTCTACTCACACTCCAGCAAGGAGTGGCATATGACTTTACATCGCTCTGTGGCAATTGTCATGTACCAGTTATAAGTGGCAGGTACCAATGAGTAACTGGCAAGTATCAATAAAAGATTGGCAGGTACTAATGAGCGATTAGCAGGTATCAAGGAGTGAGTGGCAGGAACCAAAGAGCCATTGAAAGTTGGCAGTAATAAATCGGGACGAGGCAAAGAGTGATTTGCTGGTACCAATGAGCGATTGGCAGGTACCAATGAGCGATTGGCAGGTACCAATGATCATTGGAAGGTACCAATGTGCGATTGGCAGGTACCAATGACCATTGGCAGGTACCAATGATCATTGGCAGGTACCAATGATCATTGGCAGGTACCAATGAGTGATTGGCAGGTACCAATGATCATTGGAAGGTACCAATGAGCGATTGACAGGTACCATTGACCATTGGCAGGTACCAATGAGCAACTAGTAGGGACCACCAAGTAACTGGCTGGTACTAATAAATGACTGGCATGTACCAATGAGTGCTTGGCAGGTACCAGTAAGCAATTGGCAGGTACCTATGACCATTGGCAGGTACCAATGAGTGATTAGCAGGTACCAATGACCATTGGCAGGTACCTATGACCATTGGCAGGTACCAATGACCATTGGCAGGCACCTATGAGTGATTAGCAGGTACCAATGACCATTGGCAGGTACCTATGACCATTGGCAGGTACCAATGACCATTGGCAGGCACAATGAGCGATAGGCAGGTACCAATGAGTGATTGGCAGGTACCAATAGGCGATTGGCAGGTACCTATGACCTATGACCATTGGCAGGCAACAGTAAGCAATTGGTAGGTGGCAATAAGTGACTGGCAGGTGAAATCAGCGATTGGCAGGTGCTAAAGAGTGATTGCCAGGTATCAGTGAACCACTGGTAGGTACCAATGAGTGATTAGTGAGTGGCTATGAGCAATGGGTAGGTATCAGTGAGTGACTGGCACGTATGAATGAATGAGTGATTGGCAGGTGCCAGTGAGCAGTTGTTGGGTGTCAGTGAGCAATCAGTTGTTGGGTGTCACATTTGGATATGATTGCACTCCCTGTCTTGCCTCTTTCTCCCTTTCCCACAGCACTGGGGTTCCACGCCACATTAATCGTCGTGTGTTTGAGCCGCTTATCAGAATCAGTTTTTTCAGGAGTTCAAGAAAAGATTTTAAGATGTGCCAAGAGACATATTTATCTCCTCTCCACCTCTCCTCACTTGCCTCCTTGTTTCCTTGTCTCCTCAGACGTGTCGGGCAGTGCGGTCGGGGGTCACAGCAGCTCTCAGGGGGACAGAGGAGGTCTGGGCTCGGTCCTCAGGGATCTGGTGAAGCCGGGAGACGAGAACCTGAGAGAGATGAACAAGAAGCTGCAGAACATGCTGGAGGAGCAGCTGACCAAGAACATGCACCTGCAGAAGGTCTCTCACACACACACACACACACACACACACACACACACACACACACAGCTGCAGAATACAACAAATATCAACAACCTGTTATCTATCTGTGATCTGTCCAGAGGATTCTGGGTAATGTAGTCTCTACTGTCAGACCAACGTTACATAAAACAGCTTTTAAACCAAGATGTTAAAAGTCTGAATATCTGACACGTGTGTGTGTGTGAGAACAGAGAGTGTGTGTGTGTGTATGTGTGTGTGTGTGAAGCGCTGCCAGTTGGTGGGTGGTGCTAACTGCTCCCATGATGAAGCGCAGAAATAGCTCAGAGCCTGTGTGTGTGAGAGGGAGTTAATGCGTTGCAGGGGGTGTAGTTGTGTTTTGAGGAGTGTGTAGGAGGGTAGATTGCCCAGAGGGAGGTCCACGTTACACACACACACACACACACACACACACACACTCACACACACACAGTCACCTTGACAGAGGAACAGTTTAAAGTTTGTAAAAACAGCTCCTGACTCTCTGTCTCTCTCCAGGATCTGGAGGTCTTATCCCAGGAATTAGTCCGTCTCAGTAAGGAGAGTCCAGGTGGAAGCACAGCCGGGTCAGGATGAGACTAACTCCTGGACCAGTCAGCCCATCTCCTCCCTGGACTCAGACTAACACCTGGACTCTGCATCTCTTCCATTCCTCCTCCTCCTCCCCCCCGTGTGCCCAAACTTCAGACGTGTCGTTGGCTTTAACTAATGTCTGGAGTTGCTGTAACATCACCTCCTCAGCTCGCCTGCTGGGCTCTGACTAAATGCTGGAATCTGTCCATCTTTTGTTTCCTATAAACTGGTCATCAGAGGGAATGGACTCAGCTCAATTATGTTGCTTTGAACGTACTGTAATTAGACTGCACCGCTCACTTCCATGGGTCCTGGCTACCACCTGGAGGAAAAAGGATTGTAACAGACTGTCTCTGTCTATGTCCTGGAACACAAACACACGCTCTGTACACTAACTGACTGACTCCATTAGCTCATCTGCTCAGTAAATCGTTGGGATCTGGATATTTCCTGGGCTTCTGTCTCGACTGTACTGTAACTGTCCACACCAGGTGTTAGACTCACCTGACAAAGAGGGATTTTTTCAGTTTACACCTGAAATTTAAAAATAGAGATTTCTCAACTATTATAAAAGAAAGAGAAAGAATCATGAAATCCTGAATGTGCTGAGACTCTAATGACATCACGTCGAATAAAAACGAGACGCTAACAACCGTAACGGGAGTGTTTACAGTTGGTAGCGTCTTGTTTAGCATACGAACCTGACAAATCTGGATTTTTTACAAAACTGAGTTACTCCAGCTTCCTGTTCAGCTTGTTTGTCGTTATTAAAATCAAAGTGAAGTCCACTTAAGAGGAAGTTAGCGTGATTCCAGCCAACAATTCAAAATTAAAAGTCCTCTAGTAGCAGAATTTCGGAGCGTGGTCTCGAAAGCAAGTTTTGCCCACATTATGCTCTTTTTTCCGTGAGTTTGCTCAAAGCTTTTAAACCTCAAACCTGTCGAATCCTGGTCTGGCTTCACGGTTTGTTGTTGTAGTCAATATGGTTATCATCTAGTTTGGACACACTGTTTTATTTTGAAAGGTGTTTTTAGGTAGTTTCTGTGTTTGACTTCCTGTGCGGCTGAAACACAGCTGAGACGGATCTGGAGTAACTTGGTCGATGCTCACTTGCTCTGATCAAAACAGGTTTTCCCCCTAAAAACTTTAAAATATCAAAATGTAGAAAAAAAAACAAACATGTTCAAATCACCAAACTTCTTAAAATCTAGAAAATTTCTACTTCCTGTTTCCTTTGATCTCAAAGTGTCTACTTCCTGTAACGTGTGCGAGTCAAACCCTCAATCACTGACGTGTTTTTCTAATATTTACTTTTCGTATCATGTGGTCCTGGCTATGTCATGGAGCACAAACATTCTGTTCTCATATCACATCTAGGCCATGGCTATTTCCTGGACTTTACGCCTTTCACAGCTTTTGTCTTAAATTTTTTCTTGTCTGTTTTGTTTTTCGCCCAGCGATGATGTGAAACTTTTTTGCATGTTTTTATTTATTGTCTCCAGATTCCTCATCCACAGATTGTAACATTTCCTGAAAGAAGACTTCAGGACTTTCTTCTTTTTGCATGAAATTCAAAAAAAATGATGACAAAATATTTTAAATCCAGCTTTATTTTTGTTTTGTTTGTTTTTGTTTGGTTTTTTTTGTTTAACTCTGAAATTGTCCTCCTGAAGTTTAGATGTTGAAGTTTTTCTCTGCGTTTCCATGATGTAGCTTTTATCCCCAGGGCTCTGTCTACATCCTGGATCACATGAACTGTAACTGCACTTTTCTGTTGTGTGACTCTTTTTCGGGACTCCAAATGGTGCGGGATAAAAAGTGAAACCTCTCAGCTTTGGCTTCTTTCCTGCTGACTGACTTCTTGATGATTCCTGCCGGGCTGGGTCTACTTCCTGCTTCAGAGCGATGTGTCGTTATATTACGTTGACTGTATTTTAAATCTGCTTCTGTTTCTTGTGATTATAAAGAAAATGTAAGAACTTTATTTTATTGATGAATCTTCAGTCTGCTCTGCCTTCGTTTCTCCTCTTGGACACTGACTACGTCCTGGGTTTAACTTCTGCTACAAGCTGCTTCTGTTGACCAGGATATGACTACATCCTGGACTACATGCCTGTAGCAGACCGCAGTGTGTTTCATGTTGTTCTGCCTGTAAATCTCTGCTTCATTATTGTTTGTACACTGCTAAAAAATTAATTTCTTTACAGCGCAGCTCCGACCTCTGAGGAAGAGGAGCCCAGACACACACAGCGCTCAGAAAACTGTAAAACACAGGATGGGCAAAGATCTGAGCTCCTGGAGACGGTCGGGCTGCACTGTAAAAAAAACTCACTGCGGGATCAGTCTATGTGCTGGGCAGTGCTGCTCTGTTTTGGTTTGTAATGTTAAAGTCTGTATATATTCCTGCGCTGTGACTTCTAACTGTATGAAGAATCAACTGATCTATTTATGAGACTGATATCAGGACGACGCTAATTATTGTAACAATGAGGAAAATATATGTGAGGAAGAAGAAGACGACGTGTCTGTGCTTTTCTTTGGTTTTCCTTACTATTCCTGAAAAAAAATACACAAGAACATCAGCTTTCAGTCATCGTTGCACAAAACCCAGTTTTTAACCTCTAATAACTGATGAAAAAGAAACTTCACAGACATAAAGTGAACTGAACACATCGCAGTCCAAAATATCTTCATATCTTCACAGGAAACAGATGTGAGAAACATTTCTATCAGGTGTTTTTATTTGTTGATGTTTGAACACAGCCGTTGTGGAATGACTGGGGACACAGAGCTTTTGACCTATACTAGCAGCCAGCCACCAGGGGGAGCAGACCTCACTTTGAGCCAGGCAAGACAACGTCCTTTTTTTTTTTTACAGTCCGTGGCAACTTTTTTTTTTCCCAAAAAATCTAGTGTAAGTGCATAAAATTTGAAAGATCATAAAAACTTAGTAAATAAATATTAAAATTAGAAGTTTTTTCTAATTCATATTCTTCATTGTAATTGTAATTTTAAAACTGTCTTAGCTTTCTACTTTTGATAAAATTGCAAATATTGAAAAACTTTTGGAACTCAAAAAAATTGCAAAATCAAAAAAAAATTAACATTAAAAAATGGCAAAAATGTTCAAATTATTGAAACAGAAAATTGCAAACAAATTTAAAAAATGAAATCTGATTAATTTTCAAAATGTCAAAATGACATCTTAAAAAATTGCAAAAATTTCAGAATTACTTAAACATAAAAAAATTTTAAAAGATAAATCTGATAAAATTAAAAAATAAAAATAAAAAAACTTTGATTTTTAAAAAAAAAAGTTGCAAAACACCAGAAATGCTAAAATCTTTTCAAAAAATTGAAACATTAAAAAGAAAAAATTAAAAAAAAATATCTAAAAGTAAAAAAATATGCACACATCTCAAAAAAAAATTAAAATTTCAAAAACTATGATATGAAACTTTGATTTTATAATATGTATTGTTACACTGTTTAACTCATCATTTTTTGTTGTTTGCTAATGTCTTGCCTCATATCAAGCATGTGCTGTCAGGCAATTAAAAAAATAATCTTTTTAATTACAGCATTTATAATCAATTAATCCAATTAATCGCATTTTAATCTTATTTCTGCTTAATGTCCCCAAATAAAGAATCTGAATTCTGGGACATTACAAAATATTAGTGCATGAATAATCAAATGTATACAGGAAGAAGAGATGATTTGAAAATCCACATTTTTTTCATCTGGCTAATATTAAAATGTTCACTGCCATTGATGTACAGAGATGTCAATTCGATTGCCACTGTTTACTGTGTCTTTAGAAGTAAATCATGTTTTTCTGCAGGGGCAGGAGGGGTCTGGCAGAGTTTGTCAATCAAAATCCTGCTCGTAAACTACTGTAGGTGAGAGCGGTGTGCTCTTTGGATGAGAGCTCAGCATGGATATGAGGAGAAGATGTGAGATGACGGAGACATCGAGAGACGCTGCCAGTCAGAAAAGTTCAGTTAGCTCACGCTCCAACTGAGGATGTGTCGCTGTAATTCAGAGAGAAAGAGCGGCGCCATCGTGAGAAAAGACGACGAAGATCATGGAGAGGATCAAAGCCTGAGATGAACGTGATCAAAAAAGTATGTTTTGTCTTTTTTTTTTCCTTTCTAAAAACTCTTTAAAAGTATAAATAAAGACCTGATATCATGGTTAAATCAGTCGCTCTTCTGTTCGTCCGCCGGCTCGGTCTACGTCCTGGACTGTGAGTTCCAGGAGCCCCGACGTTAATCTCTGAATAAAGTTTTCTCATTAAATCGTCTAAAAACTTCCTGAAGTCTGGTCCTCGTGTTCTCTTTAATCTCTGTAGGCGACAGAATATCAGCGCTGTGATTTGACTCCGCCCCTCTCCAGCCCTCCCACAATCCTCTCTGTTTTGTTCTCTGATGGAGGTCGAGTTCGGGGTTCCTCAGCGGGGAGACGCAGCCTGGCTCGCCACTAATTAGCTGTCCGCTACTTCCTGTCCCGCAGAGAGGAACAGATTAGAGAGGTGATGGCCGGGCGCTGACGGGGTCCGCCTTAACGAGATAGCGTCTGATTGGTCGGGCCGAGGGGTTAATTGAAGGGGAGGAAGTGAAGAGTTCTTTAAACGCTGTTTTAATTGAAGGAAAGCTCGGAGGAGGACGAGGCGTCTGTTTTCAGACGATGGTTAACTTCCCGAGCAACAAGTTCCCGCCGTCTGCGTCGCCTCAACTTTCTTTAAGACTTCCTGCTGCTGCTCGGTTTGACTGTCAGAGCGTTTCTGTTACCACCGCACATTTTTCCAGTGACGGAAAACCAGGTTTCTAATCTCTCAGACTGAAATGTTGAAACGTGATGAGGTGAAAGTTCAGAGAGAGCGGAGAAAGAGGAGAGGAAGGGTCAGAGAGAGGGGATGGGAGGAAAGGAGAGAAGGGGTGAGGAGTGATGGGAGGATTAAAGAGGAGATAAGGGGATGACAGGAAGGTGAGGAGGGCAGGAGGTGAAATGAGAGACGAGGAGGAGAGTTTGAAAGAGCCTCAGTCTCCAAAGAGCTCCATGTTAAAATAAACTGCAGTTCCCTGAGTGTCCACTAGAGTCTGTGTCCAGCAGTGAGTCAGTCCCCACAGAGCTCCATGTTAAAATAAACTCCAGTTCCCTGAGTGTCATTAGGGGCGTGGTTTCACACTACACATTAGCTCCTGTCTCTTTAAGAAACATCAAAGCACTTTGGAACTCTGGAAGTTCTGGAAGCTAACATTCCGGAATGTTCCTTCAAAGGTCAAAGGACAGAGCAGGACGTTTCTGATTGGTTGATGTTAGTTTATACAGTGGTCGATGGGTCTCAGACGATTTTCAAAAGCTACAACACAAATGCAAAAGTGCAGCCACAACGGAAGTTAAGGCGTTAGTTTTTCTAACTGACACAGGAAAGATGCAAAAGTAAGAATTTTATTTTTTTTAAACTCAGTCTGTGATAAATAAAGTTTCATAGAAGTTTCATCTTGGAATATCCTTCATAGACGTTATATTTACTAATTTACTAGAAAAATACAGAATGTTATATTTAGCTTTATGAATCAATAGCGTTAGCATCATAGCTATATTTAGCATAGCTAAAAGTAAAAAAGAAAATAATCATTTACTGACTTTTACAACTTTTCTGTGTCTGTCCTCTTAACCTACATTCTGTTGTGGCTTTTGCATTCATGTTTTTGCGTTTGAATTCCTGTTGGTTTTGCAAATCAGCTGACACCTGCCAGCCACCGTAATTTTATGATGCTCTTACTGTAACGAGCGTCATGTGACAATTTGTTTGATGTCCGACATGCAGGGTCCTAGAGTCTGAGGTGGGTCGGAAACTTTAACACCAGGGTGTGTGTGTGTGTGTGTGTGTGTGTGTGTGTGTGTGTGTGTGTGTGTGTGTGTGTGTGTGTGTGTGTGTGTGTGTGTGTGTGTGTGTGTGTGTGTGTGTGTGTGTGTGTGTGATGTAACAGGGCTCCCTAAACGCCCCGGGAAACTAGAGGGGCGATCCCGACATGTCTGAGAGCGAATGAGAGGAGCTGGAAGTCGGGTTACAGGGTTTAAAAAATTCACGAGTTTTCTCCTGCAGAGGCCGCTAAATATAGACCGTGTGTGTGTGTGTGTGTGTGTGTGTGTGTGTGTGTGTGTGTGTGTGTGTGTGTGTGTGTGTGTGTGTGTGTGTGTGTGTGTATGTGTGGACAGAATCTGTCAGTGTGTTGTTCTGAGAACATTTGTGACAACACCAAGAAAAACACCCTACTGTCCTTTATTCAGAATAAACGAGGACATTGAACACATCATCAGAGGACTTAAAGACAGCGCCGTGCAGGATGAACAACTGGAAATAACAGACTGGACAGTGAACGCATCACCAGGAACAAACGCTGTCACAAAGTTGACACCAGAAAAGACATTTATGGTATCACAGATAGACTCCAAAATTGAAAATTTAAGAGGCAACAAACAAAAAAGGCAGTGAACGCATCACGGAGAAGAGCAGCAAATGAATCATGACAAAAAACGCAACAAAACAAAAACAAACAAACAAAAAAAAATCATCATTTCGACAGAAATGGGTTAGGGTTAGGAAAATGGAAATGTACATATTGACAAAGATAAAGCTGACAGTGAATGCATCACGAGTAAGAATTGTAAAGATTAAAACATTAAAACGCAGAAAAAAAATCTTCAGTGTCAGAGAAGGAAGACAGGACAGTGAACACATCATCAGAGAGCAAACACATGAATGCAACACAACAATAAAAAACTTAAAGTAGGAAATAAAGTCTCTAGATACTGTCAGAGGCCAAATTTCCCACAGACATTAAACATAACACTGAGTAAAGAGTGATCAAATTATCAACAGAGAAATCTTTTTCCTCCTTCTTCCATCCTTTTAAAGTAAGACATCAACAGAGAAGTCAGAAAACACCTGCTAACAGAGGACTTGAATGCATCACAGACCAGTGGGTAAGTCAGTGAATGCACCACAGAACAGGAAGGTTGATAAACTGGATGGGAGGAGCATCAGTAATGAAGAAAGACAGACAGGAGAACCCAAGGGAGGACTTGAATGCTTCACCAGAGAGGTGGGGAAGCATACCACAGGGAAACCATAAAGACCAACGCTTGAGAGGACAGTGAACGCATCACTACTTAAAGTACATACAGTTTCCTGTCTGATGATGCATTCATGGTGAATTTTAGACCACTTGAACGCATCATTGTTGGAAATCAGAAACACTTTTTGTTGCAAAGATAAAGATACCAAAGATTCCAATACATGACAGAGACAGTGAATGCACCATGGGTAAAGACATGTCAGTTTTAATTCAGAGCTAGAGATAGGACAGTGAACGCACCATCATGGAGGGCAATAAAACTTCATAAAAGAAGGCAGAAAGTGCACACTCACAGAGGAGACAGTGAATGCAACACGAGACAGGACAGTGAACACATCAGAACATCACAGCAGGGGACAGTGAACGCATCGTTCTGTCCTCGTTAGTTTCTTTGACTGAACTCAAACCAACTTTACACCCTGAGCCTTTAACACACACACCGTACACACACACACACACACACACACACACACACACATACACACACACACACACACACACACACACACACACAGTGCGGGCCCCCAGAGGCCTCATGTATTGATTGGACTCTCAGTGTGTGTAATGAGAGCCACTGCGTTTGTTTTTAGCTCCAGAGTGGGAGGAGAGAGATGTGGCACTGCGGCAACACACACACATTAAACACACACACACATATACATTAAACACACACATACATTAACACACACGCAGCCATAGGTCCAATCAGAGCGGTCGGTGTCTTTATATAGACGCTCACTCGCGGCGCTCGCTGAGCTCGCTGAGCGATGTAGGAGGTTGTAATTGAGCAGAAACAGCCTGAGGTCTGATTACACAAACACTTTATTCTTTCTTTCTCTTCGTTTCTCTCCGTCTCACTCTGATCACTCCCTTCATTCACCTCCCTCAGTTTCTCAGGAACCGTCAGTTCAGCTCCTTCAGCGCCTCCATCAGACGAGAACATTTCACCAACTGTTGGACGGATTCTGATGAAGTGAGGCTCCACTCCTCACTGTCCTCTGTTTCCTCTAGCGCCACCATCAGGTGTGATGAGGATGAGAAGTTTAAAGTGAGTGTAAGGTGTGTTGAGAGTGAGGACTGTGAAATGAGGATGAGAAGTGTTGAGTGTGTGATAGACGAAAAGTGTGGAGTGTGATAAAGATGAGAAGTGTTGAGTGTGTAATAAGGATGAGAAGTGTTTTGAATGTGTGATGAGGATGAGATATGTTTGGTGTGTGATGAGGATGAGAATTGTGTAGTGTGTAATGAGGATGACATTTATAGAGTGTGTGATGAGGATGAGAATTGAGGCATGTGTGAAGAATATGAGAAGTGTTGAGTGTGTGATGAGAAGGAGAAGTGTGGTGTGTGATGAGAATGAGAAGTGTGGTGTGTGATGAGAATGAAAATTTGGTGTGTGATGAGAATGAGAAGTTTGGTGTGTGATGAGAATGAGAAGTTTGGTGTGTGATGAGAATGAGAAGTGTAGAGTGTGAGATGAGAATGAGAAGTCCAAAGTGTGTGATGAGGATGAGAAGTTTGGTGTGTGATGAGGATGAGAAGTTTGGAGTGTGTGATGAGAATATGAAATGTAGAGTATGTGATAAGAATTAAATGTGCAAAGTGTGTGATGAGGATAAGTGTGGAATGAGACAACTATGAGAAATGTGCAGTGTGTTGAGAATGTGGATGAGGATGAGAAGTATGCATTGTGTGATGAGGATGATGAATGTGGAGTGTGTGATGCAGAAGAGATGCGTGGGAAGAGAATGAGGAGTGTGTGTTTAGGATGAGAATGAGGAGTATGCAATAAGAGCAAGTATGATACGTGTGTGATGAGGATGAGGAGTTTGGAATAAGGATGAGGTGGGTACTGTCTGATGAGGAGTGTAGAGTGTGTGGCGAGGATGAAGAGTCTTGTCTTTTATTTTCAAACATTACAACTCATTTTCCTGTATCCTTTTGACTTTATTTTAACAACTTAAGTTGATGTTTTTATCCTTTTCCTGCTACATTAGACTTTAATCCTAGTTCAAATGTGATTTTTTTTCTCATATTGTTACAACTTTATTCTTGAAATCATACTTAAAAAAAAGATTCTTAATGCGGCTCTTTTTCTCCGTCACACAGTAAAACATGTTTGTGAATATTTGCAGTAGATTTCTTCATCCTGCAGGAAATAAAACACACAGAGGATCAATGAATCCACTGTAAAGTTAACACAGAGAGGAGCAGCAGCTGATTGAAGCTCTCTGTTATTTATCCCGTGTTGGCTCAGAGGTCATGACCCCACGGACACGCCTGGCTCCGCCCTCTGACTTCATGAGCTCAGGGTTAGTTCAGGATGAGGTTTATTCTCTCAGGTCACAGCATGATGTTTAATGATCAGTGCTTCTACCCTATAAAATATTCATTCATCTGCAAACTAAACAAGCAGCAGCTACGACGGAGAGTCTGAAACAGACGATGGACTGTAATCCAAACGTCTACGACTTTAGCCAAATATGAACGAAAAACAAGACGAGAAAGTGGAGACGAAGAAGTGAAGGAGGCTCTTTGTATTCTCTGCCCAGGTGTGTGTGTGTGTGTGTGTGTGTGTGTGTGTGTGTGTTTGGTCTTTCGTTGTGTGTGTTAGGACATCAGAGACAGACTGACCTGACCAACAGGTCACATGTCTTCCTTCCCCCCACCTTTGCTATGTGATCTGATTGGTTTTAATGAGCTTCATTAATGCAGCGGGATCATGTTTCCCTCCTGCTGACACACACACACACACACACACACACACACACACACACACACACACACACATACACACACACACACGTACTGTGTCCAGTACGTCTCCATCACAGAACCAGAGCTGGACACTCCAGGAGCTGGACCAGTGTGGCCAACTTAGCGACTTTGTGGTGAGGTTTATTGATTTTTTCAGACCCCTTCAGCGACTTTTTTTCAAAAACCAAAAACAAAGCGACAAATCTGACCACTTTTTGGAGTTTGGAGACTCTGACGTGAAAACACTTCTCGATCTTACTCCTCTCATCAAGCAGTAGGTGCAGCCGAAGGCCCCTTCCCCGATCCAAAACACTCACAGACGGACAAGTCCTCCTCACTCTCAGAAGTCCCTCCCAGCTGCAGCCAGAGCAGTCGACTGAGGCGTCAGAGCTGGTATTTATGTCACTGGCTCAGAGTAATAACTGAAGTTTTTCTCAAACAAACAGGAAGTTCAGTTGAAGTTTGACTTAAGAGCCTTGAATGTGGGCGACCTTAAAGTCCCCTGATCGGGGGAACTTAGGGTTTAAAGCACAGGTGTCAAACTGGTGCCATGGAGGGCCAAGAGGCTGCAGGTTTTCCTTCCAAACAAACACTACACCAGCTGATTCCACTGATTACCTCACCTTCAAGCAGAGAGCAGGGACTGATCAGTGAAACCAGCTGGTGAAGTTCTTGGTTGGATAGAAAACCTGCAGCCTCTCGGCCCTCCATGGCACCAGTTTGACACCTGTGGTTTAAAGGGTCAAAGGAACACAAAACGTTTGGCTCCAAAGAGGGCACTTTAACGCATATTTTGGCTCCCAGGAGGGCACTTAAGCATGTGTTTTGAATCTCAAAAGAGTTTTTTATGCGTGTGCACATTTTGGCTTACAAAAGCACATTGAAAGACAAATTATGGCTCCCAAGTAAGAGAATTTAGCACACATTTTGGCTCCCAAGAGGGCAATTTATTGCATGTTTTGGCTCCTTAGACAGCACAGTAGTTTGGGTTTTGACTCTCGAAAGGGTTTTTTAATAGTCTGCTCATCTTGGCTTGCAAAAGCACATTGAAGGACAAATTTTGGCTCCCAAGAGGGCACTTAAGCACACATTTTGGCTCGAATAAGAGCACTTTATTGCAAATTTTGCACCCAAGTAAATACTTTGGGCTACCAAGAGGGCACTTAGGCATGTTTTTGGCTCCTTGGGGGGCACTGTAGCATATGTTTTGACTCCCAGAAGTTTTTTTAAGCATGTGCACATTTTGGCTCCCAAAAGTACATCAAAGGACAAATTTTGGCTCACAAAAAGAGACTTTAGCACACATTTTGGCTCCTGAGAGGGCAATTTATTGCACATTTTGACCCCCAAAAAGGCACTGTAGCACACATTTTGGCTCGAATAAGAGCACTTTATTGCACATTTTGCACCCAAGTACACATTTTGGGCTACCAAGAGGGCACTTAGGCATGTTTTTGGCTCCTTGGAGGGCACTGTAGCATAAGTTTTGACTCCCAGAAGTTTTTTTTTTTAAGCATGTGCACATTTTGGCTCCCAAAAGTACATCAAAGGACAAATTTTGGCTCACAAAAAAGAGACTTCAGCACACATTTTGGCTCCCAAGAGGGCACTCAAGCATGTTTTTGGCTCCTTAGAGGGTGCTGTAGCTTTGGTTTCCACTACCAATAAGGTTGTCTACTAGTGTTCTCTTTTTGGCTTGCAAAAGTACATTAAAGGACAAATTCTGGCTCCCAGGAAGGCACTTTAACACTCAATTTGGCTCCAGAGAAAGCAATTATTGCACATTTTGGCTCCCATTAAGACAACTTATCGCACGTTATGGCTCCCAGAAACTGGAGCACATATTTTGGCTCACAAGAGGGCACTTTATTGACATTTTGACCCCAATAGGGCCCTTTATAGCACATCTTGACTCCCAATAAGGCACTGTGGTGCACACTTACAACAACTGGGCCACAGCAGGTTGACCACCCCTCTTGCCCACCTCTGTACAAAGTGAAAATGTCCACCTTTGACAGATCCCGTCGTCTGTCTTGAGCGAGGACCTGGGGATCAGGTTTTCCCACGGAGCCTCTCAGAAAGTTAATTTCTTTCACTGATCGATCGAACACCTGAGGACATTAACCACTGAGGACGTCAACGTGAGTAATAATCTTTCCTGCAGCCCCCCCCCCCCTCAGTATATTTATCCAGTCTGCATAATTACCGCAGACAGTCTGTTCCTGAACGCAGCGCGCCGATGCCAAATGAGTGTTTAGTAAAACAAAACGCTGCGAGCCTCCCAGCTGGCAGACGCGACTCGTCTCTCCGACACATCCGACAGCCGAACACAATCTGAATCTGGGGCTGGAGCCAAACCCGAGCAGACTGTCGGCTCAGCGTGTCAGCCGCTGATCCACAGGTAGATAAGGACGACAGGTAGACACTACATAATGGAGCTGTCTGAAGCCCACAGAGGCCCTGAACGCCTCGCGGAGAGATCCACACGGCCGACGACAGACGACCATAGAAGAAGAACAGAGCGCGCGATGATGAGGGAGTCAGAGATAAATGCTGTCAGTGGGTCAGACGGTGACGGTGGATTAGCTCTGTGGGTTTATGAGGACAGATCAGGATTCAGCTCGCTCTGAAACAGCGGGAACGTCGTTTTATCACCATCAGACTGGATTTTAACATCGAGAGGGGAACATGGTTTCAGATTTCTGTAACTATCAGTTTTTTGGAATGAGTCCTGATCTATCTGCAGTTTGGTTATTAATTCAGAGCAAGCTTTTACCCTCTAGTGTTTTCCCACAGTCACATTATTCAGACAGTAAGTGGAAAACTGAACACCTTATCTTATATAAATTCATGTAAAATAATTCAGAGGAGATTTATTTTTATCACCCAAACTGTTTACTGAAATAAATTAAACAACATGTGAGCTATTCAGCTGAATCTGTGCCTCTTTAAGTGAAAAACAGGACTAAGGACGCGGTCACACTGGCCAATCGTGCTGTGCCTAAGCACGCTTCAGCCGTAAAGCACGTTTGGAAAGGCCAGTGTGACCGCAACTGTGCCGTGCTCAAGCACGATTCCCTTCCGTGCTTCGAAGAGGTGGGCTTCGACACGGTTTGCTTCATGCACGAGCACAGGCACGCGGACAGCGCGTGTGATCCATTACGTATAATCACCGCGAGCGCATCTCTAGACGATCATTTTAAACAAAGCGGGGGTGTTAGAGGGCTGTGTTGGGCGAAAACATCTTAATATAAGTCCAAAAGTCTCTAAAGTTGTAGCAGTGCTCTCTGTGTCTCATTGTGCTGTCTCTGATGAGATCACGCTTCATGTAAACAGACGCTTCACGATGACGTAGGTGGGCTGTGCGCGTGTCTGATACCTGCTAAAGTCTGGAAGAAAGCCACATAGCATTTATGCTAATAGCATGTTGACACCCAGCTCATTACAGTGATTTAACAAAAAGAAGTGAGGTCTCCACAAAAACTGCTCCCCCTGGTGGCTGGCTGCAGTATAGGTTATAAATATCTGGCTTTCCAGTCATTCCAGATGGGCTGTGGTCAAACTTTAAAAAATTAATACACCTCATAGAAATGTTTCTCTCGTCTGATTGTTGTGAGAACTTGAAGATATCATTTGGCTGTCTTGCATTCAAGTCCTTTTTTTCTGAAAATTTTTTTGTTCCCATTAGTTATACCAGGTAAAAATCGAGGCTTTACTTCACGTTTAACGATGAGTGACAGCTGTCGTTCTTGTGTATTTTTTTCAGGGATTGTAAAATATGGCGGGAGGTAGAGTCAAGAAGTGATTAGACTCTCGTAAGAAAAAAAAATCATTATTTTTGTCACCCGGCTCCACTCAGATTCTCCCAGAATCCCTCATCAAAAAAGAAATTGCTTTAAAAAAAAAAAAAAAGAATCCTGCAGTTCCCTGAGGGACCACTAGAGTCTGTATCCATCAGTGAGTCAGTCCCCATAGAGCTCCATTTTAAAATAATTTTCAAGGTACTACTGCTTTAATTTTTGCTTTCTTTGAGAAATAAACAAATTAAATAAAGTTAAAGTCACTTTTTTTCCATACAGAGATTAAAACGTGTTAACGTGGCTCACAGCACGTCAGAGTCAGAGAGGTCAAAGTGAAGTGTTTTATCCGTATGTTCAGATAATCCCACAGACACAGACACACAGAGGGGTCATATTACAGAGAGGGAACACAGACGACCTGAACAGGTACATGCAGACAGACAGAGCACACAGGAGGGACAGACAGGTGATGTGACAGGTAGGACTGAACACACACACACACACGATTGTGTTGCTGTGGTGTGTGACAGTCAAAGCTGATACAAAGAGAGGATCAGAGGAGCAGACAGGCTGAACCACAGACGGTCTCAGGTTTCAACCGGACCCCAAACTTTCCAGAGCCAGAAACAGAGGTTACCTGAAGCTGTGAATAAACTCGTCTTTATAGAAAACGTTTTCTTTTGGCTTCTTATTCAAATAAATAAAAACTTTTGTAGGAACTTAAATAAAAAAAGTTCCTCCTTGTCTCCTTTAAGAGTTCCCTGAACTGATTTTGTTTATTTGAAACAATAAAGGAGAGCCAAGCACTGTCACATCTCATCTCCTAATTGGCTCTCCCAAACAATGACGACGTCACATGGGCTGCAGAGAGGCGCGTGATTGGTCGAAGCAGCCTGCCTGCAGCCAAACACATTATAACCGTCCTGTTTGTTTTTCATTATTATTATTTCAGAGAGGAATAAAGTATGATAGTGCTGTGTTTTGACTTTGTACATCCTGTGTGTTACGTAAGCATCACTCCTCTGTGTCTCTCCTTCACCTCTCTTCTTCACAGATGCATTATATCTCTGTTTGGATGCATTAAGCTCCTGTTCTTCGCATCTCCTCCTCCTCCTCCTCTTCTGTATCAGGCTTTCATTTAAGCTACAGACTGATAATTACATCTTTTCTTCTTCTACAGCTCTCTGAATCACCGCATTATCCGTCTGTCTTTCCTCTCGCTGTGGTTTTCCTGTGAAGCTGAATCTTTATTTCCATCTCTGTGTCTCTGCTGTTACAACCAACATTCTCATTCTCCATCATTTTAGTCATAAATCAGTTAATTACTTTAATTATCACAGATGTGCTGTGTTTGAATTTATTTTAATGATCCTAGATCATTTTCTTAAATATTTATCCAGATCTTGAAAAAACGTTTTTAATTGTGACCCTCTAGGGCTTCCATACTCCACATCTACTTTGAGGATCTCTTCTTGTTGTCATTCACCCCAATGCTCGAATTCGTCCCCCAAAAAACTCTAAACAGTGACTTAAAAGGTAGAAAAAGACCTCGACTCATCCACTGTGGAAGTTTCTGGAAACTCATCGAGTTTTAGAGACGTTACGCTTCAACAACGGCAGCCGCGGCGGGAAGTTTTCACAGGAAACCAGAAAGACAAACAGGTGGATTTTGAAGTCTTCACCGTCGTCTTTCGTGAAAACTAGGAGGTAAAACCGTTGAATCATTCAATAAAACGTTACAGTTGTTTAAAAGTTGTTGTTGAAAGTGCAAACCAGTATTTACGTCACGTAAAACGGCTGATATTTCGGTCTAAATCGACGGTGACGAGCGTAATCTGATGGTTTCTATCAGTGGCGGTAAAACCGTTTGGGTGCAGTACCACTCTTCACCACAGATGGGTTCCCGTTTGACAACACAGGGATTTCGGGGGGCGCTGTTTCACCATTTTTACAGGGACTCATAACTGACAGTAAGAGGAAAAAATATCCCACTTTTTTGGCTTCTAACATTATTTTAACGTCAGAATTTACCTCTTAATATATCTTCCATCACATCTTAGACGAATATATAGAAGTTTGGTTGTAATTTTTGATTTTTAATACTCAAATTTACTACTTTATTTGCAGTTTTAGATAAGAAATTAACACCATATCATTTTTTTTTATGCTGTTAAGTGGTTAGTAGAGTTTTAACACCTTAGGTGAGCATATGGATGTCTAATTGCAGCAACTTAATGGGAAGAAAAATTACACTTTGGTTGTCATTTTTTAAAAATTTTATTTGACATTTTTTTGACAAATTATCCTGGTATTATATCACTTAGACATAAAAAAAAACTATATTTTGTTTCCGTATTTATCACTGATGATGTTAGACCTTTATTTCAGACTTTTACAATCCTGGCGTTTAAAAAAAATACTCCAATATTTGCATTTCTAATTCTTTAATTGTGAAAATATTCATATTAATGACTTCTTAAACAGAATCTGCATGTTTGTGTTGCATTTTTATTCAAATGGATAACTTTTAATTAACCTTTTTTTCTTTTTAATACATCTGTTACCAGTTTTAATACTCGTATTTTGTTCCATAGCAGAGCTTCATCTCTGGTTGCAATAAAAAAGCTTAAAATATTAACTTTAATTAACAAACAACACTTAGTCGCAACTCTCCAGAAATAAAGAGGCCAATAAAGGGACGATGACTCTTTAAAATACACAGATATGATGGGAGAAAGCAAGGGATTGTTCTTCTCCAGATAAAGATAAAATACCAAACATGAAGAAATTCTGCTTCATGAGGATTTCACCAAACTATTTGATCATTTACTCCAAAATATTTTTTAATTTCAGATCAAACCAGGAGTGTGTTCTGAGGTTGGCGTTAACGGGACGTTAAACCTGGGAGTGATCAGACATCGCCAAAAATGAGGAGGCAGCATCCTGTGGAGAACATCTTCTTCATCCCCCACATGTGAGTAGGTTTATATGCTGTATATGTGTGTGTGTGTGTGTGTGCATGTGTGTGTGTAACAGTAGCTGCACGGACAGGAAGGACGGCGTTGTGTGTCTCGTGCAGCTGCAGTCTGATCCCGAGGACGACAGTTTAATTATAGAACAAGCATGTCAAGATGATATCTGCTTCTGTCTGAGGGAGTGTGTGTGTGTGTGTGTTCACTACAGATCCACATAATTTGATGTTGGCTTTAACCTCACTGTGCTGCAAACCTGAGCACAATGAATCTAATGTGACATTAATACTTTATACTCGTTGCATATTTCTTGGTCTCATCCTACAGTGGCGTCTAAACCTCACGCAGTAAACAAAAGCCTGGTGTTGCCAGCTCCACGTCCCCTGTTAGTTTGCTCTAAAGCCTGGAGTTTGGCTTTTTACCTGCTGCCATCTTGGCCTTTTCAGCCAGTGGTGACGTTATTCCATGTTATTCAGAGTGATGGGAAAATTTTTAGTTTGTTCCCAGGAGTAAATGTCAAAGAAGCAGGATGTCCTGAAACATCACCACTGGAAGTACACTCAGTGTTTGAAGCTGCTGTCAAAACGTCATGGGTTGGATGTTTGCGCTGACTCTGAGCGTACGTTATTACATTGGCAACAAAATTAGAGTTAGAGAAGGATGATCAGCTGGAAAATCAGCCTGGGTCCAGATTTTCACCAAGGAGCTGCATTTGGACCAAAGGGACCAGAAACTTTTAGTCTAATCCATCAATCAGAGATGTTCTGGGAAGTACTACCCTCAAGTAGGGCTGCTTTCAGGGGTTATTTAATCAAATTCATATAACTTTATTGATATTGAGCAGACTAATTTGAAGTCATCCAGGTAAAATGAAAACAAACTCCAGTTATCTTTAAAACAAAAGAATAAATAAAAGATGAACAATATGAGGCGCCAAAAAGATAAAAAGATGGTGAAAGAGCATTCAGTAATCTGATCATAGAGGCTACGTTTATCACCCAGAACTAAATTTAGACCCAAAGTTCTGATGGTCAAAATGCAGCTCGGGTTTGGTTATTCAAACTCAGACTGTAGATTGTTCTGGAATGAAGATGAAGAATACCTAAAATTTCCTAAAGAGGTTCAGATTTTGTTCAGGAACAACAAATGTCACAACATCCAACCAACAGAGGATTAAAGAAAGGAAAGTGTTCTGGGATGTTTTTTTAAGTGGCTATAACCATAAAAGGCAGTATTCCAGAATGCTGTTTTTAGTGGCTATGACCATAAAAGGGAAGTATTCTAGAATATAGGTTTAAGTGGCTATGACCATAAATAGCAATATTCCAGAATGCTGTTTTTAGTGGCAATGACCATAAATGACAGTATTCCAGATGCTCTTTTGAGTGGCTATGACCATAAATGGCAGTATTCTAGAATATTGTTTTTGGTGGCTATGACCATAAATGACAGTATTCTAGAATATTGTTTTTGGTGGCTATGACCATATACGATAGTATCTCAGAATGCTCTTTGAAGTGGCTATGACCATAAAAGGCAGTATTCCAGAATGCTGTTTTTAGTGGCTTCGACCAAAAATGGCAGTATTCCAGAAAGGGCAGTATTTCAGAATGTTTTAAAAAGTGTTTTTTTTTTTTTTTTGATAAAGAACAGTATTCCAGAAAGTAGTTTTTCAATGGCTATGCAATAAAAAGCAGTATTTCAGAATGTTTTAAAAAGTGGCGTTAAAGATAGAGAATTGTATTCCAGAATGTTGTTTTCAGTGGCTTTGACATGACATGACAGCCGTGTTTCAGAGTAATTTTCAAAGTGGCGTTGACAATAAGGAGCAGTATTTCAGAATCTTTTAAAAAATGGCTTTGTTGATAAAGAACAGTATTCCAGAATGTAGTTTTTAAGTGGCTTTGCAATAAAGAGCAGTACGTTGGAATGTTCTTAAAAGTGGCTTTAATGATAAAGAGCAGTGTTCCAGAATGTTTTTTTAAGTGGCTTTGATGATACAAAGCAGTATTCCTGAATGTTTTAAGTGGCTTTGAAGATAAAGAGCAGATCTCTGTAATGTTCCCAAAGTATTTTAAAGTAGATACCGACTCAGTGTCGGCCATCTTTTGTAACAATGTGCCCAAACGGTGCTATTCTCCCTGAAACAGGTAAATTACATGTGTCACAGACCATGTTTCCAGTCAGTACACTTCGTCCTCCCTCCCTCTTTAACACCAGGTTCAGGGAGGCCGTCTGTTGGTATTCAGAGCATGTTAATTCAGAACTTTTTGTCTCATTTCATATTTCTATGCTGAACTCCAGAAAGACTGAACTTGACTTTTTCTAAAGGACACAGTCCGCGTAATAAGCTCGCAGACCTTTCTGAGGAAGTCAAGCCTTCAGTGCAGTGTAGGACATTTAGCACATGAATGAGTGAAGGTGAGTGAATATGAATGAGTGTGTTTCAGAGGAAGTTCAACTAACCGTGTGTGAATGTTTCAGTGTGTGTGTGTGTGTGTTTGTGTGTGTGTGTGTGTGTGTGTGTGTGGGAGGTGGAGAAGGTTGCATGAGAAGAAAGTGCATACACCCTCTCTAATGTATCTCTACCACCCGCTGACCTTCGCTTCTTTCTCTCTCTGTGACTCTGAGTGTGTGTGTGTGTGTGTGTGTGTGTGTGTGTGTGTGTGTGTGTTTGTGTGTGTAGCTCTGCTCTCCCTGTGAGAATCAATCAGAGTTCTTCACCTTCACAGTGAGGACAGTTTTTTTAGTTCCTGAGGTCTTCAGTCTCTTAAATCCTGTCCTGTTTTGTTTTCACACTTTGAGGGCTAACTTGAGCTAGCATGTAGCACATTTTTTATCTTAGCAAATCACATCATTTATTCATAGTTAAGACTTTAACACAGAGTTTCAAAAATCAATATATCAAGTTTTTTATTTGACAGTATCAAAAATGGGTTTCTTTGTAATAAAAAAAGTTTGGTTTTTTTTTTCAAATTCAAAATCTTCATTTCAGTCTTTGTTTATATACCGGATTGGAAAAAAGTTACCGCTTTTCTCCAGCAGAGGGCAAAATGTTTCTCTCTGAATCAGGTGATGTGCATTTTATGGGAAAATATGGCTCCTGATGTAGTCTGTAGACATTATCACCATCATTTAACTTTTTCACATAGTCTGAAAAAAAAGCAAACTAAAAATCTGAAAAATCTGAAAAATCAGAAATATCGAATAATCGCTATTTTAATCGAATCGGCACCCCAAAAATCGTAATAGAGTCAAATCCCGAGAATAGCATATCATCCCAGGCCGAGTAACTGTGATATGTTGCTGTGATCAAACATATCATAAAACCAAAGTTATAACGATTTATGCTAACTACAAGCTTATCAATGCAATTTCCCATCATGGTAGCATCAAGCTAGCAATTTTTTCTTTACTGATTTGGACATAAGTTAAAAGTACTAAATAGGAATCTGGTGTGAGAGAGTAATGTACATTTTTTTGTGAGTTCAATTCTTAAGTAAAACTTCTTGGGGGGCTGTTAACGAAGTGCTAGGCTAAGCTAGCAGGGGAAGAATAGTCGATGTAAGGTCCAGTTGCTCCGGCATAACATAAAGAATCGGCAAGGGAATTTGTAAGCATAAAAGCCTAGACCTGTCACCCCCGTCCCAGGACAACAGACCTACCATAGGGATACCCATCCCTAAACCAGAGCTTTGATTGATTGGAGCAGCAGTCTGCTTTACAGCAACAAGAAAGAAATCACGACCCTGTCGACCTGAAGGGAACAGTTTTTTAAAATATGATTGAAGCGAGTTGGAGACAAACACAGTGAGTCCAGAGTTTGGTGGAATTTGAATGAATTCAGTTCAAACAATGTGACTGTCATTAGGGGGTTGCCATATACAAAAATTACACAAAAAGTTTCGTACGGGAACGTAAAAACACAGAAAAAAAAATCTGCATTTCCATGGAAATGACGAGGGACTGAAAACACTGTAGTAAGCATGCCAGGCCTGTAGTTGGCGCTATGCCTGTCTGGTCCAGAAGCAGCTTTTGGTAGATCCAGAACATGACGTCAGCGTTTCCACTGAAAAAGTAGGCTTACTGTTTACACGGTAACGGTGACTGCGGTGTTTCAGAAAAAATCCCACTCTGGAGGCTGTTTTTGAAAGTTTGCAGTCGGCTAAACCTAGCCCCTCAAACTAACATCATCCGAACTAGCAAGAGGTAAAGAGACAGGCCTTTAGCCTCCTCGCTAACAGCTACAGGGTGCCCAACTGTCAGTCGAGTGAGCCACGCCCTTATTTGGAGAAAACTTGTGAATTTGATATCAAAAAATAATTTACGAAAAGTGTGTGCTTATTGAGAAATGATCTCTTCAGACTGAAATCCTGCGTCAAACCAGGCTGTAAACGTGTTAATTCAGCCTTTTGAATGGCAGCGTATGTAGTTTCTGCTGTTTCTGCACACAGCCCCTAGAGGACACTCGGGGAACTGCAGCGTCAAAGTTCCTCCTGACAGATTTTAGGATCAGTACGATGGTTAAACTCGATCCCTTTTGATGACTTCTTGTTAGTTTCTCGTTTGTTTGCAGAGCCAGATAATCGATGCAGAGTCGTGACTTTTATTGAAGTAATGCATCA
This sequence comes from Halichoeres trimaculatus, assembly GCF_033239565.1. Taxonomy (NCBI): domain Eukaryota; kingdom Metazoa; phylum Chordata; class Actinopteri; order Labriformes; family Labridae; genus Halichoeres; species Halichoeres trimaculatus. Next base: position 2,928,376 of record NW_027437189.1, on the reverse strand, counting down.
GAGTTCCTCGTCTGCTGCTGGTCTGATCCCAGATCCAGGTCTCTCTGATTCTCCGTTTGAAGCGCGGTTTAATTCTTCGTATTTTGTGCTGACGTTTGAAAGCCTCCTCACAGCGCCGAGCCCTTATTTCTGCTCTGTCTTTGTGCTCTGTCAGGATTTAAGTTTCAGTCTGTCTCAGGGTGTGTTTGTGTCTGCAGTCGGCCCGTCCCAGAGGGGTGGACACTTCAAGTTCTCTTTGTAAAAGCTGTGTCAGCGTTTAGAGAAGTCTTCTGTTCCTCCGTTCCATGTTATCCTCTCTTTATTGATCCTCCTCTTCTTCAGCTCCTTCTCCTCTCAGAAACTAAAAACCTGCTCATAGTAAAATTCCTCCTCCTCCTCTTCTCTTTCCACTTTCTGTCTCAGCTTTAAACGCAGAACTTTGCATCTGAATTTGTCTCATTCTGTGTGAGTGTCTCATCCATCATGCATGAGAGTTAAATTATAAACTCTGGGTCACTGCCTGCCCTCAGCAGACAGATGCAGACCCAGTCAACAGGAGATGATATCTGGTCTGGATGTTATCGGGGGAACACGCTGAAGTGCTGCGTCCTCTCCTGCAGCAGGACTTTGCTCGGCTAATCTGAGCCGCGTCCACTCTGAAGAATTTATGTCAGAAAGCGTCCCGGCTCTGCTGCAGAGTTCATCTCTGTTTGGGTTCGGATTCAGCCGGCGGAGCCACAAAACGTCCCCGAAGTTCCTCCATTATTTATCTGTGTGCACAAAGATAAGGATATGATTTGACCAAGATACAAGCTGACGTAGTTACTCCACTGCTTTCAGCCTTTGGCAATGTCGCCATCTTGGCTGCTAGAGCCAGAAGTGACCATATATGGACAAAAGGGGGAGCTAGAGAGGCGCAAGGGTGCAGCTAACACTAATGGTGGGTGGATGTTTATTCATTATTAGGGTCAGCAGGAGTTTTCGTCACATTCAAACTGGCTCTTCTTCTTTACCTTAGCGCCAGCTAGGGGTGCGGAAAAAACATTGATACTGCAATTTATCACGATACTTTGACCTGTGGTAAAATACCAATATTTCAACTCTTAATTTTGATTTTTTTGGTAAAAAAAATCATATTCTTGGTAAGAGTTGGAAGTACGACACATCTTCCGCACCTCCACTGCAGTAGATGGCGCCAAATAGCTACTCTGTTGTATAGGGATGGACAGGTACCAATACCAGGTATTGCCTTTTTTCAAGGTATCGGTCATCGTGAAGGCTGCCGATAGCAGCAGCAGATACTCTAGGCAAGAAAATCTTACGTCGAGTTAGTCCTCCTCGCCACTAGGTGCTGCTAGTTGCTGCTGTTTAACATCATGGCAAATGTGCGTCAGGTCCTGTTCAGAAAACATGAATGCACCAGGGAGAGTTAACAGTTAAACTGTTTTATTTTGCACTTTAGTTAACTTTAAAAAATACTTAAACACTTACAGTTGTTAGTTTTATTTTGCACTTTTAATATTATTTAAAAAAATATGTATTAGAAAAATTCTTAACTCTCAGAGAATTGTTTGTGTTTTATTTGGACTTAATGTTAGAATGACTGTGCTGTCTTTGATCAAAATGATCTGTCACTGTAAATTGAAATTTTATGTATCAAAAGTACCAGTAGTATCAGTGTTCAGTATTGGTGAGTACTCAAGACGGAGTACTCGTAGTGCTATCGGTCTGCATAAAAGGTGGTGACTAACACCCCTACAGCTGTATTTTGCCCATAAACTGTAAAATAAATATAATCTCAAAGTCTATTCAACAACCTGGGAGTTCTTTTTGATCATGACCTGTCCTTTAACTCTCAAGGACGGCCTTTTTTCATCTTCGCAATATCAAAAGAATTAGACACATCTTGTCTTGGAGCGATGCTGAGAAACTAGTCCATGCTATTGTTTCTTCTAGGCTGGACTATTGTAACTCTCTTTTAAGTCTAATAAGTCTATTAGGACTCTTCAGCTGGTTCAGAACGCTGCTGCTCGGGTACTGACTTGGACTAGGGGGAGAGAGCACATCTCTCCAGTGTTAGCGTCTCTTCTGACGTACAAAGCTCTTAATGGCATCGGGCCGTCGTATCTTAAAGACTCAATCGTTCTGTATAATCTGTCTAGGTCTTTGCGTTCTCAACATGCAGGTCTGCTTGTTGTACCTAGGGTCTCTAAAAGTAGTATGGGAGGTCGAGCCTTTAGTTATCAGGCTCCTCTTCTTTGGAATAACTTATCGGTTGAGGTCCGGGGAGCAGACACGGTCTCAACCTTTAAGTGTAGACTTAAAACTTTCCTTTCTGATAAAGCTTACAGTTAGAGCTGGATCAGGTCTGAACCAGCTCTTAGTCATGCTGCTATAGGTTTAGACTGCTGGGGGGAACTGACACACAGGGCTCCTGTTTCCCTCTCTATCTGTCATTCTAACTCATAGCATTAATGTCCTGTTACAGTTTCTGATTATACCCCTCTCTGGGAGGTTAGCACTGGGGCTGGGTATTGCCAAGAACCTCAGATTTGATTCGATTCTTTAGGTCACGATTCGATTCTATTCAATTTGATTTGATTCGATTCAATTCCGTTCGATTTGATTTTGATTTAAATGCTTCGATTATCGATTTTCATGCCCCATGTGAACATATGTGGTATGTTACCTCAAGCTTTGGAGCAATAAAAAAACCCAAACGTCAGACTTTAAAGCCAAAGGATCTGGCTTTATGCTGCTGCTTTGGCTGCCATTTTTTATTGTTTGATCTCTGGTAGCCCTCATCTGTAAAACGCAAGTAACACGCACAGTCCCCTCTCACTTGCCAGGAGATGAATTGATTCAGAAGATTTGCTGAATCGATATTGAATGGGGCGATGAAAAATTTTGATGCATTGATTCATCAATATTTTTACCCACCCCTAGTTAGCACAGCTAGCTTGTCCATCTTATTGAGGACAGATCTTACTTTCCCAATAACAATGGATGGAAGGACAGGTCGATGTTGTCATTTCTTAGCTCACACCTGAGAACCAGCACGTCGTCCTCACCTTGTGGGAAACATCTGGCCTTGCACCACTTAGCATTGAGATGCTACAGTCTGCTCACAGCAGGTGAAGTTCTTCACATGTGGCGTTGGTGTCTGCTGTTAGCTCTGTTAGCCATGTCTGTGAATAGCATGATGCTACTCTGCCTTCTGGTATTCCCTCTGTTGCTGGGTTAGCACAGCTAGCTCGTCCATGTTATTGGAGATAGATCTTATGTTCCCAATAACGATGGATGGAAGGACAGGTCCATGTGGTCACTTCTTAGCTCACACCTGAGAGCCAGCACGTCGTCCTCACCTCCTTCTCCTCACCTTGTGGGAAACATCCGGCCTTGCACCAGTTAGCATTGACATGCTACAGGCTGCTAATAGCTGGTTTCACATGTAAACAATGCAGACATGGTTACATGTAGGATCTCCGGACAAACACTGGAGAAAAAATAGTAAAAATATCACTGATCAAAGATGACAAAAAAGAGTCAAAAGAATGACAAGAAACAGACAAAGAGGACAGAGCTGCTGTAACAGGCAGCCACAACATTGTGTATTTATTTGATGTATTGACACAAAAAGAGAAACCTCCACTCCCTGAAGAAGCCGTGTCATGTAAAACAGGTAGCAGTGCAGCCCTTAATGTGAAACAGCCATTGGACACTGAATCACGTTAATCCACCTGGCCCTCAGGTGCAGCAGGGCACCACTGCGCTAATCCAGACTAACCTCTGCAGAGGTATTAACACCTGTTCATCAATCTTTCATCGAGCAGGAACTCTTATAAATAAAGCATGAATTAAACTCTCAGCTGCTGGCTACGTGCTACGCTAGCACCAGAGTCCAGCGTTTACAGGCTCAGATCCACAGACACACTCAGAGGAGAGGTTAAACTGCTCACATCCTCTCGTCTGATTGGTCTACGCTCCATTCTGCATGTTTTGGAGGAAGTGATCATGCATGTAGTGATCTTTGTTCAGCTCTCTCAGCGTCCAGAGGAAGAACGCTCCTCATCACTTTGTGTACATCCTCTCAGTCGGAGAGTTTATTAGTTTTCCCCTCCCGAGGCCTGCGAGCAGACTATTAGACAGAGAGGAAGAGGACGATATTGAAGATGGAGATTGTGGTCCCACGGGGGGAGGAGCACAGCGCTGTGTTTGTTGATGAGATGAGTTTTAAACTTAGGACTGATGATGACGAGGAGTGACTCCGATGTTTGGGAGGAAGAGGAGAGGACTGAGAAGACCACCCCTGATGAAGCCAAAGAGCCTCAGCCCACAGATTATAAAACAGACGTGGTTTCAATCCAAGAGATCAAACTGAGGCGACGCAGGAAGGACGGCGAAGGCCAGTCCAGAGTTTTCGGTGACCCGGCGTCGTCTGACGAGGAGCTGGCCTGATGTCCGTCTGCAGAGGGGAGGTCAGAGAGGAGGGGGAGGATGGAGGAGGCTCCCTGCAGAGACCAAGTTCAGCTGTCACAACACCCAGAGGGGACATTACGACAATTACTGTTTGTGTTTCTGTCTGCGTTTGGTTTGACGTCTGGAAGCACCTGAAAATATCTGGAACAGACGAGTCCAACGCTCCAGAGTTAATTAAAAAACAAACTCACAGCCAATGAAGACTTTTAAAGATGTACAGGAAAGATTTCAGACATTAATCTGTTTCATTACCACAGTATCAAATTTAATCTCACCAGTGTTTAATATTTTCTTATACTTTGTTTCTAGACTCTATTCATCTACCACAGTTTTCCAAATCAAAAATGAGAAATTGTGACCACTTTCTTCCACGTCTGTTACATTATTAACATTTTTGAAGTTTCTTTGTTTTGTTCTTGTACATAAAAGTATAAAACAGTAACTCTCCTTACTGACAAATATTTTTTTTTTTTTGTCCTCAATTTTCAAGGAGTTTTTCGGAAGTGTTGGTCAGTTATGTTCTAAAAACCTTTCTGGAATTGTTGAAAAGGCTTGGACAATGTGCTTTTCTTGCGATTCGATTCTTTTACCTTTTTGGGGGATTTGGTTTATAGTACCATTTTTCGATAATTTCAACTTTTATTTCGCTTTTTTAAGACCAGACTGTGTAGAAAAGTTGAGCTATGATGAAAATGACTTAGACTATATCAGAAGCCATATTTTCCCCCAAAATGCACATCACTAGAGTCACAGAAAACATTTTGCCCTCTGCTGGAGGGATGTCGTAACTTTTTTCCAATCCAGTTTATAAACAAAGACTGAAATGGAGGAGTTAAATTTGAAAAAATAAATAGATAATTTAACAAAAAATCCCAATTCTAATTTTGTTAAATGGTAAAATCACAATATCACTATTGTTGCACCCCTTATTGTTGAAGTTTTTACATTTTGTCTTTTCAGTAACAATTACTTAAAAGGTTTCAAATTGTTTGTATTGTTGTATTTCACTCATGTTTTTTTTCTTTATGTTTGACTTTTGTTGGATTTTTTGCAGACTCTTTTAATCCTTTAATCTTTTAATAATTTTTTTTGGTAGCTGACTTTTCTAAATAATAAAACAACAAACATTTTTGATGCCTTTTCCAACTTTTTAGTTGTGTGTTTGCATTTTTCAATATATTTTGAACATTTTTTAGTAATTTTTTTAACTGTTATTTTATGATACTTAGCATTTTTCTAAGGTGTCTATATGTTCATGTTTCCAAAACTTCACTTTAATTGTTGAAGTTTTTACAGTTTGTCTTTTCAGTAAAATTTACTTTGACAAAAAAAGTTTTAACCAGAATCTCCAGCAGCATTCATCTATTTTTTTCAGCTTTTTTTGTATTTCATTCATTCATGTTTTTTTTAAATGTTTGATTATTGTTTGATTTTTGGCAGACTCTTTCAATCCTTAATTTTTATTTATTTATTTTTTTTGAGTAGCTGACTTTTTCAAATACTAAAACCATAAAATGTGTGTGTGTGTGTGTGTGTGTGTGTGTGTGTGTGTGTGTGTGTGTGTGTGTGTGTATGTGTGTGTGTTTTTGTTTAGTGGAGAGTCCTGAAGTTGGACTCTGGTCTCCTTTCAGTGAACTCTGAAGACGTCTGGGAGTTCCCTGTTTGTCTGGGAAATGTCAGTCCACTCAGCACTGCAGCCTATTTATAGACACCACACACACACACACACACACACACACACACACACACACACACACACACACACACACACACACACACACACACACACACACACACACACACTCGAGGGAATACCATCGTTTATGTACGTGTTCCTCTCTCCTCCTTTCTTTCTCTGGATTGCTCCTGCTTTTCGTTTTGTCCTCCCTTCACTGTTTTCTTCTCTCGGACTGCAGTGGGCCATTTGAATTATTAATGAGGTCACACACACACACAAACACAGACACACACACACACACACACACACACACACGTAGTCAGAGTGTTTCTCCTCTTACGATCAATACATCCACAAAAAGCCTTTCCTCTGACCCTCCCTTCTCTCCGTCTCTTCCTTCTCCTCCCTTTGCCTCAAACACCACAGATGAAAAATTAAGACTCTCTTAATCCTCTCCACGCGTTCTGAATTATTTCTATTGTAGTAATATTTTATAGAAGTCGCTCACCGCACTGTTTTCTGTAAGAGAGACAACACCACTATCACTGTGAGTTTTATTCACTGACTGAGTGGACAACGTCACAGGCGTTAACAAAGTACGCTAGCAGTAGCAATTTTGCCAGTAGTGTCGCAGCGCAGAGATCCTCTGTTGATCTACGATCTAGAAGAAGAGTCCAGTTGATGGCCCTCATTTCCATCTGTCACCTCTGTGTTTCTGTAATCCCTGCTCAGGTCTTTGCTTCCCACTCGTGGGATAGATTGAGTCGTTACAGCGTCGACTCATTTAGACTGAATTGGGAGGACGGGAAACACACACACACACACACACACGTTAAGCAGGGGAAAAATCAATGGTTAATCAGGTTGTGAAGGGGCGGTCTGGACTCAGGGGACAGTTTGTTTAAGTCGCCATTACTACAGAAGCCCCTCAGGTAAACTTTAAACACACACACCAACACATAATCATCCATTTATGTCATCAACACCGACACTCTTTAAAGGTAGAGTCTGCAGAATTTTCCTAAAAAAATTAAATGCAAACTGTTACAGGAATAATCCTGCTCATTTGTCTTCTATGAGCCTCTATGCATGTGTGTCGGTGTCTGTGTTTCCTTCAACCTCCTCCTCAGCCTGTGTGTTGATGTTTTGGTTGTGTTGGAATGTTTCTGGACGGCGAGTTAATGTAGTGACCTCAGCCAATCACAACGCACTCAGTGCACTAGTGACTTTGCGTGTTGATGAGCAAGTAAAAGAAGCTAATCAGAGCTGCTAGGATAGCAAACGTAGCATGGAGGTAGAAAAACAACTAAAGTGAAACCAAACACCAATCGGATAAAGATTTTTTCTTAATGAGGGTGAGGCTTGGCTCGACTTTTGTTCGCTTTAAGGAACATGTAGAGCTGCACCGGACTAAGAATAATGCAAGTTAGCTTCCTGCTATCCAGACATGTGTCAAATATATTTTTTTTATAAATTTGTAAGAATTTAAAAAAGATTAAAATTTAAAACTCAAAATAAAACAGAACATTTAAAAAAAACTGCCAGAAATTTTGAAAAAAAAATTGAAATTTAAAAAAATAATTAAAAGAAAATAAAAATTTCAAAAAAAATTCCACAAATGAAAAAAACATAAAGTTTCAAAAAAAAAAAAAAATCAAATATGCCAAAAAAAAATTAAGTTCTAAAAAAATTGCAAACATTTCAACAATTTGAAAAAAAAAGTTGAAATAATACTTAAATTCAATAACATGTATTGGTTAAAATTAATATTGCTCAACTTGCCATTTTTCCTTTGTATTATTTTCTTCCAGATGAGTCTTTTTGTAGATGTAGTTATCTTCCCAGGGCTGTAAAACTTGAGGTTAGCCACAGGTGCATGGAAAGTTGGTGGGCTGTTGATGTTGTAGGAGGTGAAGTAGAGCGGTGGCAGGCTTTATTGACAGATGGGATGAAGATTTAGTTCAACTAAATGTTGACGCAGGATTTTATTTAGTGTCAGTGTCTTTAATCATCGATACCCTCTGAAAGAAAAATAAAAACTCTTTATTAAAATATTTTCTTTTAAAAGCTAAAATGAGCCACTGCAAAAGCCTCCACAGCCAAGAAATCGTGTAGCAGACTGTAAACATTCTGCTGTTAATTTAGACGCTTTAAAATGGAGCTCTATGGGGACTGACCCACCGCTGGAGATAGCCTCTGGTGGCCATTTAAGGAACTACGGCTATATGCACTTCTGCACTGTCTTCATTTTTTAGCCCCTGAGGTGGCCGCTTGGTTACAGCCCATTAACTATGAATGGATTCATTCCTGCTGACTGTTTTCTACTGAACAGCGTCGGATGTAGCAGCTGTGTTCAGGTTTCAGTCTTACATCAGCTTCTTAGAGGAAAAAAAAAACTATCTGTTTCCACAATCATGGCTACTGCACATGTGACACCAACGCGAACACACGATCACACACGTGGGGGGTTAACCAGCCTCTCTGCTGGGGAGTCATGAGAACAAAAAACCACAGAAAATGTGTGAAAGCAAAGAGAGGAGAGGAAGCCGCAGAGACGCCTGAGGGCGAGCAGAGCGGTGGGCAGAGCGCGGAGCAGGTTGTGTTTTGTTGTCCTGGACGATGAAAACATCCAAAATAAAGGACACAAAGACAGAGAGGGTGGGAACATGAATACATAATGAGACGATCTTTACGCTTTATTCAACCAAAGCTTCCAAATGAAACGTCCCCAACACACACACACACATTAAACTTTAACACACTGTCCAGCTGCTAGGTGTGTGTTTGTGTGTGTGGGAGTGGGTCCGACCGCTGACCAACGTTTCTTTACATTCATTATTTATATTTAAGTGGAACTGAACTGTGTGTGTGTGTGTGTGTGTGTGTGTGTGTGTGTGTGTGTGTGTGTCTGTGGCTGTACATGCTGCTGTAGCATGTTGTGTGTCATGTGTGGGCGGATACACATGCTGCACATGCACCTTCAGGCAGTCTTTGTGGATGTTTGTTTGTGTGTTTTCTGCATTTTTTTCCCCCTGAAGTCAACGTTTATTTGAGTAATCTCTTTATCTCCAGTGTTTACACAATCAAATCAAATATAAACACACATATTTGAACTGTTTGACAGAGGAAAAAATCAACTTCAGTACTTTTATTTGTATGTTTTCAGTTTACGGATGTTATTTGTTTCTTTTTTTTTTAAGACTCTGTTTTCCTTTCATTTTTCTTCCTGTAGATAGTGTCTCTATGTTTTCCCTTACCATAAATTGTTTGCGTACATGATGCATACTCATAAATACAGCGGCTTAATTCTTTATTCTTAATCATTTTTGTACAATTATACAATTTGCTATTTGCTTAAATAAAATATATTGCTATTATAAACTGTCTAGTTAATGCTAACAGCTTCTTAAATCAAGCTAACTGCTTGCTAAAACAAACGTCCTTTTTTTAGACCTTTTTTTTTGGACATATGGAATTCAAATTTTGATATTATATAACATCAAAACACAACTTTTGTCATACTCTGTCAATTTTTTACTTAAATTTTTTTTTTAATTTTGTTTGAAAAGTTTTTGTGTTTTCTTCTTGCACAACTTAAAAGAAGCTCCAAGCATATCTGACAGCTGGTATCCAGTAAGAATCCGATATGTCAAACACTTAAGCCTAAATTTTGAGCAACAAAGTCCACAGCTCTGTTTATTATTTTCTAAACAAAGACTGTTTAATAAATGGACGTACTCCCTGTGACATCATCCATCTGGTTTTGGAACAGGATTTTGAGGGAAATTGTTGACAGGGGCCAGATTGGAAATGGGACGGGGTTTGAGTCTCCGCACTAACAGCTATGTGGTGCCCCCCCCCCCGTCAATCATCTGAACTTGTGCGCTCAGTATCTTCTGAACTGCTGAGTTAGAAAATGTATGTGTTTGTGACCTCCGGTACTTCTTAGGACAGCCTCAAGTGGACACTAAACAAACTGCAGATTTTAGCACTTCCTCCATTACCTCATGTTTTTAAATCGGAGGTTGCTGCTTGTTTCTGATGAGCAGTTCAAGACATAAATCTGAATGACACTGCGTCACTGAAAAAATAAGAGTTTAGATTTTAATATAAACCTAGAATATAAAAACTGTGTAGTATGAGAGGTGTCAGGTTACAGTCTGTAGTCTGAGGAGTATCGACCAATCGGGAGCATGCATGCAAAAACAGTCTGTTTGCAGAGCAACAGCAGGAGTTCTAGAACTCTGATGTCATAGACAGAATTCTGTCACTGATCGTGAGTTAATGACTCTGTAGAATTCAGAGGTGCAGACCCAGTCCTCCTGGTCCTCTTTTGTACACCTCAGTCCTTCTTCTTAACGGGTGGTCTGAGTATATTTCACACTGTTACAAAACACAGCATAGATCTGTCCTGAGCTGACGGTCGTCCAGCCTCAGCTTACTTTTTAAATGTTTAAGTACGCAGCTCCAGTGTCCATATGTCTGTGTGCGTGTCCATGTGTGTGTGTGTGTGTTAGCAGTGTTTTGTCTCGCTAAGTGCTGAAGCTGATTGTGTTTCCTCCACTTCTCCAAAAGAACAAATGCAATCCGACCTGTGTCACGTTCTACAGACCAAACTCTATGTTCAGACTCTTCCTAAAGGTGAAGGTGAGGGTGAAGACAACCTCTGAGTCAAACGTCCCAATTTGACCAAGCGAATGACTGTTTTACATAAACAGCCCGCTGAAACCCACTCATTCTGCCTGATTTAGCTCTGATAGATGTATTTTTCAAACTGTTGAACTATTTGCTCAGGTAGCATGGTGTGCACAGGCACTTACCCACCTCAGAGTGGCCAAATTGTTGGAAAACTAGGCTGAAGCGCGCACTTGGGAGCCAAAACGTGCCTAACTGCCCTCTTGAGGCTAAAACAGGCGCTAAAGTGTCCTCTTTGGAACAAAAACTTGTCCAAAAGTGCCTTTTTAGGGACCAAAATGTGCTCAAGAGTGCCTCATCGGGAGCAAAAATGTGCACAAGTGTCCCCTTGGGAGCCAAAATGTGTGCTAAAGTTTTTGTTCCATTCCTTCTTGCTAGCCACAACGTGTCCAAAAGTGCCCTGTTTGGGGTCAAAACATATGCTTAATAAGCATTTGTTCAGGGGCCAAAATGTGCGCTACAGTGCCCTCTTGAGTCCTAAAATGTGTGCTGAAGTTTTTCATGGGAGACAAAATGTGTCCAAAGATGTCTGTTTGGGTGCCAAAATGAGCGTTAATGTGTTCTCTCAGAAGCCAAATCATGTGCTAAAGTGACTTATTGAGAGCCAAAACTTGCACTGAAGTGTCCTCTTGGAAGCAAAATCATGTGCTTAAGTGTCCTCTTGGAAGTCAGCGTGCGCCTAAGTGCACCCTTGGGAGGCAAAATGTGCGCTGGAGTGCCCTCTTAGGAGCCAAAGTCTAAATTTACTTGTCTTCTTAGTTGGAAATACACACTAAACTTCCACCACTTCACAAGGTGTTGCAAACAACAAATTTCAAATATCCAAATAGTTTAGCATCAAATTCAACATTTTAAAAGTCGTAATAAATGAATGACTTTATTTCCTTCATGTAGGTGACAAGTTACACAGTAAATAATACATATAAATGGTAATGTGTTCAGGAAGAAAGATCAATTTATCTAATCCTACTCCTTTGAAATGTGTTATATTAAATTATAACACTTTTTTTGAGTACATTTTTTTCTCATCACATTCATTTCCAAAGCAGCAATTCGAACAAAATTTCTCCCAGACATTGGTATTAACTCAAATAATCCACACATGAAAAGAAACCTCAACATTCAGGTCCATAAATAATGATTATGGTGAAGTAAGTACGATGACATAGAGCGTCCATAGAGGCCATGGCGGTGGAGCGCATTGCCAATTGTTTTCTCTGTAACAATTATACCTGCTGCCTCCAAGTCTTTCTGGAGCACTTTCAGGGTGGTCCTTGGCTCGTTGAGTGCTCCTCTGAGTATCTTTCTGACTCCCTGGTCAGAAATCTTCAAGGAGCTCCTGTGCGTGGCCTGTTGATGGTAAGGTGGTGCTTCTTCCACTTGTGAATAATGGCCCCAACGGTGCTGACTGGAATATTCAGGTGCTTTGATATAAGTCTGTAACCAGTTCCATTCTGATGCTGAGCAACAATCAGGTTGTGAATGTCTTCAGAGAGCTCTTTGCCTTTACCCATCATGAGGTGTGTGCTATTTAACTGCTTGGTGAAAAAAACACCTTTTTTATAGGACCATCAATTTGCTCTAGTCCAGCTGATGTTGGTTTGCACTAATTGGAAGTTCAAGTAATAATTACTGACAGATTTCAGGTGGTATGGTGCATTTCCTGTCCATAGTAAACAGCCTTTCCATGGTGTGTTCAATACTTTTTTCCTGTGTTATCGTACTTAATTCACCATAATCATTATTTATGGACCTGAACGTTGTGATTTCTTTTCATGTGTGGATTATTTGAGTTTATACCAATGTCTGGGAGAAATTTTGTTTGAATTTTGTTTGAATGTGCTTTTTGTCTTAAGTTATCACCACCCTCTCTGTCATAAAACATTTTCTTAAAGTTATTTGGCAGCAAATTCTTCCTCTCTTTGTGGAATAGTTGAGCTGTTTTGTGCTCCAACAAGTCACAAAATGTTAGAGCTTTGGATTTTAAAAAGAAGTCATTTGTGTTTGCCTGAAGTTTTTATATTTTACATTTAATGAACAAAAACTTGTGGCTCTGCCGTGATGATAAAGTTAAAAGATTTTTAAAGTGAGTGATGAGAGTTTAAACTTTATTTAAGATAATTTCTGAAAACTTTGTTGCATCATCATCAGATAAACCTGGCTGACTCCTCTCACATCAGTCTGTGTTAATGTGGAGCAGTGTGTGTGTGTGTGTGTGTGTGTGTGTGTGTGTGAGAAAAAGGGAGTGAGAAATGACAATGAACTGAAGGGAGAGAGAGTGAGAAAAGGGAGGTGGAGGGGAGGGTCGAGCGAGCGAATGGGAGGAGGAGGAGCCAGAGCAAGAGCGAGGGGGAGAGAAAGTGTGTGTGTGAGTGAGTGTGTGTGTGTGAGTGTGTGTGAGAAAGAGAAAGAGAGAGGAGGGATGACAGGAGAAGTGGTTGTTGCAGCGGCAGCAGAGCCGGACAGATCTGAGACAGTCAAACACTCCTCCTCCTCCTCCTCCTCCTCCTCTTCTTTATTATCATCATTAATCCTCCGCTGACTCCTGGAACCAAACCTGCGTCTCCTGCTCCTCTTCTTCAGCAGCTTCATCACTACCACCATCATCATCATCATCATCTTCATCATCTGTGGTAAGTAGGATGGAAACTGCTCCAGATAGCAGCGCTGGCTCGGCTGAGAATAGAAAAAGGAGGGAAGTCGAGCGGAGGACAGGAGCAGGATGGGACAGGGAGCGAAAGAGGAGGAGGAGGAGGTGGAGGTGGAGGGAAAAGAGGAGAAAAGTTTAGAGAAGGAAGGAGGAGAAAGAAAAAATGAGAGGAAGTTTGGAGAAAAGAGGCGAGAAACAGGAAGAAGTGCAGAAAAAGATGTTTTTATACCGTGCATGTGTGTGTGTGTGTGTGTGTGTGTGTGTGTGTGTGTGAGTGTGTGTGTGTGTGTGTGTGTGTGTGTGTGTGTGTGTGTGTGTGTGTGTGTGTGTGTGTGTGTGTGTGTGTGAGGTTGACGTAATCCAGCGGTATGAATAAGTGATGAACTTCTGTGTGTTTGCTATTATCAGTGGTTAGCATTCACACACACACACACACACACACACACACACACACACACACTCATTAATATTCACACACCTTCTGCCCGTGCAGTAAACACTCAGTCGCGCAGTCGTCCGTTGGAGCTCTTTAAACTCAGGATGAAGACGTCGGTGAGTGTGAGAGTGTGACTGAGAGGCAGGAGTGGAGTCGTGACAGCTGTCGCACACCTGCTGAGATGTCTGTGTAAGTGTGTGTGTGTGTGTGTGTGTGTGTGTGTGTGTGAGTGTGTGTGGTCTCTTAAAGCTCTTGGAGCTCTCACTGAGGACTTTAACAACCAGATGAAAAACTTCATCCTGAAAACAAAGCGTGTGTTTTTAGGAGAGCTGCACAGACAGGACGCAGTGCATGTGCTGGGGACTATTTTCAGCGGCGGATGAATCCACGTGTTTGTGTATTTGTGGCTGCAGAACGGAGTGTGTGGGATTGAGTCAAAATAAACTACAGCGTGTGTTTTAAACGTGATGCAGGAGCTACATTGTTGTGTTCAGGCGGCAGATTTCTTGGCCTGAGAGCTGTTTTCAGGTGTTTGTTGAACTTAAAGCTCCTTCATGTAAGCTGTGTTGATGTTGGCGCCCCCTGTGGACAAAGCTTTCAGCTCTGATATAGGAGGTGTTTTCTGATGATTAACCTCCTCTTGGTGTCTTTAAAGATGCTCTGAGGAGGATCTGTTTTAAGTGGACTGCCTCCTTCGCCACCTTCTGGCCTGGAGTCTCACTTACACTGTCATGAAGACGTGACTTTGTTTGTTTTGGAACAAAGTTTCTTTGTTCAAGTCAACTTTTTACTGGATACAACGCGACGAGGTAAGGTAGTTATCAGTAAAGTTACGTACCGTACCAAGCAAGCATCGTACGTCAGTAACTGACTAGATGTAGTGCTATCAGCAGCCTGGAGCTACGACATATCCGTAGGCTAACGTGACAACAAGCTAACTGTCAGTTCGTAGTTTGTAGACTCTCAAGTTTGAACAAAATAACCTGCAATATTGGTGTTGATAATCACATTTTACAGTCTGGACTAGGCTCAGGCAGATATTAAGAAGGGAGACTTTACTTAAGATCACTTAGAAACTCTTCACAGCCTCTTTAAGTAAAAACACGTAGCTCACTTTGGATTTGATGGTTCTTTAGTGTCCATGTCCCCACGTCAGACACGGCACAGGAGCTTCTAGAGAAGAATCAGAGTCTTGTATTTCGTTCATGTCATGTTGAAGTGACAGAAAAAAGTTTTGTTGCCTAAAGAAGCATGAAAACTGAAAGCCTTGTCTCAGTAGACGGACAAACACTTCTTGAACTCTCACAACTTGAAGTGTCACAAACTCACAGATCGTTAACGCTGAGTCTGGGGCTTTAAATTTGTTAAGACCCATTTCTCCTCCCTTTGCGTACGAAGATGTATCTGTCCTTTGCAAACGGTGTTACCGTCACTGCTCTCATACTTCCACGTGTCCTTTACGTTGGCAATGCTGTTAACCAATACATCCACCAGGGGGAGCAGCCCAAAGGCAAAAGTTTATGACAACAACGAACACAAAAACAAACATACGTATCTTTCACATTTGAAACAATACTGTATCGATACCTGGTACCTGCCAATCGGTATCAGTAATCAACGGTACCAATTTTCGGTACTTTTGTGTATTTGTGTGGTAATAAATATTTATTTGTTTCATAATAAATCTCAAAGTTTTGCAATTTAACATATTTATTTTTTAATATATAACCTTGCAATGTTGTGTTCATGTCCAGCATGAAAAGGGTATGCTTAGATACCTAAATATGGTAGCATTTGGTTTTACGTGAATTGGTACTCCGTACTATAGACCGAATTTGGTCGGTACCTCTAGAAGGACCTAATTCGGTATCCATCCCTAGTTGTAGGAGGTGGTGGTTGGTAAGGCTGTTAAATATATATCCTGAAAATTCCTCCAGTGTTGTTTCTTCTCTGTGTCTCCCTAGAGCTGGTAGCTAACAGCAACACTGCCTCCAAGGTTTCTGTAAGCGTATTCGTAAGCTTTATAGAAACGTATCCGCATCTGTATCCGTATTTAATGTTGAGCATAAATGGGCCTTAAAAAAGGAGGGTTGGCATTTTATATATAAAAAAAAAACAATAATTGACAAAAGAAAGCTCATTTACTGTTATAAATACATTTAAAGTGTCACTTGTTTGCAACTTTTCTTTTGCGCTGGAAATCATTCGTTGTTTAATTTTTTAATGTGAAAAAACTGCTTGAAATGTAATTTTCTTTATGTTAAAATTGATATTATTAAAATGGTCTCTAATATCGTTCAGGAACTGGTATCGAGGTGAAGGTATTGGTATCTGTACAGGTATTGAAAATTTTGGCGCGCGAAAGAGCAACAATAATTAGCTCATAGCTAAAGCTGCGTTAGCGTAAACTTGAGTCTGATGATTTTAACTTTTATTTGAGTGATGGAAATTAAAAAACGTTAACGCAAAAAGTCACGTGACTACAAGTGATGGAGAGGTTTGATATCAGGGAGAAACAGTTGAAATAAAATGGAGAACGTGACGCGACAGTTGAGCCGACACACCTTAATCCATGATTCATACTCTGCTTCTTCTTCTTCTGTTTCAAATTCTTCTGTTGTACTCCACTGTTTCCTGTTTGTTTCTATGAGACTGTGTGTGTGTGTGTGTATGTGTGTGTGTGTGTGTGTGTGTGTGTGTGTGTGTGTGTGTGTGTGTGTGTGTCTGCTGCAGTGAAGTGCTGCTCACTGAT
Organism: Halichoeres trimaculatus; assembly: GCF_033239565.1. NCBI lineage: Eukaryota > Metazoa > Chordata > Actinopteri > Labriformes > Labridae > Halichoeres > Halichoeres trimaculatus. The sequence goes on along the minus strand of NW_027437189.1, from coordinate 2,911,707 downwards.
GGTCGTCTAATGGTTTCACACAAACACTCAGACTGACTGGCCATGTGCTGCTCCTCATCACTCCGTGTGTGTGTTTGTGTGTAGTTGTGTTGTCTTTGTGTGTGTGTGTGTGTGTGTGTGAACAGCAGTTTCCACTCTAGCAGAAACACTTTCCTCCAGTTACTGGGGCCTGACTGACAGCTCTGTTCCTGCTGCTGGATCTTAAAGGAGCAAACGTCTCCACAGTCTCGTGTTTCAGATGTTTCAGATGATCTGGACCCACTTCAGATTACAGCGCTCCGTCTGTCAGACTGTCACTGCTCATTATGACCTCATGTTGAAGGTTACTGTGGGGACCTCTAGTGGTGGCACTGTGACATCTGTCCCCTGATGGTTCGTTATGTTCTGTTCTCCCTTGTCGGTTAATTTGAATCTGGCCAATCAGAACGACACGCACCTGAGTGAAGCTAGACTGCAGACGTATTTGAGGCGAAAGACGGTAAAAACAAGGTTGTAGGTCATGGTTTGCAATGACTGACAGCTGTTCTTGTGTAGTTTTTTTCGGGAATGGTTGGAAATGTCTAAAGGGAAAGCCAAAAAGAAATTAGACTGTCCAAAGAATAAAAAAATGTTCATAGATTTTTGTCACTCAGCTCCACTCGGATTCTCTTAGGGGGCTTTCGCACCAACATTGTTTGGTCCGGTCTTTCATACTTTCCTGTTTGGTCCTAATCAAAAAGATTGGTGTGAAACCTGGACTCTTGTCCGGGCCAAACAGCCGGACCTTGGTTTAACCTAACGAGGTGGTCTCAGATCGGTACTGATGACAGGAAATAACAACTACCAAAAAAAGAAAAACCATTGCTGAAATGAAATGAGCCGTGGAAGCACTTGGGGAGAAGAGGAGATGAAATGTCTGAGAAATATTTGATTAGATGATTTTGTAAGGGGCTAACTCGTAAATGTACAAAAATACAGAAGCTTTCCAGTTCCTCAAGAAGATGAAAGAGGGCGGGTTCAAAGGACGGGAGAATTTGTCCGCCTGCTGGCCAAGTGACCAATCAATGTAAACTACAGAGACACTCAAAGGACAGAGTTGACGACGATGTCACGTAAGGTCTGTTAGTTCGTTTGCAAAAATGACAGTGTAAAACCATATCAGACCAAATTAATGTATACAATGGAACAAAGACACAGACCTTGGTCCGGACCATGGTCTGGATTATCAGGTGTAAAAGTCTGGACTATGAGAGACAGACCCTCATAACCTCTACTGCCCAGACTTAAAAACCGTACTTATCTATAGGTGGATTGTCTTCTTTCCTTTTAACCCTCCTGTTATCTTTGGGGTCAATTTGACCCCATTCAGTGTTTATCCTTCAAAAAAATAACAGTTAACTTTTTTATTTTGGCTTCATATTTCATGACTTTTCCTAATTTAATGGGAACTATTGATTTAGCATAAAATTATTATGATGATATTTTTTCATTTTGCTGTACACATATTGCACGCATCGGTGATCCTCTGGGGTCAATTTGACCCCAAGCTGTTTTGGCTGTGTAAAACTTGTCTGTCTCTGTGTGACACATGTGTGACCTTAGATTCCCACACCTGCAGGTGCAGAGTTGATTCTTTTGAGTTGATACATGTCAAGGGGGGGGGGGGGGGGGGGGGGGGGGGGGGGGGGTGTAATGGGAGGAATGAATGTATGTGTGTGTGACCTACTACTCACAGAACTGATATTTCCCGCGCTGTGGAAGGTGGGATATTCCCGCAAGGACATTGGTAGTTCATGTAAAATAAGGGAGGAGCAAACATAAAAGCTTGCCTTGCAGCTCTCTGTCCAAATCATTAGGGCCCGAGCCCGACAACCACAGGTTGGGCGAGAACCCTATTGAAACCCTTGTGATTATTATTATACGCCTTTTTTCTTCTTTATTATTTGTTTCTGCCAAAACATCCCCAAATTGCGTGCCCTTCGCTTGGAAAAACGTGAGCACGCCTAGCCCCAAAATTCGCATGCCCGAAAAAATGTATCAATTTGCAACTTGCACAAAAATGAACGCGCCCCCAGGGGATTAAAACTGCGACCCCTTGGGTGACTTTGAGCCACAGCCCTAAAATTTGGTGTGTATAATAAGCATGCCCAGCCCTACAAAAATAGTCCCTTAAGATTTTTGTGCTTTACGAACACGGACTTCGCAATTTGGGCCTAAACATTGTAATTTAGCGATTTTGGCAAACATATTTGAACAAACTGGGTTTTTCGCTTATCAACTCAAAACTTGGCTTGACTATACTACTCCCATTGGAGATTAATAATCATAATTGAATTTTTATATTTTTTGCGGTGTGGATATGACATGGGCTCAAACTCTGCTACTGCCAGTCCCAAGCCTGGATAACAAAAGAGGAGGGGTGAGTGAGACGTTATAGTGACCACAAATATGTTACAAAAAATAGATAAAATAAGTAAATAAAAATGTTTATGAGAGTAAAGGGGGGGTTACCAACATCAATCAATATGGTCCATTCTCTGAGAGTCATGAATGTGCACACCAATCAGAAATGATTTGGATTAAAGATTTGAAAGATACACAAACTCTAAAACTATAAGTTTGACCTGATGGTGGCGCTGCAGGGAAAGGTCATATCATCACCAAAACCTATAGGGGTCATACTCTTGTGGTCATTAATGTTTTCAGTAAATTTGAGAAGATTTGGATAAAAACTTTTCAAGATACATTATTTCTGATTGAAAGTTTGGCCTGATGGTGGCGCTACAGGACAGGTCAAGGTGTCATTATCAAGGGGTTATTTATGTATTCAACAAATAAACAAAGTTCCTTGACCAAAAAACTTGGTCAACTATTTTCTGTAAATCATTTTCTGGGGGCAAATATCCCTGGGGTCAAATTGACCCCAAGGGTAAAATGTGTGAGTAATATTTGAGGACGATAGGAGGGTTAAACACAAAAAGTTAAAGTGGTCCCTTGGTTTCTGTCTCTTTAAGCAGAAAAGAAGGAAATTGTCCATTTCTCGTCAAAAGGTTTTGTATAGATGTAGGAAACATAGATTCAAAAATTAGGAAATAGTCTTGTTAGGCCCAGAAAGAGCTGAAAGTCAAAATGACCCATACTTCCCTTCAATGAATATGAAGAGTTACTGACAGAAGCAGAACTCTCGTCTTAAAGTGAAATCAGTTTGTCCCTGGTTAAAGTCAGCTGTCTGCTGCTGACTTCCTGAGTCTGTCCACCTTACCATCGATCCATCGATCTCTGATCAGAGAGCCCCGGCTTGCTTGCCATCGATCAGCGATCGCAAACATGTTCTGTGCTCCATCGATTGCTGATTGGAGACCAGTTGATGTCCTGTTATTGATTTGACCAGGAGAAGCAGAGGAAGAGACTCTGATCCCAGATCAAGAGAGATGTTTGTGGTATCAGCAGAGAATGAACTCACTCTCTGTTTGATCAGATTGATGTATAGAACCTTTGAGCTTCAACAATCGTTGGGATTAGTTTGGTTCATCTCAGTTCAGCACGCATTGCTGACCCCTACCGCCCCACTGTTTGGTATCCCTCTGATGGGTTGCCAGACCAAACCGATCTGACTCCAGAAGGTGGAGCTAGAAACACTGAGGTTGGTTAATTTGTTGAAAGATATATCACTTCCTGTGTGGCAGCAGTGGTTGTATGTCTCCTGGCCAAAGCTTGATTGTGCTTTGTGACGAAGAGCCACATGCCACTCACAAAAAAGACAAATTGCTGAATGTTTTCCATTGTTGTTCTTTGTTTGCTGTTGTGTTTCTCTTCTTCGTTGGGTTTATGGGCGGGGTACACTGTGTCGCGCTACTATGGAGTCATGCTATTACATAGCTGATGTGCCATACATGCCCCCTGGCTGTGGAAACGCAAACAGAACTAGGCTTTACCAATCCAACCCGTACCAAATTGTATTGATCCGTACCAGACCACATGATGGCCTCTGTCTGTCTCCCTGCTTCACAAAACCCCTTCACGCTGATTGGCCAGTCCTATGGAGGCCTGTCTGGTGTGGAACACTGGGTCGACCTTGGTGTTTGTGTCCCATACTTCTGTCAATCACCAGGGGGAGCTCTAAAAGATTTGTCTCCATCTTTGAGGAGCTGTCCTTTTATGTAAAATCCATAACTGAAACTTTTCTTTTGCAAATATTTTCTTTGAATTGCTCCACATGGAGCTAAAGAGCTAGTTTGGAAAATACTCACCTCTCAACTTCTTTAGTTATTAAGATCTTACTTTCTTTAATCGCACCATAACTTGGCTGCAGCTGCGGTACACAGAGAAGTAAAAGCACCCTGTACACACTCTGCAGGTATATAATGTTCTATATAATGTTCTTTTAATTCTCTAGAGGGGAATGTTTATGCTGTGTTATCCCTCCTGAGCGGATAATCGCTAAAGTTTATAGTTTTAAGCTGCACACAGGAGGATGTAAACGCTGATGTTGCACCTGTGTCCTTCAGTTTGATGATTTAACAGAGATACCGTGTAAAGGACCAAAACGTCTTCCTCATGCACTGGAGCAAACTTGCAAAAAGTTTTCCCAAACCCTGCCACCACATTTGATCCCCCTCGTCTCCGTTTTTCACTCAGCGGTCGGACAGGAAATCCACTGACTCAGGTTCGGCTCTCACACCGCCATAACCATAAAAACCAGCAGCAGACCCATTACCAGAAGGGTCAGCAGCTCAGCGTGAGGGGAAACGCTGATCCCAGACCTGTGGCTGGGAGTAAAAAGCTTCATGTGGATTCTGTTAAAATCTAAAGTGAGCTCCAAAAGTCTGGACGTCAGCAGGGATCCGCACAGACCGATGGACTTACTGGAAACCTGCAGACAGACGGACCTCAGGAGGGAGGGTCAGGAACATCCTTAAAGTATCTGCAAGTTTCACCCTTAAAATATAAAACAGGAAACCTTTTATAAACCCACAACATTAATTCAGATGATCCTCAAAAGCTAGAGACAGAGGCTGTGTCCGAAATGGCATACTAACGTACTACATACTACATGGTCGTTGTGTATATACTGTATACTACATACTATAAGTATGATTAGAGTGCCAACCGTTTACACCGTAGTATACTACTCGGTTTCCCATGATGCATTTCAAAACCTCCAACGACAAAAATTGGAAGCACACATAAGTCTATGGAAGCACACCAGGCTATCAAATATCTCAGTTGATTCGCCATATTTGAAAGTTTTAAGAACATTTTAGGCGAGAAAGTCATCAGGTAGAATACCAAAATGTGGTCATTTGGGCCACAAGACGCACGGATACAAATTTGATTTCGACATTTCGGACATTCTGTTAAGAGCGCCAATATGCTATCGAAGAAACTTCCGGTCCGCTCCAAAACAAGAGCCCAATTTACAAAAGCGTTAGAGAACTTAAAGGAGATAAACGGGTGCTTTTATTTTGAAAACGGGAAGTTCGCTAGTGGATGATTCTTAGCTAACACCGGTCTCAAGACGAATTCATCTCTCTTCAAAAAATTAAAAAATGTTTACTGCTCGTAGACACCGAAGACGATCTGTCCGTCACCTCAGGCACTTTATTTCTTTGTACTTACGTTTAGGTTTCCCTGTAGAGCTAAGTCCATTTTAGTCGCTTCTCATCTTGTCATCTCATTCTGTATTTACGTTTACAAATACGGGGCTCGCAATGCATTATGGGGCGTGTCAGTACGACTAGTATGCCCACCTCCCATACTTAAAAATTTTACCGATTTAGTATACATCCGGGTATTTCTCGCGCACACAATCTTTTCATACTATTTAATGTGAACGCACTACATACTATTTTTGACGTCATACTTAGTATGAGTAGTACGTTAGTATGCCATTTCGGACACAGCCAGAGTGTAGATGGAGTTAGTTTCTGTGTGGTCCGAGGAGAATCGACCAATCAGGAGCATGCATGCAAAACAGTCTGTTTGCAGAGCAATAGCAGGAGTTCTAGAACTCTGAGGTCATAGACAGACATTCTGTCCATTGACTGTACATAGAGTGGACAGCGTGGCTTCGTCATTTACCATTGTACAGTTTTGAAGCCAATATTTCCCTGTCACAGGTACAGCCATTAAAGCAGTTGTGCAGCCAGAGTCTGCGCAGTAGAGACAGTGAGGGATTCTGGGAGAATCTAAGTGGAGCCTGGTGACAAAAATAATATATATATTTTTCTTTTTGAGAGTCTAATCTCTTCTTGACTCTACCTCCCGACATATTTTACAATCCCCGAAAAAAATACACAAGAACAGCAGCTGTCAGTCATCGTTAAACCTTACGTAAAGCCTTGTTTTTAACCTCGTGTAACAAATGAAAACGAAACTTTCAGAAAAAAGACGACCTGAATACAAGGCAGCCAAATGATGTCTTCAAATCACCACAACAAGCAGATGTGAGAAACATTTCTACCAGGTGTATTAATTTTTTTTTAGTTTGACTGCAGCCCATCTGGAATGACTTGGGAGATTAATTTTTTGACCTATAATGCAGCCAGCCACCAGGGGGAGCAGTTTTTTTTGTGGTGACCTCACTTCGAGCAGAGCAAGATGGCGTCCTTTTCTTTTACAGTCTATGTTCCAGCCTCATGAAAAGTTAGATATTACTTGAGTAATCATTTACAATTATTCACGCAAGAAGAAAAAAAAACACTTCTTGAGACATTTTTACCGGCGTGCTTTTATGTGATGTCTTCTTCCACTTTTTATTTTGTAATTCATTTTTTTTTATTTGCCTCATTGTTTTGTTCTATACATTTATGTCTCTGGTTTAAACTATAATAAAGGGCCATGGGAAAAAAAGTCCAAATTTTTCCTTTATTACTATTTTTTCTGTGAAGAAAGTCAGATTTCTGACTTTTTTTTCTCAGAAAAATAGTTATAATTTTTTTAGATGGCTTTAATCCTCTTCCATAGGTTTATCATATTGTTGTATCTTGATGAAAATTTATTTAGCTTTTTTAACTTTTGTTTTTTTATTTTCAATTATTATCATTACTTACTTTTTTATCTACCTTTTTTCCCATTTATATATTTTCTCTTACTGCTTCTATTTCCTTCTTTTATCTGACCTGCTGTTGGGTTTTTAATGTTTTTGTTGTCCCTTCTGAAGCTGTACCCCTTCTTTTGGTTTTATTGTTTCTCTTTTGTTGTAGGACGTCTGCTGTTCAGAACTTTGGAAAGAAATTATTTTCAAATTTTGTTATTTTATTATTTTTTTATTATTAATTTATTTATTAAAAACAGAACAATTGATTTCTAACTTCAGTCACTTTGCCCCCTGGATATGTTATATCACTTTGTGACTATATTACTGCCTCCAAACTAAAATGAAGCTCTTAAAAATCCAGTGATTCGTTTTCTTAGATTTGCCGTTAAAAACACAGAGAGGTTTTTGTAGCCCTGAGTTTTGTCTGCAGGCTTCCTCAGGAGTTTGGTGCAGCGTGTAAACAGATTAATGTAAAAACATAACCTGATAAATAATCTGTGTTTTGTCAGCTGGATATTAGGAGGACTATTGAGGATTAAATATTAAAGCTGTGATTATGTTCCCGACGCTGCAGCAAACAAATCAAACCCCTGTCCTCTAAGTCCTCTCCCGCTCTGTGAGATCTCCGGTTCAAGTTCTTCCCTGAACGTTGTGTTCAGTTCCTCGTCCTCCTCTGTCTGTGCTGATGTGTCATGGCAGCAGACGGCAGCACCAAAATAAAATTCAAATTGAATTCGACCAGCAGCAGCAGCAGCAGATCTGAAAACGTGTGGTTATGTAATGAGTCTCTGAGCTGAACATTTATAACTCTGCAGCTTTCATGTGATGAACAGGTTCGTAAAAGCACCGTCAAAGTCCTCTGCACAGAAATGTGATCAGGTTGAACTCGGAAAATCTGTTTGGTTTGAAGAACTGAAAATTCCTCCGCTGTACCTGTGATATCCTGACAGGTGTGGGAGTGGAGCACGTTTCTCTCAGAGGCAGTTTGTCGAAAAATAAAAAGGTGCAAAAGCAACAAAAGACAAAACTTTAACCAGGATATTCACAAGACTTAACACTCAGAAAAAACACTCTACCACTATGTAATTATTGCACTTAAACATTTTTGCACAACAGTACCTAAAGTTTGAAATATTATTGTACATTATAAAGAAAATCTTTTTTTTGTTGCTCATTTATTCCTGCACAAAATTTTGCAAAAATGTTTGCAGATTTAAAAAAAATTACTAAAAAAATCACCTAAATGCATCTTAACCAAGATATAAGTGGACAAAATATATTGCAAAAAAAGTTTCCTGCATAAATTTTTGTACAAATTTTTGCTCATTAAAAAAAATCCTCTGTAACATGCACATAAATGCAGCTAAAGTTTGTGGTTGAAATGGACAAAATAAAAAACTTTTTTTTTGTTTTGCACAGGAATATTTGCACATTTATCCCTGCACAAAATTTTGCACAAATTTTGCACTTATAAAAACTTGACTTGAAAAAGCACCTTAATGCAACTTTGGCCCAAGAGATTAGTGGACAAAACAAAAACAATCAAGGTTTTTGTTTTGTCTACTAATATGTTGAACATTTTTCCCGCACAATATTTTTGCACAAATTTTTGCCCCTCAAAAAATGCACCTGAATGAATAAAAAGCATAATGGACATAATAAAAAACAATATTTTTTGTTTTGCACAGGAATATTTGCATGTGTATCCCTGAACAAGCTTTTGCACAAATTTTTGCATTTTTGGAAACTTAACTAAAAAAAAAACACCTATTTGCAAAACTTTTAGCCCAAGATATTAGTGGACAAAACAAAAACAATCAGGGTTTTTGTTTTGCACACGAATATGTTGCACATTTTTTCCTGTGTAAATTTTTGCACAATTTTTTTGCCCATAAAAAATGCCCTTTAACATGCACCTGAATGCCCCTAGAGTTTGAGGTTAAATTAGTCATAATAAAAAACACTATTTTTTTGTATTTCACATGAGATTGCAGATTTATTCCTGCTCAAAATTTTGCACAAATTTTTGCACAGTAAGAAAATGAACTTAAACATGTGAATGCGAAAAATTCCCCCAACTTTGCAAAACCTTTACACTCATCATGGCATTTAACTTTTTTAAATACACATTTTGCACAGATTAATATGCAAAGATAATTTTGCACAATAATTTCAGACAGAAAACTTGAATTTGTAGTTTCGTTATGATTTTCTTTGTTTGCACACATTTTATTGCATACAGATATTTTGCACATGCTCGTTTTAAACTTTAATGGTGCATAAAAATGTTGCACATGTATCTTTGGATGTGAAAGTTTTGCACCGTTAATCCTTTTTTCTCCTGTGTATTTTTTCATTTGAAACAACAGAACAGATGTTTTTTTTTCTTTCTTGTTAGTGGACACTCACTCCTAACTTCTGTAGTCTAGGATGACTCCATCAGACCGAAAAAGATAAATATGTGTAATTTATCCTCATGTTAAACTTTCTGACCCGTCAGACTGGCTGTGATTGAAACCAAACCTGAGGACGGAAAACTTTTATTGCTCCCACTGTGGACTTTATGCAATAAAATAAACCTGCGACAATAACTTTTCATCTGACGAAGAGCAGCTTCACTTTATTGATGCGGCTTTATTGAATGAAGAACGCAGAGGGAGAAATAAAAAGAGGGAGGGAGGGCCGGCTGTGTTTTTCCTCGACAGACTGAAAGAAAAAACTCATCTTTAATAACCTGCAGCTTTATTTCTTTGTTTTAAACATGGAGACGATTCAGCTGCTGGCGTCTGATGGAGGAGGTTACCTACAGGAAGAAAAGACCCGTACAGGGCAGACCTGGTGTACAGTCTTTAATTAATGAAGTTTCTTGATAAAATTAGGTGTGAATGTGTAGCTTCTTTAATCTAAAGTATTGAATGGTGCGGCTCGTCCTCATTGGTCTGTAGGGACTAACGTTAGCTCCACATGCTCACGGTGACCTAATCTCCCCTGCTAAGGCCGGTCACACACTTGATGATTTTAAGCCAGATTTAAGGCGTATTTTCATGCCACAGTGATTGGAAGGCGTGGCCTAATTCACAGGCCGTTTTGAGAAAAGTCTGTATTAAACATATTCACAGTCTTTGAGGTGTTTCTGATATGAAGCGTAACATTTGTCATTGTTGGTCATCCTGTTGTAAATGCTGACTCAACCTCACTGGACAGTGACATTGACAAACAAATTGTAAACAAAGAGTTGATTGCACAGATAATTATAAAAATAATAATAATAATGATGTTTTATATGGTTATATTGAATAAACATGAAAGGTAAAAAAAAAAAAAAAAAACACTTTGTCGGAGTTTCGATTCAATAAAAAGGCGGGGCTTGAGCCTCTTAGCTAACATCTACAGTGCCCACCTGTCAATTAAGTCAGCCATGACCTTATATGGACAAAACTCACCTGTTTAATTACTTCAAAAACAACTGGTGATCCAAAAATTCACCCTGACAGAGAAATTATCTCCTCCTGAACCAGGATGGGTGAAAGTTCCGTTAAGATATTTTTCAGCACTTGACTTTTTCGTTAGAAAGACAATTTGAGCATAGCAGGTGTAAAATGTTCCACCTGGTTCTAAATCAATGTATGGGTCACAGATACTTGAATAAGCTAAACTATGTGGTAGTAGTGTGTTGAAGTCATGGGCTTGACGCTGTGACATCACCAATCTGTTTCTAATGCAATGTTTTATAGCCTATTGTCTGAGGAAATTCCGACTAAAACTAACTTCTGTTGATATGGGTAAAGAGGTAAAGAGGTGAGCTTTAGCGTCCTTATTGCTAACAGCTACACAGTGCCCATGTCAGTCAAGTCAGCCATGACCATATATGGGCAAAACTAATTTAATAACTTGAAAAATAAAGAGTGATAAAGAATTCACCCTGACAGAGAAATGATCTCTTCAGACTAAAGTCCCGTTTTGAACCAGGGTGTAATCATGTTTATTTTTGCTGTATTATTTCTGACTTTTTGAATGGGTGTGTATGTGGTTTCTGCTGTTTCTGATGCCAGCCTCTAGTGGTCACTCAGGGAACTGCAGTTTTTAGCACTCCAGCAGAGCAGAGCTTTCAGTCTCAGTGTCTTAGTTTGAAAATCATCCTGAACGATATTTGTCCAGCTTTCTTTCTTTCCCTTCTTTCCATCTCCAATGTTACCTTTTCTTCACCTCCTTCTCCTTTACTCTTATCCTTCTTATCTCTCCTTTTTGTTTCCTTGCTCCCTCTATCCTTCCACTCTGCTTATTTTTTCCTCAACCCTTTCATTTTGTCTTCTCTTTTATCATTCCATTACCAACATTTACAACTCAAGCTCCCTCATTTTTCCGCCTTTTCCCTCATCCCATCCTTTATTCACGTCTTCTCCGTTCCCTTTTCCTCCCACGCCTCCTCCTCTCTTCTCCTCCCTTCTCTTTCTGATTTCTCCTCCTTCTCTCCTCTTTTTCCTCCTCCGGGCTCATCTCTCACTCTCTGTCTCTTTTCTGTTTGTGTGTTTCCTGACAGGACGGCCTTACATGGACATGGAGTAAGGACTGTACCACTACTGCCCCCCCGACCCGGACCGGAGACAGAGAGGGAGCGAGACCCGGGGAGATAAAGGAAAATTAGAGAGCAGAAAAAAAAAAACAGCAAGCAAAAGCAAAAAGAGGAGAAAGAGAAAGAGGAAGAGGGAGGCGGCTCATCCATAATCTCCACAGCGGGGAAACACTTAGAGGGAGGCGGCCACACCAGCGATTCTGTCTATCTTGCAACTTCAGGAACCATCATCACAATTTAATAAGAATGTGAAAGGCTGCGGCGCTGCAACAAATCAGTCATCATCAGGGGGAGAGGGCGGGCCAGAGAGCGCCAGACTCACAGAGAAACAGAGTTTAACACCTTCACTCCTGGATTTATATCTCTGCTGCAACTCCCAGCAGCAATAACCGTGCGTCTGCAATATCAGAGCAGAGCTTTATTATTATTTCTCACAGATTCCTCTCCGTCCTCCAGGCTGCACGGAGCTCGCCAAATTACGCCCCTCCAGCGGGACAGTCTGGCTTTTGTTCGGGAACGTTCTGTTATTCAGGAGGAAAGTTTGTCTGGAAGGGGAGAATTCAGAGTTTCACTTTGAGGACTTTTATTTTGAAGAGTAACAGGAAGTCTCTCATCAGGAAGTGTCGGATGCTTCGTCGTTCCTCTGCAGAACCTTTTTCATGGCTTGACACCTAGCTGACCTCTGACCCCTCCCTCCTCCCTCCCTGTCCTCCCCCCGCCAACATGCCCGACCACATCCTCTCTCTTAGCCCCGCCCACTTCAGTAAATCCAGGCAGGACGAGAAGTAAGTGGTCTCCTGTTAAAGCACACATCAGATTAGTTGACTCCGCCCCCTTTCCCCACACGGGGACGGTACTGACTCCACAGTCAGGAAGAGCAGCTGCAAGATGGCGGCCGGCGTGGCAACGTGGCTGCCGTTTGCGCGAGCGGCGGCGGTGGGATGGCTGCCGCTCGCCAAGAAGACGATGCCCAAACCTCCCGTTGACAACACGTCCAGATCGGATGAGATCCTGTACGTCAACGTCAGCGGTGTCAGGTTTCAGGTGGGTGTGGCCGCCTACTGAGCATGCTCCAAGTTGCTGACTCAGCACTTTTAGCTCTAAAATGTTGTAAATGATTCATATTCATTCATTTTCAACCTCCATATTGGATTCCTGGAGCGAGGGATGACCATATTTGGGGTTGAGCTGGAGAGGAGTGTAGAGTTAGCTGATGCTAAGCTATTAAAACCAGAAAGTCACCACCTGTGGCTCATACATTAGCTCACGTTCGAGTTAGCTTCCCCTCAGAGTGACTCTCTATTTGTGGTGTCAGACCTCAGACCAGAGACGCTTAAAGTGGACTCACCATTTAGATCCCCAACTTCCTGTGAGAGCGCGGCGAGTGAGCGTAACCAAAAATAACCCTCTTCTTTTTATAACCGTCTGCTGTAACGTCTTCAGGGGAAACCCAACAAGACTCGAACACTCAAACCCAGAGAAGCTGCTGTGATTCTGACTCTCTTACAGACAAACAGGAAGTACAGATGCTAGCTGTTGATGCTAAACGGAAGCAATGTCTCAGATTGGGAGGTCACTGCTTTAAAAGTCACACTAGAGAGAATCAATTTGTGACATCACTGAAAAGTCCTGCTCTGGGAGAACATTCCGGAATGTTGGCTTCCAGAGTTCCGGAGTGTCTTAAAGAGACAGTAGCTGAAATGTAGCGTATAATTATAGCTCCCATCTGTCAGTCAAATAAGCCACGCCCCCAGTCCTACCTCACTTTAACCCTTAATCTGGCTTCATCGCTGCTTTCCAGACATCAGTGAAAGACCTCTGCTTTCATGTTTTACACCAACGGTTGGATGTGAAACCTCTCCTCACTTGTTACGATAAGAAAACATGATTTTCCTGAACCACATTAAATATCTGAGCCTGCAGCTCATCTCTAATCCAGCCGTGTGCAGAGGTGAATTCGGATTCTCTCCTCCTCTGTGGTTTCGAGTCGAACAAAAGGTCGAAGCCTTTTTATCTCCTGAACAAGACCTCAGGGTGATGTAAAGCATCTCACTCCTCTCGTCTTTCCAATATTTCATCATCCGCTACAGACTTTGAGTTCCTGTCTCTTTAACTGCTTCCCTCTTTAATGAGTCCTGACTTTCATCCTGTTACATGTGAGCTCTGTTTCCCCCCCACAGGTGATTTTTTTTTAAAGCCGTACTGTCACCCACGAGTCGTTTTTAGGAGGCGTTGTCACGTCTTATTACAACAGGGACCAGAGACAAAGTGAAGTGGGCCTGAAAGCAGACTGCACCGAGGAAAACCAATCATTTTATTATAACCAAAAAGCGTTACAGGAGGTGTACGGGTAATTAGAGAAGTAACAAGGCCAGAGTTGGACCAGTCAAGGTGAAAACAGATGAGATCCTGAGGACTGAAACTTAAAAACAGAGGGTGAAAAGCTTAAACATGCTGCACAAATCAGTCTTTTTGCATCAAAGCACAGAAAAATAAATACGTTTCTAATGTTATCCGAAAATTTCTGCAGGTTTTTAAAAGCTACATCTTTAAAAACTACATTACCCATAAATCTCAGCACCAATAGTTTGACAAAGAGTTTAAACACTGCTGTGAATACTAAAAAGTCAAAAGTAGACTCTAAAATAGTTTAATCAGCCACCACAGTCCTGGCACCACGATGTGAGGCTGTCTAATTTCTCACAGCAATGCACCATGGGACTTGTAGTTGACCCCTTTAGTCTTTAATGTAAACAATTTATCTTTTTAAGACCCAAATCAAGATAAAATTCCAAGCTTAGACACCTGAGTCAGTCTTTTTTCACATCATCTTACAGAGAAAAAAACAAAACAAAACTAAATTGCTGTTTTTTTAAAGCTATGCTCCCAAAAACTACATTACCCATAAATCCCAGCACCAATACTTTAACAGAGAGAGTTTTAATGTTGTTGTGAATAAGTGAAAAGTCAAAAGTAGACACTCTAAAATGATTTTATAAAGCGCCACAGCCCTGGCACCACGATGAGAAGCTGTCTGATTTCTCACAGCAATGCATTATGGGACTTGTAGTTGACTCCAAAAGTCTTAAATTTGAACAATTGATCTTTTTTGAGAGTCAAATCAAGATAAAAATACAAGCAGAAACACCTGAGTCAGTCTTTTTTGCATCGTCTTACAAAAAGAAGATGTCATCAGAAAATTCCTGGGTTTTTAATGCTATGACTCAAAAAACTACATTACCCATAAATCTCAGCATCAATTTTTTAATAAGGAGTTTAAATGCTTTAAGACCTGTAGTGAATGACTTTAAACTCATCATTCAAACACACTCAAGTTGACTTTTCCACATTGTTCTGAAGCTGTTTGATTGGAGGTTCACTCACAGCAATGCATCAAGGGACTCGTAGTTCACGCTACAAGTATTTTATTTGAACTCTTTACATTTTTGAGGGATTAATCAAAAAAAATACTCAAGCTGAAAAATCTGAGTCAGCCTTTTTTGCATCTTCTTATCAGAAGGTTTTGCAGGTTTTTAAAAGCTATGCTATAAAAAACTACATTACCCATGAATCTCAGCACCAATTCTCAATAGAGAGTTTAAATGCTGTAAGACTTGCTGTGAAATCACTTGAACCTAAAAGTAGGCGCTCTGTATTTACATTCATGTCAAAGTCTAGAAACCTTGATTTGAAGCTTTCTGATTGGAGGGTCTCCCTCAGCAATGCATTATGGGACTTGTAGTTGACTCCTAAAAGTATGTGACTTGACTTAACCACCCTTCCCTTTTTTCTTAAAGAGATGAATTAAGACAAAAACTTGAGATGGACAACCCAGGTTAGTCCTTTTTGCATCTTAAATTAAGGAAACTACATTACCCATAAATCTCAGCACTAATATTCTAATTTAGAGTTTTAATGCTAAAAGATTTGCTGTGGAAATACTTAAAATGCATAATTAAACATATTAAAATAGTTCAATCCACCATGAAAACCCTGACATCTGGCTCTGAAGTTACATGATGTGAAGTTTCTTGCACACCAATGCATCATGGGACTTGTAGTTTAATCTAAAAGTTTGATCATTTGGATTATTAACCTAGTTTTAAGTCACATAATTGATGTTGAACTATACAATTCAGCTCATTAAAGGTGACAGTCGTCCTCTGGATCTTATATACGCCGTGTGTCCAATCAGCACGCTGATCTGCCGTATAATATCAAAATGGCTCCGTGGCAGAAATAGATGGAAATCAAACAGAGCTGAGGCTCTTTGTGCTCGATGACAGAACAAGAAAGTTCCTGACAAGACTTTGACTTTGTCCTGATTTTAAAACAACATGAAGACGAGTGAAATACAGAAAAAAATATGGCGTGTTTTAAATAAGGAGCAGTGTCGTCACATTAGCATCTCCTGATTAGCTCATGTCACGTTGGAGGGGCAGGACCTCAATCACCAAGGCCCATCCATAGCCCCACCCTGCCAATCAGAGAGTTTTAAAGTGTTTCAGACACAAGCTGAATTAATGTTTTCTAAAACAGCAGTGACAGAAAAACAAAGGTTTGAAATTCTCCGTTTTCTTTCGCAGACATGGAAGAACACCCTGGACCGTTACCCAGACACGCTGCTGGGATCTTCGGAGAAAGAGTTTTTCTACAACGAGGACACACAGGAGTACTTCTTCGACAGAGACCCTGAAATGTTCCGGCACATTCTGAACTTTTACCGCACCGGGAAGCTACACTACCCGCGACACGAGTGCATCCAGGCCTTCGACGAAGAGCTGGCCTTCTACGGCATCGTGCCTGAGATCATCGGAGACTGCTGCATGGAGGTAAACACGGGGTCACAGACGCTTAAGAGCGAGTTGATTCATGGTGGATTTGAGGTCTGAGGATGACCAGGTTATTGACTTTATTTATAGAAAGAGCAGCAGGTTTAAAAGGAGACTCTCCTCAAAGAGCAGGTCTATATAATCTGTGTTTTATTATTTACAGAGATTCTACATTAGTCTGCCAATGAGCGAGCTCTCTGCATCCTGAACCACTCCCTGAGTCTGTAGGTACCACGAGCAGGCCTTCAGTTAGCGCTCTGAGCTCCATACGACACAGCTGTGTGTTAGCAGCCGGGCTTTAAACTCTCCTCTACATTTAGAAACAGAACATACATGCGGCTGTCAAACGGGAGAAAGGATGCAGGCCTCACCTAAAACTCTGGGGAGCTGGAGCAGCCGTCCTCCATCCCTCTTCTGGATTAGAGTCGCGCTCTCCGACGTGTGCAGACCTACTTTCACTGAGACGTTCCTGCAGCCACTCCAGCTTAAAAGCCCCCTTCCTCTGTTTTGTCACAGTTTGATTAAATTTCTGGCTGGAGGAGAGTTTCTGAGGCAGCAGCGTGTTGTACACCAACAGCTGGGAGGCTGTTGATGCTCTGAGGAGGTTTTTACTGAGGCTGTGCAATAACTTCATGCTGTGCTCATCTCCATCACATGTGCAGATATTCTCACTGTGTCATTTTTTAGCTTATAGGCAGTGGTGTGCACAAGGAGGGGGCAGGGGGCCCGTCACCCCTCTCATGTTCCAATTATTGAATTTCAAAACTATCGAATTATTATCCTCTTGGACGCCAAACACACACTAAAGTTTCCTTTCAAGAGCCAAAATGTGCCCTCGAGTGCCCTCTAGGGATCCAAAATACTTGTGTAATCGTCCTCTCAGGAGCCAAAATTTGCACTTCAATGTCCGTATTGGAGACAGGATTTGCAATTTAGTGCCCTTTGTCAGGAGGCAAAATTTATGCTCAACTGTCCTTTCAGAAGCCAAAATACAGACTTAAGTGTCTTCCTTGTAGCCAAAATATGCTCTCAAGTGCCAATATGGGAGCCAAAATGGGAGCTTCATTGTCCTATCAGGCACCAAAATTAATTATTGTCGTCTTGGGAGCCAAAATTTATGCTCAGTTGTTCTCTTGGAAGTAAAATTGGGTGCTCTCCCGGGAGCCAAATGCGTGCAAATGTGCAATCAAGTGCTCTCTAGGGATCCAAAATATGTGGGCTGTAATATCCTCTCTGGAGCCAAAATGCGGACTTAAGAGTCTTCTTGGGAGGCAAAATGTGCACTCCAGTGCTCTCATGGGTGCCAGAATTCATATTTAACTGTTGTCTCAAGAGCCAAAATTTGCACTGAATGTCCTTCTCAGGAGCCAAACTGTGAGCTTCATTGTCCCCTTGGGAGCCAAAATTTATGCTTAATTGTCCTCTTGGAAAACAAATGTGCGTACAAGTGCCCTCTTGGGATCCAAAAAATGTGGGCTTTAATACCCTTGAAGAGGCCAAAATTAATTGCCTAGTTATTAATTGCCTAATTAGGCCAAGAGATTGCCTTCCCGGAGTTTCAGTGTCTGTATTGGAGCCAAAACTTGTGCTTCAGTACCCTTTCTCATGAGCCAAAATTCACGCTCAGGTGTTTTCTCGGGATCCAAAATACTAGTTTCAGTTCCCTCAAGGGGGACAGAATTCATGCTTAATTGTCTGTTCAGGAGCCAAAATTTGCCCTTAATTGCCTTCTCAGGAGCCGAAGTGTGTGCTTCATTGTCTCCATGGGAGCCAAAATTCATGCCTAAGTGTCTTCTTGGAGCCAAAATGCACGCTTGAGTGCCCATAGCAATCCAAAATTCATGCTCAATTGTTCACTCAAGAGCAAAAATTTGGGCTTGGTAGCCCTCCTGGGAGCCAAAATGCGTGCTTCAGTGCTCGCATGGGAGCAAAAATTCACGCTTAATTGTCCTTTTGTGAGTCAAATGTGCAGTCAAGTGCCCTCTAGGGATCCAAAATATCTAGGCTTTAATACCCCTGCAGGGGCCAAAATTTGCACTGATTGCCTTCTTGGGAGCCAAAACTTGTGCTGTAGTGCCCTTTCTCAGGAGCCAAAATTCACGCTAGGGTGTCCTCTCGGGATCCAAAATACAAGCTTCAGTGTCCTCATGGGCACTGGAATTAATGCTTTACTGTCCTCTCAGGAGCCAAAGTGCGAGTTTCATTGTCCCCATGGGAGCCAAAATGCACGCTTGGGTGCCCTGTAGCGGTCCAGAATTCATGCACAATTGTCCTCTCAGGAGCAAAAATTTGGGCTTAGGCGCCCCCTTGGGAGCCAAAGTTAATGCTTTAGTGTCCTCATGGGATCCAAATGTGCACTTAAGTGCCCATTAGAGATCCAAAATATGTGCGCTGTAATGTCCTCTCAGGAGCCAAAATTTGCGCTTAATAACCTCCTTGGGCGCCAAAATGCTCAGTGTCAGCTTTGGGGTCAAAACTCGCACTTTGGTGCTCTTTCTTTGGGGCCAAAATTCACGCTCAGGTGTCCTCTCGGGAGCCAAAATGGACACTACAGTGCCTTTTAAGGATCCAAAATATGGGCCAAAGTAAACCCCTCTGGCTGGTTAAAAATTTGATCAACACGTCTTAAGTTTCCTCAAAAATCACGTGGAACTTGGCGCCCTCTTCACTGGTGGGAACGCGGCTGTATGTGCCTTTTTTTTTCCTAATGGCCCGAGGATGGAGTTGGAAAGAGTCAAAAAAAACCCAAACATACTGTATCTTAATAAAAAATGTATGTATTGTACATTAACGTATCATATTGCAACTTGTTTTATCATATCATACGGTATAATTTTGTAATACACTACATAACACTACTGTTTTATTTAGTAAAAATTCAGTATGATCATGATGTAGTTCAGCTCCATCTCGTATGATGGCGTGTTGAATCATGTCGTGTGAAATCTGGTCGTTGATTTTGACGTTTGTTTCTGGCACCAGTCTCATGAGGCTCAGCCTGATAAATCAGAATCTCCTCTCTCTTATTTTCTGATTTTGAGTGTGATGATGTGTTTTTCTCCTCGGCTCCTGGTGAACAGCCTCCTCAGCTAAACGCGTAAACCTTGTGATGGATCTGAGGGGGACTCTAACCAGCGCTGCTCTCAAACTCCATTATCAGCCTGCAGCTCATTAAGCTCGCAGTGATGAACCCCCTCAAACGCCAGCAGCTCCAACGACGCAATCCGACTTGGCTCTTTAGTGCCACTGTTCTTGGCACCCCGCGGCTCTGTAAGTGATTCCTTTAACGAGTCACAGTCCAAGTCCTGTCCCCCCAAACAGCAAATCACTGCTGTAAACCACCTTCAGTCATAGCCGGCCTGCCCACCCAGGCGCTCACATCTTACATCCTGGTTTTTATAAGCGACCCGTCCACTGACTCATGAATGGGTAATTGTTCTTTATGTCCTCACATTTGGCAGGCGCGGGTCTGTTCACAAATGTTGATTCAGCTGTGAAAGCTTCTAATTTCTGTTTTTCACTTCCCCCACAGTTTCCCACGAGGAAAAGTCCACATGAGCTTTATTTTTATCCACTAGTAATTTCACAGATTCAGATACTTTCTCTCATCGCTGTTGGCCTCTCATATCAGAGACACCAAATGTTTGAAGGGGGTTTGTTCTTGGACAGGTTTGGTGTTTTGCTAACAGCTAACAGGAGGAGAAGCTAACAGGGAGGCCACAACCACTATAGACCACTATAGACCACTATACACCACTATAGACCACTATACACGACAATGTTTTGCCCCAAAACACAAAAACACATAGCAGATACCCCTAAATACCCCTTTTATCTCTTAATAACTATCCAAATACAACTATTTTACTTCATATTCATGGAAAAACAGATCCTGCTTTCCTTTTTGTGTCTACGATGCAAAAAAGGTGAGGACACCAAGAAAATTACGGAGCACAAACACAGAAAATCTACTATGACGAGACTTGAGACAAAGTGGACGATGCTGTTTACCGAGTAGCACTGCGTAGCTGTGTATTCATACACGTCAAAACTAGCATGTGTTGTTGGAGCTTACATAAAGGGCTGCGTAACTTCTCTATTTTTTACGTATATATATTCATTGATGTCATGAAGTTAAAACAACGTAAGTTGAGGACTTCCTGTTCTTTTAGGGCGTATTCAGACCTGGACTGTTTGGTCCACTTTAAACGGACCAGGTTTCGTTTCCCACGCTGGTGCGGACTTTTCATGCAGGTGTGAATAGACACAAACGAACCCTGGTGTGGACCAAACAACCAGACCCAGACCCACTTTTCTGAGGTGGTCTCGGTCCACTTCCAAACAAACTCTGGTGTGGTTCGTGGTTCTCCGGTGCAGGTCTGAATACAAACCAAGGTCCATCCAAACTAACTACAGGATACATGCGCCTTTTGGGCCTATAGAGCCACCGTAACCTAACCGTCTTTGGTTCATACCTGATCCTCCGTCTTCTGTTTAGCCACGCTGTTGCTAGCATGTTGTGGGTCAGGACACGCAGAGCATAGCGCCTCCTTGCTGCGATCATTGGTCTTCCTGTTCCTAAATTGTAAACGGTGTTGTTAAGCTGCTTTGAAGGAGCTGCTCTTGAAACTGAAAATGATTTAGCAGCTCTAATAAGAGCACAAACACACATGTTTACCTCCATTTCTGGGTCTGTATTCTGTGTGCCGCCTTTGTCAGTGCTGTCCAATGAGAGCACTGATCCTCACACACCTGGATGTGTTTACAGAATATAGTCCACTTGCAGAAAGTACAACCTGAATACGAACCTCACCAAACCAAAAAAATAAAGTCTGCTTTTGGTCCGGACCAAACAAGTGGACCAAAGGACTTTTCTGGTCTGAATACAGCCCTAGAGGTCCTGACCGAATTATTTCTGGGGTACCAAGTACTGATTCATGTGAAACCAAGGGGTACCATGTTTAGGTACCTCAACGCATCGTTGTGACTAAGGATGTCCTGATACGGATTTTTTAAGATCCAATCCGATCTGATTTTTCCATATGTTTTGCAGATACCGATACCTTTGTCTGATAAATCCCATACTCCGTTGGGTGATTCTGTTGTAAATGACAAATCTGTTGTAAGTCCTGTTTCCACCAAGCAGTTCAGTTTGGTTCGTCTCGGTACGGCACGCATTTTACGGCGCTTCCATTGACTAATCCCGGAACGGATCCCCAAATAACCGAGATGAGTCGTCCCAATTTTTGGGACCCCTCTGTTTGGGGTGCAAGACTAAACCGATCCGATCTTGGAAGGTGGAGGTAGAAACTGCAGACAGTTGATTAGTCGAAATAATGGTGTTTTACTGTCATTGCTTTCCAAAGAGAAGTCGTCCCACACAGCGGACATGTTTGCAACGTGGTTTGATTTACAGCAGCCATAAAGTGTGACAGTGAAAACTGACGAAAATCTATCCAAAAAACTATCAATATCTGATACTATCTGATCCTCCAAAGATAGCCACATCGGGAGCCAATACCGATCAGTGTATCGAATCGGGACATCCCTGCTTGTGACCGTGGGACAGTGGAAGAGTAGGCAATTTTCCATGCTGGACATGAACGCAGCATTGCAAGGTTAAATATTGAAGAATAAATATGTTAGACTGAAAAACTTTGGGATTTTATTATTGAACAAATTTGATATTTGTTACCACAGAAACACACAAAAACATATCAGGCATCGGTACCGTATCGTTTCAGACATGAAAGGTTTCTATCCCTAAATGTTAGCACCTCCTGAGGACGTGTGTTTGGGGAAACAGGGAAACTTGTTTTGTCTCTGCAGCTGTTGTTTCATGTTTAGCTTTGAGGCTAACCGTCCGCTCTGTGTGTTTGTGAAGGAATACAGAGACAAGAAGAAGGAGAACCAGGAGCGTCTGGCCGAGGACACAGAGGCCAACGAGGCCATGGACGCCCCCCTGCCTCCTCACAGCACGTCCAGGGAGCGTCTGTGGCGAGCCTTCGAGAACCCGCACACCTCCACCATGGCCCTCGTCTTCTACTACGTCACCGGCTTCTTTATCGCCGTCTCCGTCATCGCCAACGTGGTGGAGACGGTGCCCTGCAGACCCCCTAAAGGCAGCGTGAAGGACCTCCCGTGCGGGGAGAAGTACCAGCTGGCCTTCTTCTGCATGGACACGGCCTGCGTGCTCATCTTCACCTTCGAGTACCTGATGCGCCTGTTCGCCGCGCCGAGCCGCTGCAAGTTCATGCGCTCGGTGATGTCGGTGATCGACGTGGTGGCGATCATGCCGTACTACATCGGGCTGGTGATGCCGGAGAACGAGGACGTCAGCGGCGCCTTCGTGACCCTGCGAGTTTTCCGCGTCTTCAGGATCTTCAAGTTCTCGCGCCACTCGCAGGGTCTGAGGATTTTGGGCTACACGCTGAAAAGCTGCGCCTCCGAGCTCGGCTTCCTGCTCTTCTCCCTCACCATGGCCATCATCATCTTCGCCACCGTCATGTTCTATGCCGAGAAGGGCACCAAGGGCTCCACCTTCACCTCCATCCCGGCCTCCTTCTGGTACACCATCGTCACCATGACAACGCTGGGGTGAGTCTGCGTGTCGGCCATCTTTCTGACATCTGACGCTCCATCGCCGCGCTGTGTCGTATTATTGGCTGAGCGCAGAGTTTGACAGTCTGTTTCCACCATGAGCAGGGATGAAGTGTGAAAGCTCTGTTTGTGTGTGTGTGTGTGTGTGTGTGTGTGTGTGTGTGTGTGTGTGTGTGTGTGTGTGTGTGTGTGTGTGTGTGCGCCTCCCACTCGTTGCTTCTCGAGTACGGTGGTGTATCTTCACCCTGCTGCCTTCGCCCACACACACTCGCTGCTGCTGCTGCTGCTGCCATGTGGTTAGAGAACGTGCGTGTTGGAGTGTGTGTGTGTGTGTGTGTGTGTGTGTGTGTGTGTGTGTGTGAGGATGATGATGGTGATGATGATGGTGTCTTCACCCTGCAGATAGATCTTCTATTATCCGCTGTTCAAAGAGCTGCAGGAAACATCAGAAAGAGCAGCGTGAGTCAGGAACATGATCTCCATCTGAACCACCATACTGCACACACACACACACACACACACACACACACACACACACACACACACACACACACACACTCTATATGACTCTGTACTCCTACCTGTCTGTGAATGAGATCAGAGGGTGTGAATGGAGCGTCTGAATGACTCAAACGGTTCAGCTCTGGAGTAAAAACTGGGTCCAGATTCTGATCTTCCAGATCCTCATTTTTCACTTTCTGGATTTCTGTTATTTTTTTTAACAGAAATCCACATCTTGTTCGCCTCTTTAAAACCAGGCGCTTAGATTTGTGTTGTTTCAGTGAAGGAAAGTATTGCAGCTGCTCAGGGCAGTTAAACAGTGTAACTGAGTGGTTCACAGTAGGGGGCGATAGTGGGTTTTTACAATGGTTGGTTCATATCATGAAAGGAAGGACAGACAAACAGGTTCACGTGTTCTTTTTTCATAAAAGGGAAAAATGAAGACTTTTATTCTGAAAGACACCTTACCATTGTCTCCTTCCCCCTCCTCCATAAAGACCTCTTTCCTTTTCTTGTTTCCTTTCCTTTGAATCCCCTTGTCTCCTTGCTTTCCACCCATCAGTTTTTCTCTCTTTTTTCAACTTCCTTTTCTTCTTCTCTTTTCTTTCCTTTTGTCTTTTCTTTATAATTTCTTTTCCTTTCCTTTTCCTTTTTTCCTTTCCTTCTATTTCTTTTCTTTCTTCATCTTTGCCTTTCCTTTCCTTTCCTTTCCTTTCCTTTTGATCCCGTCTCATCCTTCCTTCCCTTTACTTCATTTTCTTCCTTGCTTCCTTTCCTTTCCCTTCCTTTTCTTTCATTTCCTTTCCTTTCCCTTCCTTTCCTTTCCCTTCCTTTCCTTTCCTTTCCTTTCCTTTCCTTTCCTTTCCTTTCCTTTCCTTTCCTTTCCTTTCCTTTCCTTTCCTTTTGGTCCCTTCTAATCTTTTCTTTCATTTCCTTTCGTTTCCTTTCTGTCCCATCTATTTTTTCCTTCTCTTTACTTTATTTCCTTGCTTCCTTCCTCTTTCCTCCCTTTCCTTTCCTCCCTTTTCTTTTCTTTTCCTCTCTCCTTTCTGTCCCGTCTAATTGTTCCTGCCCTTTATGTCAATTCCTTGCTTCCTTTCCTTCCCTTTTATTTTCTTTTCTTTACTTAAGTGCTCTCTTTCCTTTCCTTTTCCCTCTCCTTTGCTTCTTCTTTTCGTTCTCTCTTTTCTTCCCTTCCTCTGTATTTTTTTCCTTTCCTCTGCCTGTTTTCTTGCTCTTTACATCTTATCCTCTCTTATCCCTTCTCTTTCCATTGCTCTCTTCTTTTCACGTACTTCTTTCTGCTTTTGTGTTTGTTCTCCTTTTTCCTCTCTTTTCTTTCCTCTCCTCTCCTCTCCTCTCCTCTCCTCTCCTCTCCTCTCCTCTCCTCTCCTCTCCTCTCCTCTCAGTCTTCAGGTCCATTAGTTTCAGTGAGGAGAGGCCGACCTCTAAATGGATTCTTCAGGCGGCAAAACACAACCCAAGCTTTTACCTCCTCCCCTACTCTCCTCCTCTCCTTCTCTCTCAGTCTCTCCTTGTTGGGAGTATCCCTCCCTGGTTTTCCTCCTCTAGTGAACCCGGACAGATGAATCTGATCCTCCTTCTTTTTCTGAGTCCTGTTCCCGTAAAATGTTGATTTTATTGATTTGACGGTTGCTGATCGCTCAGAGGAGCAGATGTTTGGAGGAGGGAGGGAGGGAGTGTTTGGGAAATCTGTAAATATCCTAAAATTTATGATTCTTTAAATTTAAACCTGGGACGAACTGAAGGTTTGTTTTGATCGTTTATTGAGTTAAACGTCTGTATCTGAAGGGAGTGAGTGGTTTAAAAGGACTTGAAAGTCTAGTTTAAAAGTTTCTCCATGACCGTGTCTGACTTTCAGAGATGTGTATTGATTAAACCAGCTTCTTCCTCCGGCCTCGTCCTCCTCTTCCTCCGCTCTCTCTGTCCCTTTCTCTCCTCGCTGCAGCCCGATCGGCTCGTGAGTGTTTTCTTTTTTCAGTTTGCTATCTTTGTTTTTCATCATGCTGCTTTTATTGCCTTGCTCCTGTGTTTTATCACTGTGCAAATAAACTGGGAGTGAAATCATAAACCTACTGCAAGCCCCTCCAGAAGCAATATACGCGAGAGGAGCGGAGCCAATCTGCTGCCAGATAACGTGTTTGTGTCTGGACTGCAGATAAAACACACCTTCCTCCAGGTGCTCTGATTAAAAAAAAACTTTCAACAGAACAATTAATAGTTCCTTTCTCCAGGGAAATCTGAGAATTCATTCACTAACAAGCTGTTATTACCACACGGGGAGAGTCTGCTGAGGGACGGCTGGAGAGGAGAGGAACCAAAGAGATAAACTCAGGGAGGAAACTTCGACCTGAGAGCCTCTTTATCTCTGAGCAGAGCCGTGTTTGTCTGAAAGGATGTGTCTGAACGGGTTTACAAGAGTCTACTTTAAAATAAACCTGTAAAAAAAGGTCAGAGTGGATCGACCAATCAGGAGCATGCATGCATGCAAAACAGTCTGTTTGCAGAGCAACAGCAAGAGTTCTAGAATTCTGATGTCATAGACGGAAGGAATTCTGTCCTTTATGACCTCAGAGTTCTAGAACTCTTGCATTGTCTCATATTCTTAGACCGGAGGTTGCCGCTTGAGAGAAACAGAGCGGAAGGAGCAGTGTTGCTGATACTACCGTTTACGAATCTTTAGTGAGACATAAAGAAGAAATAACAATGGCCGAACTTTTGCGATGTGTTTAACTGCCTCACCAACCACCGCCTCCAACAACGCTGCCTCCATTGTTGTTTTTTTATACAAGAGCTACATTAGCAATACCTTCTCCACAGTCGCCATGTTTGTGTTTGAGTTTTGTTGTCATAAACTTTTGACTCTGGGCTGACCCCCCCTGGTGAATGTATTAGTTCACTGCATTGCCAATGTAGCGCATGGTTTGAAAAGGACGCATACATGTTTGTATTTAAAGGGAGAAATGGGCCTTTAATCCCTGTTCCCACCAAGCAGTATAGTTCGGTTCATCTTGGTACCGCACAAAATGCTGATTTCACAATCGTCACACACTGTATGATGGGTAATTTTTTTTCTAACTCAGCGGTTTACAAGATATTAGGATGGTTTGATTGTCCAATCGGAGACACAGCTCAGCTCATGTGACTGACAGGCGCCCTGTAGCTGTTAGGAAGGAAGCTCAAAGCCGGCGTCATATCCAATGTGGCTGCATCCGCGGATTGGCTGGGTGACGTCGCGGAGGCTATGTCCATGTTTTATACACAGATTGTATAAAATAAAGACATAGTCTTCCGGACGTCACGTCTGTTTCTGAAGCAGAAATTGAAGCAGATCAGCTATCAGCAGATTTCAGCACTCCAGCATTGTCTCACATTCTTAGACCAGAGGTTGCTGCTTGATTTTATGTGGTCTATTGTCTCAGTATGGCACACATTTAGTGCCGTTTCCACTGACTAACTTTGGGACAGATCCCCAAATAAGTGTCCCGCGTTTTGGGACCCTTCTGTTGGGGTGCCAGACTGAACCGATCTGATCCCAGAAGGTGGAGTCTGTTGTTGTTGCTTGTTGGGTTCCTTTGCAGTGCTGTAATACTCTGTGTTTTCTTCTTCTTTAAGGAGTAGTTTCAGTTTCCTAGTCCCCCAAATGGTTGAGGAATTACGGTAATACGCCAACCAAAACATGAAAAGGTACACTGAGTGCTTAAAAAGCTAACGGGTGTTTCACAATGGCTTTGTTTGCTTCTTTTGTACAGTTTATGGTTGATGTTTGTGCCTTTTTTTTTTTAACCTCTGGCTTTGTTTACCCCAAATTCTGGCCAAAGCTTGATCCCTCATCAGCTTTTATCTGTAGAGGTTTACTCCCAGCAGTTTGTTTTAATTAAAAAGGTGGTTTAATGGTTTAAATCAGCTGTTTTTATGGTTGATTTTTGGTCTTCTCTGTGAAACCACATTGAGACGTCTACATATATGTGGCAGTAACTTTCCCGCTGTGTGTGTGTGTGTGTGTGTGTGTGTACTTTGGGTGTACAGAGTGTGTGAGGCTGCAGAGCACTTTACCATCAACATTATTTATAAGAACACGGAGGGAAGCAGCCATTTCCTCTAAAGAACAGGATGTATATGAGCCGCAGAGCCAGGGCAGCGAGGGGAGCGCGCAGCCTTATAAAACAGCCGGGATGGAATTATAGACCATTTCAACGCACGGCACACGCTGTTAATGTTTTAATAGAAAGAGAGAGGAGAGGAGAGGGTGAAAGAGGAGAGAGCAAACAAGACCAAGTCAGACCCAATCAAAGACTGAGAGCCTAAAAAAAGAGGTCTACCACCTCCATCAGCGTCTGAAAAGACATCCAGCTCATGGAGACAGAGAGGCTGTTTGTAGACTTTTAGATCTGACCCTGAGTCTTCATGTGGCGAGTCCTTTTAGAGCTGGACTCCAGAGCTGGACTCTAGTCCCCCAAGGTTGGCTTCAATGAAAATATACAAAACCTGGCGACTGCACTTTGACGTGGCAAAGGAAGCAGGATTTACACACCGCTTTCTAAAGGAAGAAAAGCCACGAAAGAAGAATACGCCAACATCCAGATTTCAAAAATAAGCTCTGAGCTGTAGATCTATAACATTAAACACAGATTCCCAGGACGTATGAATAATACCAATGCTTTAAAGAGATGGGCTTATAAACAAAATACGATAAAACCTACCAATCAAGACCTTCAGAATCAAGACTACAAACAGAAGACTAAAACAAACAGGATAAATTTCTATACAGTTAAAATGTAGTGAATATTTGTCTAAACAAGAATTTTTTTGAATTCATGAAGTTGTACATGTGATGTCTGATTTTTTTTATATGTAATAAATTTTCAAAAATTTAAAGTATTTGCTTAAATTGCATGAATTTAATTAAGATTATAATCATCAAAAATTTGCAAAAATAAAAACAAATGGAATTTTTTTTAAGAATCAAAATTTCAAAAAATTGATGTAATTGTTAAAAGTTTGCAAAAATTCTAAACAATTGAAATTTAAAACTTTTGCAAAAACTTCAAATTTTGTGAAAGTTCAAAAATTTGCAAAAATAATAAAAAAAATGAAATTCAAACATATTTGCAAAAATTGCTGAAATTTTAAAAAGTTTGCAAAAAAATTCAACACAATTGAATCTTAAAACTTTTGCAAATATTCAAAAAAAATTTGAAATCAAAAATTTGCCACAATCAAAATAAAACTGAAAAGTATAGATTTGGGAAAATTTTAGAATTTTTAAAAAAGATTTCTTGAATCTAAAAACAGGTATTGATAATTTTGCTTTACTCTGCATTTTTATTTTTTTATTTTTATTAGAGGCGGAGTAGAGCACCAGCAGGTTAATGCATTACTTTATTTAGTGTCAATGTCTTTAATCACTAACCCTCTGTAAGAAAAAAAAAATATTAATTCAATATTTTTTAAAGCTACAAGGAGCCACTGCAAAGGAGTCAAAAAGCTCCATGAGGCTCCAGGGCCACAGGTTGAAGACCCCTGAGCATGCTTTACACATAGACCTGGCCCTGGTAGGCCTCCAGAGGGCTGGCCCAATCAGAATTAAGGGGGTTTGTGGAGTAGGGAGCCTTAAAGAGACAGCAGCCAAAACAAAGTGTGAAATTAGGGATTTCTCAAACACCAGGGAGAGAAAAATAGAATTTTTTATGAGCCTAAATCATTTAAAGATACTACAGGGGCACCAGAGGGACAGAATTCAGACTTAAAAAAAGAACTATACCCCTCTTTAAAGTAATGTTCTGTGTGAAATAGGTGAAACGCTGTGTAACAAGAAAGATTTCCTGTACCTGGAGAGCAGGACTGAAGAGAAGAAAATGATTTTGGAGTAAGTGAGTTAAAAAGACGCTTTCATCGACCTTGTGTAATAAAGCCAAAACATTAATTTCTCCCTCTTTTATTTAACGAGCTGGAAGAAAACCAGAGTTTCTGCTCGACTCCCCCCTGACTGATCGAGGACTGAGAGAGAGGTAGTGCTTCAGGTCAGGGGATCAGCAGGTCGGGGCTTTGCTGATCTATGTGATGTACATCTATCCTCTCCAGCTGGACTGTAATGGAGTCAGACCTCCACCGCAGATCCATAACAGGAGGAACCAGCTGCTGTCTTCTCAGGGCCTCTGTGTGAATCTCATCAATACCCTGAGATTGATCGGGTCCTGGCAGCAGCGGGGCTGTAATAATGAGTCGCTGATCTATGCTGCTGCAGATCTATGCTGCTGCAGATCTATGCTGCTGCAGATCTATGCTCTAGGTGTAGACAGTGAAAGCAAATACTCCAACAGTTTCAGAGTAATGCTTGTCCTCATGATGATCCTGATTTCTGTTTCAGACTCGAGCTAAAAGAACTGAATTCTCAAGTTCTGTGATTTCCAGTCTCCTGAGGCATGATGGGAATTTGAGTCCAGTAATAAGCTTATATCATGTAACAGGTCAGACGTGTATAATATAATGTTACACACAGGAACATGACATTTAGCACAGTCCAGGTAATTATGTAATATGCAAATTCCCAGGTCAACAGAGTATGCTAATACAGACATTATGCTAATGTTAGCGCACGCTGCAGGAAGTGTTCACAGAATATATACTGAATTAGCAACAGAGATTAAAACGTGCCGACTCTGGGTTTTATTTTTACTGTTAGGTTTATTTTTCTTGGCTAGCAGTTTCCCTTTGCTTCAATGCTTTGTGCTAAGCTAGGCTAACCCCATTCTAGACTTCATTTGTAGTGTTTTCACTTTTTTTCTTCAAGTCCAAATGTCAGATTCAGATCCTCTGAGGCTCTAACCTCGCAGTCAGTGACCTTCAGAGCTGCAGAGAGGTTATTTTTATTCATAGAGGAAATAAAGTTCCTCATTCGCCTCCTTCACATTCAGAAAACACGTTCATTCCTTCCAAAGTGAAGGCTGTTTGAGTCCTTGGTTAGACTTTAAGATGCTTTTCAAATTAAATCTTCAAACACAAAATCAGAAACTGAAATGCATTTGCACATTTGTGATTTACCGTGAACATTTCACAGTAATTAACTCTAAATACTTCACTGTAAATGAGAGTAAAACTACAGCCGTGTACTGTGTCTTTAAAGCTTCCATGCCCAAAAACTACTCTTATATAGTGTTTATTATTATGTATTTGATAGTGCCTTACTGTGAAGTTAAATTACTGCTGCTGCTCATAAGATAACATGAAATGAGATGAGGACAAGACATGATGAGATGATAATGAGAGAAGATGATGGGATGACTTGATAAGATGAGATGAAAGGATACGATCAGATGAGATGAAGTAATGAGATGAGGACAAGATGTGATGATAAGAAGATGAGGATGAGATGAGTTGATGAGACAAGATGAAATGATTATGTGATAAGATGATGAAATGAGAAGATGAGGTCATGAGATAAGATATTAAAGTTGAGATGAGTTGATGGCATAAAATGAAATAGTTATGACACAAGATGAGATGAGTTGAGGGTGGTGGTGATGTTGATGATGATGATGATGATATGATGAGATGAGATGAGATGAGATGGGTCCACAGGGTCCAGAGTGTAGCTCAGAAAAGAGCTGGTCTTCACAACTTTTTTCATCTCACTCCTTCGTAAAGGTGAAATTAGCTTAATTAGCTATGTCCCTGTGAAAATCATGATGCTACTCTGGCCTCTGTTACTCCCTGTGGCTCTGGGCTCGCCCCACTTGCTTGTCCATTTTATTGAAGCTATCGGTCAGTAACGGCTCTTCTCAGCTCACATCCTCACCTTCTTCCCCTCAGTTCATGGAGAACATCTGGCCTAGCACCGGTTAGCATGGACATGTTATGTGCTTCTAACAGCTGATCTCATGTGTATACAGTGGGACAGTGGTTTTGATGTGGGATATCTGGACAAACACAGAAACAAAAAGAGTAAATGTACCACTGCAAATGTAACTAGTAAAGTGTATATTCAGGCAGTGATGAGCATCAAGAACAAAAAAAGAGTTGCTGCAATTAGCTGTTTTTTTATTTATGTTTTTTTTTTAATCTTGTTGATAACCAACAGTCACACTGCTTTAGTGGACCTAAACCTGAACTTAAGAAAGTCATTATGCATGGTGTCAGTTTTAGCTTGTTTAAATGACCCGTGGCGTCCCCCAAGGCTCCATCCTCGGGCCTCGACTGTTTTTAAAAGAAGAACTCAAACCTGATCAGCACCTCCAGACCTGCTCCCTGCAGCCCATGAGCAAGGCACCAAGCTGACAGCGCTAAGTCAGAGAGACAGAACCCAGCATGAAAACATGCAGAGAGAAACTCAGATAACACACACACACACACACACACACACACCAGTTTCTCTCTGCCAGTCAATAAGCACAGGGAGTAATTTGTTGCGAAACATAATTAAGGATTTGATTTTGTATTTTTACCTCTGAGACACACACACACACACACACACACACACACACACACACACACACACACACACACACACACACACACACACACACACACACACACAGATTCCCACAGACAAACCAAACCATTTACAGTGTCCTTCAGTGTGCCAAGAAAGTAATTTATCTTCCTGCATGATTAGGAAATTCCTTGTTTCTCTGCAAATCCCTAGATGTGCACACACACACACACATGTACACACACACACTTTAATACCTTATGGTGAGGCTGTTACCATGGTTGCGGCTGAATTAGGGTTTTTGAGGTGGTCGGAGAAGATTTAATCAGATTAAAGTATAATTTCATGAGTCGGATGTCGAGACAGATGGTCTGAGATATGCTCACACACACTTTTACAGCATACATACTGTATATATACAGTGTGTGTGTGTGTGTGTGTGTGTGCATGTGTGTGTTTTGTTAACGTTCAGCTGAGAAAACAGAACATTTCTGTATATTTCCACGTTGTTTGATCTGATGATTTGCCTGAATTTTGTCCCTTTTTTAGCTCCGTAGGTCTGATCCCGTCAGGATTAAAGGGCGTCACGTTGAGCCCGTGTCTGCGCTCAGATTAAAAATGTCGCTCCACCTGAAACGTTTTAATATCAAACTGTCTCCTCCCAGGATTTAAACTGTGACTGTGAAATATTCGTCTTTGTGCACTCTCTAATCTCGACCTCAGTGCTGCGAAAGATGTGAAAACAGAGGCACAGCGCCCCCTGCTGGACACCACCCAGATTATCGGTTCATGGTGTGGCTCAGGTGACCTCAGGTGATCTTTAGAGCTGACAGAAGAGAGCAGAGAAGGTCACATCAAGGCTTTGAAAGCTCATCCTCAAAGGTCTGAACCTGTTGACCGTCCCGCCTTCCTTTCATCCCTCAGTCTCGTCTGTCAGGCTCTGACAAAGATCTAAAGTTAGCATCATCAAAGGACGCAGCGTTAGGATGATTTAGGAGATCTGAAAAGGATGGTTGCTGGACAAAAAATATCCAGAAAGTGAGAATCCAGAGTTTCTTTCACCGTGTTTTCAAACCGCTGCAGCCAGCTCCTCCTGGATGTACTTTTAGGAGCTGAAGACACCCAGAGGCCCTCTTATCTTTACGACTGGCCGGTCTGAAGCTGCTCTGACGTCACAGAGAGTAGAAGTCGCAGTGACCCTTTGAGTTATGTCTCAGATTTAGCAGAGATCAGACGTTTACATTTAGTCCAGTGACTTTTTTAACCAGGAAACACGAGGATGGAGTCATCAGGACAGAAACTGCTGGTACAGCTGTATCTGAGTGTGTCTGAGGAAGTCGCTCTGCCTTGGCCTATGGTTTCCCCCAGTGGCTGCTCATGGTACTGCATCATAAAGTCGACATAAATACATGATTTTTGACTTTGACTCTTGTGTTTTTAAAACCTCAAAGGTCTGCCTGTAGCTCGGCCTGTAGGGCTGACCAATCAGAGTGAAGGGGGTTTGTGGAGCAGGGAGCCTTAAAGAGACAGTAGCTTAAAGGATAATACAGCTTTTACATTGTTTATAGAATGAAGAAGAACAATGCACTCCCACAGAAGGCTTTCCTGATCCAAGCAGTGCTTCGAGAGATATTTAGATCCAAAATCGTGCAGCGGACGTCCGTATAATGGGATCCATCAGGGCAGAGACAGCGCCGCTCCTAAAACTGCATTAATCGTCCAAAAACTCATGTTTTCCACCAATATTCCATCATGGTCCGCTCCAGGTTAGTCCTCTGCTGCAGTCTGTGTCACTCCAGACAGCGCTGTGTGGCTGTACTGATGAAGAAGATTGTTTGCCCCAACGCTCTCCGCGCATGCACAGTACTCTCTGGAGGGCTGACTCCATTTCCTCTTTCTTTGAGCTTGTCATCTGTTAACTCTGGCTCAAAACTGTAATGACACCCATCATATTCAAAGTTCTCCTCCACAACATCTTCATCAGATAGATATTCGTCCATTTTACACAAAACTGGAAGAAAAAAGTCGTCATGTAGCCTGCCGTCTTACCCTGAAACAATGAGCCGCACTGGGCATGCGCAGAGGGGCAAACGTAAACAAAGTCTTCGTCAGTTCAGAGGTCAGTACAGCCACACAGCGCTGTCTGGAGTGACACAGACTGCAGCAGAGCACTAACCCGGAGCGGACCATGATGGAATATTTGTGAAAAACACGAGTTTTTGGACGATTCATGCAGTTTTAGGAGTGGCGCTGTATGCCCTATGGCTACCATTATACAGACTTCAGCTTCTCAATTTTGGATCTAAATATCTCTCGAAGCACTGCTTGGATCAGGAAAGCCTTCTGGGTGGGTGTATTGTTCTTCTTCATTATATTAACAATGTGAAAGCTGCAGGAACCGAAGTTTTCCTTTAAACTCTGCGGCGCCAGCACATCATACTCACTTCTTTCTCCTTAGCTCATGGAGAACATTGGGCATAGCACCAGTTAGCATGGATGTACTAAGGGCTGTTAATGCAACCATGGTTACAGGTAGAGTCCTGGATAAACACTGATACAAAAATAGTAAAAACACCACTGCTTGTAGTTAATTAAAGCAATTGGTTGTATTTTTTAAATTTTTTTTTTACATTTTTACTGTATAGTAATGTAATTCACCAAAAATATTGTACATTTGACAGGTTAACTGTGATTATACTATTCACCTACAGAAACACTGGTTGAGTGGGCCTGAGCCTTGAACTTAAAAACACACTATGCTTGGTGTCAGTTTTAGCTTGTTTAACTGACCCGTGGAGTTCCCCAAGGCTCCATCCTGGGGCCTCCACTGTTTAGACGAGAATACCAGACCTCTTCATGATCGTTTCTCCTCAGTCAAACTCAAACCTCAAGGGGGCTTAAAGAGACTGAGGGCACCATAGGGACAGAAGAAAAATGATAATAATAATAGGGACAAAAAACATCTTTAGCATCATTGGTAACGTGCTAGCCTGGCATTTCTTCCTCTCCTTTTCTGACATTTACTCCGTGGCTGAGTTTTTTTCTAACTTGCTGAACTTATGGTTGCTGTTTTTGATGAAATTTTCCTCTCCCTAAAAATTATGCCTGAAATTCTCTTTGTAAGGTTTCCAGAAACATTTTTTTTCGTATGTTTTGGGCAGAGTGTACATCTGCTAGTATTTATTGGCTGGTGAAAAAAAAACTGAATAAATATAAAAAACCATGTTGGTGTCACCAGCTTGGATTATAGTTATGGTTTTAAACTGCCGGCCAATCAGAGAGCAGGATTCTCACTGTCAGTGGAGTAGAGTACAATGACTGTGAACCAAAATGTGTGTGTGTGTGTGTGTGTGTGTGTGTGTGTGTGTGTGTGTGTGTGTGTGTGTGTGTGTGTGTGTGTGTGTGTGTGTCCCAGTTTTCCAGATGACTGGGTGCTCCTCAGGGAACATCTATCTGTCCACACCTTGCCCTCTTTCTCTCCTCCTGCCTTTTCTTCCTCCATCATTAAATATTCCTTCTCTCCCTTTCTTCTTCCTTTCCTGCTGTTTCTCCTCCTTCCTTCTGTCCTCTTTTTATCCCTCTCTTCTTCTTTCCTCTCAGTTTAAACATTTAACCTTTAAAGATCTTCTCTGATTCAGCAGACTGAAGCAGAACGAGCGTCTCCAGCCCCTCGCCGTCTTAGCTCCGCCCACTCTGAGCCGTCATTGTGTCTCTCCATCTTTCATCCCTCCGTTGTTGGGTTGTGAGGGACTTTCTTATGTGCGGGGGTCATCATGTTTACCTCCTCACAGTGTGATGTTCTCATTTCCTCCCCCACAGGAGGAGAAGGAGAGAGGGATCTCCTCCTCCTCCTCCTCCTCCTCCTCCTCCTCCTCCTCCTCCTCCTCCTCCTCCTGACCCTCATTGCAGCAGCTGCTGTCTGGGCGAGCGAGGCTCAGATAAACAGATAGAATAAAAGAGAGAGAGAACTTTTCCTCTCATCAATTATTTCCTCTCTCCGTCTGAGTGCTTCTTCCTCTTCTCTCTGCTCTGTTTTCTCTTCCCTTCCTCTCCCCTCCTCTTTCCTCCCTCCATCTTCCTGTAGTAACCTTTTCAACATCCCCACTCATCCTCCTCTTTCTCCCTCCTCCCTCCTCTCACTCTCTCCTCCTCTTTTATTCTTTCGTTCTTTATCCTGAAGGAGCTTTCTTTCTCTTTTTTTTCTGTTTTTTTTCTTTCTGTCTTTGCTTTCTCTTCATTTTTTCTCTGTCTTTGTTTCTTTCTCCCTTTGGTCCCTTCTTCCCCCTTTTTTCCTTTCTTCATCCCTTCCTTCTACACTTCTTTTGTTTCTTCTTTTTTTCGTTTTCTAATTTTTTCTTCTTTCATTCTCATTTGTTCTCTTTCATTTCTTTCTTTCTTTCTTTCTTTCTTTCTTTCTTTCTTTCTTTCTTTCTTTCTTTCTTTCTTTCTTTTTTACTTTTCCTTGCTTTTCATTTCCATTCCTTTCCTTCTTTTTGTCCTAGAGTCTCCCCTTTTCTTTCCTTCTTTCCTTTTTTTCGTCCTTTTTCTCTACTCCATCTTTTCTTTCTTCCTTTCTTTCTTTCATAATTTTATCCTTTTGTTTTTTCCCCTTCTTTCTCGTTCTTTGTTTTCTATTGTTTGTTCACTTTTCCCTTTTTTTCTTTTTTTTTTGTAATTTTTATTATCTTTCTTTCTTTTCTTTTTATGTCAGTCTTTTTGTCTTTATTTCCTTTTACTCCTTTTCTCTTGCCCTTTATCCTCTGGTCTTTTCTTTCTCTCCTGATTTCTCTTGTTAATTTTTTCTTTCCTTGTTTTTCATTTTCTTGTATCTCTTGTTTTTTTCTCTTTTTGTGCTCTGTTGTTTTAAATGTTATTTTCATTTCTTTAGTTTACAGAAACAGAAACATGGCCCCTCTGAATAAATGAGCGTATCCTTCTTTATGTTTCCTTTCCTCTTTTCCTTCCCTCACTCTCTTTCTCCTCTTCCTCTCCGTCTGCATGTGAGTGTCTGAAACATTTAACACACATCATGCGATATTTACACACGCACACAGGCAAAGATTGTTTCTGTCACGTCATGTGTGTGTATGTGTGTGTGTGTGTGTATTTGTCTGTGTGTGGAGTCAAAATAAGCAGAAAAATTGAGATTTAGTGAAACAAACAAATAAATTTAAACACATCAACAGGATGTTTGTTTCAAACCAAACTTTTGTTTAAATCCTGGAGCTCTGAGTGAAATCGGGTCAGGAAGAGAAACTCTGGATTTCTACCACACACACACACACACACACACACACACACACACACACACACACACACACACACACACTAGGTTTATTAGGTTTAACAGTGAGTGATGGATCAGATATCTGAGCAGGAAACATACTTCATACACTCAATAAACCAGAGATGCTGTGTGTACCAGTGTGTGTGTGTGTGTGTGTGTGTGAGTCCAGGAATGTGTGTGTGCTTCTTAAAAATTCATGAAGGTTTAACTCTTTGTATCCAGAAATAGAAATAAAGGAGGAGAGGAGAATAAAAGCAGGAGCAGAAACGCAGAGAGGAGGTCAGGGAGGCTTTAAATAGTGAAGTACAGGAGCTTCTTTATTTTTAAAACCAGACTTTATATAAAACTGAGAGTGACCGTTTTTACACACTGACCACGAGGAGAGAGTACACACTCTGATAGCTGTGGCCCGCACAGACTCTGGAAAGACAGGAGCGAAAAAAGGAGGAAAAAAGAAACAAACAGGGTTTTCTCGCCACTGAAGAGAGGAATAAACTCTGCATCTTTTTTTTTAAAGGCATGTAAGCGCACGTTTTTTCCACCCAAGAGGACAGTTTTGTGTGTTTTTCCATTCAGGGTGGCACTTAAACGCTCATCTTGGCTCCAAAGATGGGACTTTAACTTAAAAAGGGGTCTTCAAAGCAGGTTTTGGCCTCCTCAGAGGACACTTTAAGCCCATTTTGGCTCTCAAGAATTCACTTTACAAACTATTTGGTGTTTTCTGAACAATTAATCGATTTTCAACCAACATCGTAATGTAATAGAATTCAATTTTCAAATCCCAAAGGCTGCAATTAAAAAAAAAAAAAAAAGTTTCATGTACACAGACCTGGAGGAAGTATAGTAACTTTTACTTGTCCTCCCTTAAAACCAGCAAAAGTCAACATGCTGTTTTTTTTCGGCAAAAAGAATTCATTTAAGAAATGAAAAAGAGACTTGTATCTTTTGTCATGTTAGTCATACTATGAAATGACTTAAAACTTGTGTTAAGTGAACAATGTCCCCCCAAAAAATCGTATGCAAAATCGCAATCGCAATATTGATCTGAAAAAATCGCAATTAGATTATTTTCCAAAATCGTTCGGCCCTACTATTTGGCTCTCATTACAGCACTGTAGCATGTATTTTGGCTCCAAAGAAGCCACTGTAACACGTTTCAGCACTTGAGAGGGTTTTTCTGCGCCCTATGGCCCCAATAAGGCATTTTGTGCTCGTTAAGATCCTCTAAAGGGCTCTTCACTGTGCAATTTGGCTTCCAAGGGGGCATTTTGGCCATAGACTGTATAAAACATGGACGTAGTCTCGCCGACACCTGTCTGTGTCTGAAGAGGAAAATGAAGCAGATCGGCTATAGCGGCCATATTGGTAGTGGCAAAGGCTTCGCCTACAGCCATAGGGCGCCGGCCGTCACGTGACCCTCAGCTGTGTCTCTTATTGGGGGAGCTCGCGATCATAATATCCTCTGAATGGCCGAGTTAGAAAAAATTCACCCCCGTACAGTGGGAGCCGGTAGTAAAATCAGCGACTCAGACAGGAGACGTTTTTTTGAACCAGGCTGTAAATAGGTTAATTTCTGCTTTGAAAACAGCTTTTTTTGGCTTGGTGTGTTTGTGACTTCCTGTACTTCCAGAGCCATCCTCAAGCGAACACTCGGGAAACAGAAGATTTTAACACTTCAGCATTGTCGCATATTCTCAGACCAGAGGTTGCCGCTTGATTTTGGCACACTATGGTCTTAAAAGGGCACTTTTAGCGCGTTTTGGTCTCAAAAAAGCACTAAAGCTTGTGTTTTGGTTTAAAAGGGGGCACCAAGCATGCTTTGTGGGCTCAAAAGGGAAATTTGGTGTGCGTTTTGGCTCCAAAGAGGGCATTTCAGCGTGCTTCTGGCTCTAGAGAGGGGACTGTAATGTGCATTTTGGTTCCAAGAAGTCCTATTTAGCATGTGTTTCAGCAGCTAAGAGGACATTTTAGCTCACTATGAGGCCAAGAGGGTCTTCTGGTCCCCTTTAAAGTGATACTCTGGGATGGAACAAGTTGGGTCCTATCACAAGGTTTAGGGCAGAAATGACCCCTACAGCAGTGTTTTTATGCAGCAGAAGCCCAGAGCACACGCACCAAACACCCCCTCCCTGCTCCTCTGCAGGTTTCCTCTGCACTCAGACGGGGCCATATTTAACTTGACCAAAAACACAAATAAACGGACTCCCACCAAAAATCCGATATCAGTCTGCATTCACGCTTTATTTAGAGAATTTTCAGCGTGTTACTTTCACACAGAAACACCGCTAAATAAGGCTCTAGTTCTCATTGTGTCGTAAAACGGCGCTACCTCCGCTGCAGAGCCACAGCTGGCTACGAGGCGCTCGCCGCTTAGTGTATCAGTCCACGCGCGGCGTGCCAGATATAGACAAATGCAGGTAGTCTGCCAGGGATGAAGAGACACGATGAGAACTAGAGCCTTATTTAGCGGCGTTTTTGTGTGAAAGTAACGCGCTGAAAATTCTCTAAATAAAGCGTGAATGCAGACCGATATCAGATTTTTGTCTGTTTATTTGTGATTTTGGTCTTTTTTTGCCACGTCTGAGTGCAGAGGAAACCGGCAGAGGAGCAGGGAGGGGGTGTTTGGTGCGTGTGTAGGCACATTTGGGCTCTCGAGATCACTTTACAAACGATTTGGCTAACAAGACAGTGCTGTAGCATGTATTTTGGCTCCAAAGAGGCCATTGTAACACATGTTTCAGCACTAAAGAGGGCATTTCAGTGCACTATGGTCCTAAGGGGGCACTTTTGCCTGTTAGGTCTCCAAAAGGGCACTTTAGCGTGTTTTGGCCCCCAAGAAGACACCTTACATAAGCTTTGGCTTCCAAGAGGGCATTTTACTACTACTCTGCAATTTTCTTTAACTTTTGCCCAAAGTGACTTTTATTTTAGCGCACTTTGGCCCCCTGGAGGGCACTTTGCATGTTTGTGTTTTAGTTCCCGAGGGGCCACTTTAGCGTACTACGGCAGCCAACAGGGCTATTCATGCATTTTTTGCCCCTCAATGGGCACTGTAGTGTTTGTTTTTGGGGCACTTAAGCACGTCCTTTATCTTTGTTTTAAACAAGGCTCAAATCAAACTGTGTTCAAAACATGAGTGTAATCCTTAATCTTTGCATTTTTACATCCTGGTGGAGTTTCTTCTTTCTTCTACACTCAGCCTGTTTAGTCTCATTAAACTGGTGTAAAATCTGCTGTTTCAGAAACACACGTCTCCAAACAAGAAGCCCTGAGTGGGATTAACAAATCCTAATTTATTTTTAATGTACAGTTGAACCAGCCCAGGACACACACACCATCACTCTGTGTGTATGTGTGTGTGATATTTTTGGAGCGATCTGCTGAGTTTTATATTTAGAGTGTCTAATTTTAGTCCTGCACGTCTGTCGTACTCTTGTTGTTTATTCATTTTGACTCCCGTCTCCTTTGCCGGGTGTCCCACCTGCAGGTCACACACTCGCTCACGTGTTTACAGCGCAGAGAGAGGGCTTCTGACGTGACTCTGAACCCATTATGATCCCTGATGTTTTATTCACAGACTGTATGCAGATCCTGTCTGTGAGCAGAGTCGTCACCAACGATCAGCAGCGTGTCATCGGCGTACGTGATGATGCTGCATGTCTGCCCGCTCAGTGTGAGGAACACAGTGAGAACGGACGACTAAATGTTCAGTGTGAGATACTTTCCTGACCCTTAATGCTGTAAACCAGCTCTGCGTTCAGGCTGAACAGTCTTGAGGAAGAGGTAGAAGTATTTCCACGTCTCCGCTCAGCTCTCAGGTCGGCAGATAAAGGACTGAACTGATCCTCCGCCGTCTGTTTGTGGAGACGTTACGTTTAAAGTCACCTCAGGACAGTTTTTTTCTGGTTTCCAAACTGGTCTGGAGTAGAATATTTTTATCTTTTCTGGGCCGTTTGTGCTGTTGGTTTGAATCTTTTCCGTGTGCATAGTTTCTGTTTTATCCAAAGCTGTGATCTGAGTGTTTGAACCTGGGCGGCTTTAAATAGCCTCTCCAGAGCTGAAAATACACCCAGACTGACTCGGACTTTCATATTCTGTCTATTTATTTTTCTGCTCCCTCCTTTTGTTTAATTTTGGTTCCTTTTCTCTTTTCATTTCGAAGGTTCAAGGAATCAAAGTTGGCTCTGCTAAAGGCCCAGTTACCCATTTTTCATTTGACGATTTTCACATTAAGTCACTTTACCTCGCTGCAGGATGAACTCCTGCCATTTGTATTTCTGATTCTACTTTCAAGGTTTCATCCTTTTCTGACCTTCTTTGAGGTATTACAGTTGAGGCTGCTCAGTCACATGACCAGCTGCACGGAACTCCTAATCAGTGTGTGACATCATCACCAACTGCTGCCCTCTGAAGAGTGAAACTGACCAAAGTTTTAGAAACGTCTCCTCATAGAGGCCATAATTTTGACCAAATCTCTCTAAATATGGAATATTTTTGTAGTAAATTTTTCCAGGAATCCATCCATGTCATTTTTAAAGCTGAACAACTTTTACTTTTTTGTCTAGAGGCCCCAATGTGGCAGCTTTTGTGAAGCCGGATCCTCCTCTCCCATTTGTTCTAATGGGGGGAGCGGAAATGGCTTCTTTGAGGGTTCACAGACTTTGAGAGCTCGTCATTCGAAACCCGTTCCCACAAAATTTTGTAAAGCAGGGACCACTCTGTCATCTGAGCGAATTTCAAGCCAACACCAGAAGATAATTCTTGTAGAAAGGCCAAAAATGTGGCCTTATTTTATTTCGAAAGGCAAATTGCTGACTTCCTGTTTGAGGGGTCAGGGGTGTCAGCGTTTGATTTTTGCGTCTCAATGAGACAAACATTTTGACGTTGGTTTGATCCCTATACAACATTCCTACTGCCATTTGGAGCTGTTTTAGTGTGCCTAGGTGGCGCACAGAGAGGTCTATCAGGGTTTATCTACCGATCTAGAGTCAGGAAACCAAGACTTAGCTACCATGCTCAGCTCACGTTTCTGTCGGGTTGAATCTCGGGCTCAATCTCTGACAAATCCTTTATTGTGTCTGTTACCAGGAGCCAGGCTAGGGGCTGCTGCTGGTGAAGTTTTCTGACGAGACAGCAGCTTACTGCCATTATCAGACGATGTTAAGTGATAATTTACAAAAAAATTAACCTGCAATTTGTCCTTTAATCACGTACGCTTAAAGTTTGGGCCATGTAAAAACTGAATGTATTCTTAGTCTGGATTTAAGTCTGAGAGGTGTCAGGTTTCAGTCTGTAGTCTGAGGAGTGTCGACCAATCAGGAGCATGCATGCTAAACACTCTGTATGGAGAGCAACAGCAGGAGTTCTAGAACTCTGAGGTCATAGACAGAATTCTGTCCTTGACATCAGAGTTCTAGAACTTTGATATTAAGGAGGGAATTCCGTCCATGATCTGTCGATCAATCCTCCAGCCTTGTGTTGTAATCTTGGACGTTGATGGTGAATCTTTGCCCTTTACGAAGCCGATCTTAAAGATTTAAAAAAAGAGGAGACAGAGCCAGAACAGCCAGAGGAGAGGATAGAAAACAAATACTAGAAAAAGAACAAGAGAGAAAGGATTTCAGAGTCAGATCCCCTTCACCAGAGGAGGAGAAAACATGGAACAACCATCCCTCCTCCTGCAACTTTCATCATCCCTCCATCAATTAAACATAACCGAGGATTACACTGAGGAGGAGACGGAGGAGACGGAGGAGGAGGGGATGGAGAGGAGTCAGGGAAAAGGAGGAGAGGTGATGGAAAACAGGGAGGAGGAGGAAAGACGAGGATGAGGAGGAGGAGGAGGAGGGGAGGGGAGGCTTTTAGCAGCCGGCTGTAACCCAGAATAGAAGTTTTCAAAGAGGAAAAACAAACCGAGCTGATGATCAGAGCCGTCCGGTCGATAACGCTGTCCTTGTGAGGAAGAGCAGACGCACATGAAGCAGAGAGGAGCGATGAGACGGAGCGTTTCGTTTGAGGGAGATTAAAATCATCGAACAAACTTAAAATGTGACTAAGACCGTGTTTAGAAATATAACAGATACATCTTTGATGTGTTTTTGTCTGATTTCCTAAACGTCTGGATCCTACAGGCTCAGTGTTTCAGTAACGTGTAAGCTAACATGACATCACTGACAGGGTAAATAAAACTACGGGTTCAGCATTTGTCTGCTGTCATGCTTGTTTCTGGATCTGTAAATGGAGGAGCATGTTGAGCTGGTTGGCAACACTATCAAAGGAAACTGTCAACACCCGAGGCTAACACATTAGCTGCTAATGTCGTAGCTTAGCCTTTCTATTCCCATGCGGTGAGATTCTATTTGTAGTGGTTGCTGAACACCTGTTTCCTCCAGCTGGCTTTCAGAGTTTGCCAAGATAGCCACATGTAGCTCAAAGTTCAAGTAACTCGAGTTTTTTGGCAAAAAGCATCTAGTGGACACCTGAGGAACTGCAGTTTTTGGCACTTGGTTGGACTTAAAGAAGTAAGTTGTTGTTTTACTGAAAGATACAAAGTTGTAAACACTCAATTTTGGTTGTAAAGTTTTTAACATAGAGCTTTATGGGGGCTAACTCACTGCTGGAAACAGACTCTAGTGGTCACTCAGGGAACTGCAGTCTGTTACAAAGACTAACTGTGAGGTGTTTCTGTGATAAAAGTTGAAATGCTGCTTAAAACCATGTTTTATTGATGTATGCTAACCAATGTCAATGTAATTTCCAATACACGTTAGCATCAAGCTAGCACTAAGTTTTCTCTATTGTTATTGGTACATAAGGAGGTGTATAACATGTTGAATGTTACAGTGCTTCTTAGGTAAAACTTGGAGTGGAAATCCTGAATCAGAGTTTTCTTGGGTAACTGTATCTGCTAAGCTAAGCTAGCATGAGCAGCAAGCAGCAGCAGGCCCACGTGTTGTAAGGATGCGTTGCCATTGGTTGAAGGTGAAGGCAGCGGCCGTGTTGCTTTAAGAGAGCGTTTGTTTACAATGCAGCCCTTCTTTTCGGCTTGTCATCTCTGTTAGCACATAAGCA
Source organism: Halichoeres trimaculatus (assembly GCF_033239565.1). Lineage (NCBI taxonomy): Eukaryota > Metazoa > Chordata > Actinopteri > Labriformes > Labridae > Halichoeres > Halichoeres trimaculatus. The sequence continues at coordinate 2,867,373 of NW_027437189.1, read as the reverse complement.
TGTTAGCATGTTAGCATGTTGACGTTAGCATCACAGTGCTCCTTCTGCCACTCTTGCCTCTCTATCCTGGTATTAGCAACAGGAGTTGTCAGTGAAGGAGACTGACAGATCTTGTAGAGAACTTTATTTTTCCCCTTGGAGCTAACTTCCTGAGTAATGAAGCTAAGCTAAAAGCTAAAGAGAAAACTCTGGCTCAAACAGCTCCACTTGTTTCTGCTGCTCTCTGCTGAGTCGATAAACTCCGCTGATGCGTTTCAGATCTCTTCTTCTTCTTCTCCTCTCTGATCGGAGGAACCACCGTGCAGATTAATTGCCCTTCCGGCTCTCCTCTCTAAACTAATTACCTGTCCCTCTATTAGATTGTGATTGGCTGGCTGGCCCATTACAGGTGGGAGATAAGGATCGGTCTGAGAGTTCGATTGGCTGACTCAGCTCTAATGGATTCCTCTCTGACGACCGTCTCTCGTCTGTTCCTCGTCTTTTTCTGATTCCTTCTTTAAACTTCCTCTTCCCTCCGTCTGTCCCGCGCTCGCTGCAGGATGACATAATCGTGACCATGAAATATTCAGAGTACTGAGAGAGCCGCTCAGAATAACCGGGCCGAGCCAGGCCTCAGGAGAGCTCCCCCTTTGTAAAACCTTTATTTATTACGACAGTTGACTCCAGCTCCTCAGAGAGGCTGATGCCTTGCTCAGAGGACCCGCAGCAGTAGAAGCATGCATTATTCACCTGGTTCAGCCACGTTTGTTTACGTTCTGCTCTTCCTGTGGACAGACTCTTTTCACACTGAGGTTATTTAACTGAAGATAAAGATCTGAAGAGTTCACTGTAAAACCTGACAGTTTCTCACACACAGAGCTGACCTGTTACTTCAAGCCACGGTCCTGAGATACGATGTATAAAACTTTTTCCACCTGACAGACTCATCATCATGGTACGACACCTCGCCATAGATGCAACAGTAATACACCAATTAATTAAAAATTTGGATCTGTCTGGGAACAACTTTCTCTGGATGCTGCTGACTGTGACCTTTGACCTCTACTGACCTCTACTGAACACACATGGGAACTTTTTTTCCCGTAACATGACAGCCCCTAAAAACATCCCTCATGTAACTTCTGACTTCTTTTTGTAACATTGTAACTTTTTTCTTGTGACCTTGCATTTTTCACAACATATAACTTTATGTTCTCAACGCATCTTTTATAACTTTATTTTCATAATATTCAGATTATTTATTGTTCAAATATCTCTGTTACTCATTGTTCACAGTTTCATTTTTTTCCCTGTAGGATGAAAACTTTTTGCCTTAGCTTTTGACTTCCTTCATGTAACATGACGACTCTTCAACTCAGTTAACATGACAACTCCATTACTTGCAGCATTACATCTCCTTTTGACTTAACAATCCCTCATCTCGTGACATTACAACCCATTTACCTTTAACATTATCATCCTTTATCTGTGACAAAACAGCTCATGTGCCTGGGTTGTGATGACTCCTTCACCTGTGACATGACATCATGCATTCTTTACCTTTAGTATGACGACTCCTTTAGAATAGAATAGAATTTTATTGTCATTGTAACAAGTACAACAAAATTGAAGTCACAGCATCAATCAAGAAAACAAAAGTAAGAAAGTGTATAGAAAGTGTAAAAAGCTCCATAAGGAAATAGATGCTGACAGCTTGTCCATCATTGTCCAGTCAGCCAGCCTCCACCTCCACAGGGTCCAGGACTGAGCTTCTTCAGCAGTCTGTTCAGTCTCTGTCTCCTGTGATTAGCATGATGCTACTCTGCCTTCTGGTATTCCCTCTGTTGCTGGGTTAGCACAGCTAGCTCGTCCATCTTATTGGAGATAGATCTTACGTTCCCAATAACGATGGATGGAAGGACAGGTCCATGTCGTCACTTCTTAGCTCACACCTGAGAACCAGCACGTCGTCCTCACCTCCTTCTCCTCACCTTGTGGGAAACATCTGGCCTTGCACCAGTTAGCATTGACATGCTACAGGCTGCTAACAGCTGAGTTCACATGTAAACAATGCAGCCATGGTTACATGTAGGATCTCCAGACAAACATAGAAGAAAAAAATAGTAAAAATATCCATACAAAGTAATGATCCACTCCAAATACAAAGATGGCGAAAAAGAGACGAAAAAAAATTACAAGACACGGACAAAGAGGAGAGAGCTGCTGCAAAAGGCAGCCATAGCAAATTAGTTACCTGTGACATAACGACTCCTTTATCTTTGACACGATGTGATTAACATGATTTATTTTTTCCAAGAAACTTTTGACTTTTTCTTCCTGACACCATTGGCTTTTGACATGTGACGTTATAACTTTAACCATTAACATGACACATTTTTTCTCTGCATAAGAAGATCAGATCTCTGCTTTATCGTGGCTTCACAACTTTTTGTCTCCTTTTTTTGTTGTGCTAAGTTACTCAGGTTAAACGTTGCACAGTAAAAACATGTTGATCAGGCTGAGGAAAATATTCAGTTAACCTTTCTAAAGGCTTCAAAGAATTTGTAAATGTTACAAAGTTAAATAGTTTACCTCCTTATAAAAGCAAATTTAACCGTGAAACATGCAAACCACTTGAATATCAGTCCAGATACGTCTAATACTTTAAAATAAAAACTAACAGAGAGGGTGTGAGCGTGTCAGACGATTTGTTTTGGTTTGGAGCCGTTTGTTGATTCGACCTCTGTTTATCTGAAGTCTGTGACCTCTGAACAAACTCTGATCTGATCTTTAGATACACATCAAGATATGACACTCCTCCCCGTCCCTCCTGACCTCTCTGTTCCTCTCTCCTTCTCTTCTTTCCTCTCTCATCTGTCCTCACTCAACCTCCTCCTCTTCCTCCTCCTCCTCCTCCTCTTCCATCCCTCTCTTCTGGCTCCGTGTCAAACTACCACTCGATGTTGTCCTCCTCCTGCAGGACGGAGACTTGGCTCCAGCATCTGCAGATAATGACCCCAGAGGAAGAGGAGGAGGAGGAGGGGAGAGAGATAGAGGAGGGAGCAGAGAGGGCAGGAGAGAGAGAAAGAGAGAATAAAGGAAATGTATGGAGAGGATGAAGAGGAGGAGAAAATAAACTTTCTCCACCCTCCACTAACCAGCTACAGGCCCTCTAATGCTACCATCCATTATTCAACATTAGCAGCTCCTGGTTCACACACACACACACACACACACACACAAACTAAAAAAGAACTCAAATTTAATGCTAATGGAAGCTAATGTTTACACCACATTGTTAACCAGCATTAAGCTAACAGAAGTAAACGTTTCAGCCTCATTGTTTACCAAGATGATTCTAACAGAAAATAACATCCACCCAAATTGATAACACGTGATGCTAACAAAAACTAATGTGTAAACCACATTAAACATAGGATGCTAATTTAAGCTAACATTTTTAACTGAAATGCTAAGCAGTATGATGCTGACAGAAGCTTATGTTTCTCACACATATGATGCTAACAAAAAATAATTTGTTAACATTTTAGCCTCATTGTTAATCAGGAAAATACTAAAAGAAGCTATGTTCACTCCACATTAATAACAATCAAGATGCTATCAGAAACTAATATGTTAGTCATGTTAAGCATTTGGGTTTGCTAGTAAAAGCTAACATTTTAGCCACATTGTTAATCAGGAAAATGCTAACAGAAGCTAATGTAAAAAAGGCTGCTAACAGGAACCAATGAGTTTGTGATGTTAAGGGAATAGGATGCTGATGAAAGCCAACATTTTAGCCACATTAACCTATATTAAGCTAACAGAAGCAAATGTTTTAGCCTCATTGTTTACCAAGGTGATGCTAACAGAAAATAATACTTTAGCTATATTAGCCAAAAAGGATGCTAGTGGAAGCTAACATTTTGGCCACATTGTTAATCAGAAAGATGCTAACAGAATTAAATATTTATATCAAATAGGTTGGTAACAGGAACTAATGTGTTAGCAACATTAAGCAAATAGCATGCTGATGGAAGCTAACATCCAAGCCACATTGTTAACCAACATTAAACTTACAGAAGCAAACACTTTGGCATCGTTGTTTGTGGAGATGATGCTAACAGAAAATAACATCTAGCCTACATTAGTAACAAATGTGATGCTAACAGAAACTAATGCTTTAGCTATATTTACCAAAAAGGCTGCTGATGAAAGCTAACATTTTGGCTACATCGTTAATCAGAAAGATGCTAACAGAAGCTAATGTTTATATCAAATAGGGTGGTAACAGGAACTAACGTGTTAGCAACATTAAGCAAATAGAGTGCTAATGAAGGCTAACTTTCTAGCCACATTAACCAATAATCAGGTAACAGAAGTAAACACTTTGGCCTCTTTGTTTGTGGAGATGATGCTAACAGAAAATTACATCTAGCCTATATTGATAATGTGATGCTAACAAACACTAATGCTTGAGGTATATAAACCAAATAAGATTCTGATGGAAGCTAACATTTTGGCCACTTCATCAATCAAAAAGATGCTAACAGAAGCTAATGTTTTAGGCACAATGCTAATCAGTGTAATGCTTATGGAAATTAAGTGTCACGTAACATGATACTTTAGCCACAATTTGACAGAAAGTAACATGTTCTATATTGTTAACCAATATGATGTCAACTTAAGCTAACATTCAAGCAACAATGTTTAACAATAGGATGCTAACAGAAACTTTAGCCCAATGTTTACCAATGTGATGCTAATGGAAGCTAACAGGATCACCTCACACTGTGGTGTCAACAAGCAGAAGTTAAACTCTCTGAACTCTTCCTGCTGATTGATTTGACATGTGATCAGTTTGTCCGTGGCGTTGCTTGTGTTTGTGAAAGTTGAAAACTGTTCGACCAATCAGAACGAAGCGTCGGTGCAGAAAGCAGAGGATAAAGTTTAGTCTGCTCCAACCTGCTGACGAGACTCTGATCCTGTGTTCGGTTTACTGTTCAGAGTCTCATACGGAGTAATAACGCAGAGAGCAGCGTCTTTGTGTGTGTGTGTGTGTGTGTGTGTGTGTGTGTGTGTGTGTGTGTGTGTAGTATTTATCTCCAGGTCAATGAAGAAGATCAATGAAGTTCTGTTCTTTGTCTGAATGAGTTAAATATAAATTCATCTTTATGGACTACACATACTTTATTACATGTGTATGAGTGTGTGTATGTGTGTGTGTGTTTTATCAATAGGTTGAACATACATCATGCTTTATGTTTGTGTATGTGGTGAAAACCCGCAGGGCATTGTGGGTAATGAATGGTTGAACTCTCAGCCTTCTTTCTTCCTTGCACATTGGCGCACAGAGCAGGAATCAAACTCATTTCTGCAGATAATCGTAAAATTTTCCAGAGTCCCTCAGTCGGACGGTGGAAGACGAGTCTCAGACGACAGGAAGTGACATCAGAACCAGTTTGTTGAGACCGTCATGAAAAGCGTTTGAACACATTTTTAAGATTCTTGCCGGAAAAAGTCTGAGTCAAGTTCAGGTGATGATGTTTTGTTGAGCTTTGTGTGAGTTAGAAAACTGCTTCAGAGTCAGGACACACACTCACACACACTCACACAGACACACACACGCACGCAGCAGAAGCAGCAGCAAAGTTAATTTATGTTCCATTAAAGGTGCATTACGTATAATGCAGGCTGTAGACTCAAGGCTGCTGCAGATTTACAGCTGCTCTCTGACAGTAAACACACACACACACACCAACGCGCGCACACACTGGCAACAAGATGCTTTATAGCTACAGGAATGTGTGTGTGTGTGTGTAGGGAAAGCTGAGTGTGTAATGCAAAGCCTTGTTTTAGTTTTGCTTTAAGTTGTGCATGTTTTTTTTTTTCAATTTCCTGCATTTTAATTTTCAGGGTTTTGTCCCATGACACAGCGCTGTGATCCAAGCTTTGACTCATTTTCTGACCTAAATTTTCAGGTGTGTTGACGTTTTGTTAAAGCAGATTTTGTTTTTTATCAGACTCAATCCTTCACAAATCATCAGTGAAATCAAATCAGTCTGGTTGTGCAGAGAGAAAAAGTTCTGTGGAGTTTAAAGAGGTGAAATGTTTGTAATGCTCCTTTAATAGAAACTGGATTCAGTCTGTTGAGGTGATTCCTGCAGGACTGATATCGCCGCTGTTCATCAGGTGCTGTCACCTGGTGAATGCAGCAGCTGTGTGTGTGTGTGTGTGTGTGTGTGTGTGTGTGTGTGTGTGTGTGTGTGTGTGTGTGTGTGTGTGTGTGTGTAGCTCCATAAACTGCAGACTAATGAGGCTGATGTTGCTGCTGTACGCTGCAGTTAGCAGCTGGCAGACGCTGCGCTCGGCTGTCTGCCCGTCACAGCTCTGCTCATTTACATTTTTATCTTCGTTTACATCCAGAGAGGAGCTGGGAGACGACCCAGAGACGATCTGTGGAGGAAAACTCTGACTCCCAGGAACACAAACCTCAACACTTCCCTCGACGTAGTCATGTGTTGTAGAAAAATCTGAATCTGTCTATAAATGGATCAAATAACACATGATGAATCTGACTGGCCTCCAGAGGGCTGGCCAATCAGAGTGAAGGGGGTTTGTGGAGCGGGGAGTCTTAAAGAGACAGCAGCTAAAACAAAGTGATTCAGACAGAGGCTGAAATTCACACCAGACAAAGAAAAACAGAGATTTTTATGACAAGTAAATTATGTGTAAACACTACAGGGGCACTAGAGGGACAGAATAAAGACTTAAAAAAGCAAAGCACCCCTTTGGTAAAGCTAAAAAAGTTTGGATTAATAAGATTGTAGAAATAAAGATAAATAAAATAAAATAACAGTGGTTATGATGATGCAGTTTAAGACAATTTTACAACTGTTCAGTTTCCAAGCCAGACGTGCAGCCAGATTCTGTGCAGTAGAGAATCTGAGTGAAGCTGGGTGACATAAATAAGATTTTTTTTTTTCCCAAAGTCTAACCTCTTCTTGGTTCTTCTTTCTGACGTATCTTACTGTTCCAGAAAAAACTATGCAAGAACGTCAGCTGTAAACCGTCATTATACATGAGGTCAAACCCTGTTTTTAACCTCTAACAACTAGTGAAAAAGAAACTTTTCAGAATAAAAGGCTTGAACACAACAAAGCCCATAATATCTTCATATCCACACAGTATAAGAATGAGAGAAACATTTCTACCAGGTGTATTAATTTTTTAAAGTTTGACCACAGCCCATCTGGAATGACTGGGGAGATGGAGTTTTTGACTCACACTGCAGCCAGCCACCAGGGGGAGCAGCTTTTGTGGCAACCTCACTTTGAGTGAGATGACGTCCATTTTTATATATATTTTTTAAACAGTCTTTGTTAAAAACACTCAAAGAGCTCAGAGAGTTCCGGAATGTTGTGACATCATAAGGGCAGAGAGCTCCCTGTCTTTGACGTTGAACATTCTAGAACCTCAGTGATGGAGCTGCAGCATAAAGGTCGTGTAGAGCATTAAGAACAAGAACAAGGACTCTGACATCAATTTAATTTGCTATATCTCATCGACACTATGTTTAACTGATAAAACCTTACTGGGTCGTCTACAGCTTGAATTTTTCTTTCGTTTTTATTATTTAATTAATTAATTTTATTTGATTTCATTTTATTTCATTTCATTTTTTAAATTTAATTTTTATTTTATTTTATTTCATTTTATTGTGATCTGAGTGCTCCAACAACATTAAAAAAAATTAAAAATAATTTTTTCCTGGATGGAACATTAATGGGTAAAAAAAATAATAATAAAATTTGCAGATGAAAAATTAAAAAGGGTTAAAGAAACAGGAAGCCAGAGCAGAGTTTGAAGGCCAAAATAAGGGTTTAACAAAAGACCAGGGAGAGAAAAACAAAGATTTTACTGCGCTGTAAATCATGTAAAGATACTATGGGGGCACCAGAGGGTCAAAATTAAGACTTAAAAAAACAAAAAAAACAATTCACCCTGTGTATCTCTCTATGTTCAGGTGTCTTTGGCTCATCTCTGTCCTGCTTTCAGGCTCACAGCTGCTCCTGAACACACCTCACAGCCGCCCCTTTAAGAACAAACTGGGACCTGGTCTGCAGACTCTGTGGGGTTTTTATATCAGGTGCTGAACTTGGCCTCAGTTTAAGAAAAGTGCTCCAGAAAGAGTCATAAAATCAGAAATCTCTCTTATTAAAGCCTGAATTAAAAGCTGACTCTGCGTTAGAGGAAGTATTAAAGTCCTCGGTGATTAAACTCTCCTCTGTACCGAGCGCTGTAAAGAATATCTCACTGTGGAATTAAACTCTTTATATTCAAATATGCAAATCAGGCCAAACGTACAGTGAATCAGATCTTCAGGTAATGAGGAGCCGCTCTGTGCTGGGGAACCTGCTGCAGGGGATTACGTCTGAGTCCTTCAGTGACCAAAGCCAGGCCCTGATGTTCCAGTCTGACCCCTGTGCGCGTCGAGCTGTGAACATGTGTTTCATCAGCGCGTTGGGCTGCGGCCTGCTGCTGTTGGTGTCTGCACGGCCTCAGAGTCGGTCTCACGCTGATGACAGCGCTCGGGTCAGTTTATCCAGACCTCCGGCGTCCTCAGCGGGCAGCCATATTGGCAGCTGTGAGCGGATCAATGGAGATAACAGAGAGGCCGAGCGGAGCGGAGTCATCTGTAATTGTTGGCGCTCTGAAGGATCGAAGGAGGTGTCAGGCCGCAGCCAAGGAGCGAGATGAATCTGTGCTGGGACATGAACTGAACCGAAATCTAAACCCTGACTCCTCCGTCATCTTCTTCTGCTCTCATCTCTCCACAAACTGATTTCTCTGAAAAAATGAACATTTAAAATCAGAAAACACTCAATCTGAGCTCAATTCATCCAATACAGCTTAAAGAGGGGTATCGTTCATTTTTCAGTCTTAATTTTGTCCCTCTGGTGCCACTGTAGTTTGATTGAAAGTTCATAAAAATCTCAATTTTTCTCTCTAGAGTTTCAGAAAACCCTTATTTCAGCCTCAGACTGAAACACTTTGTTTTACCTGCCGTCTCTTTAACCCTCTTTGTTCAATCGGTCAATTTTGACCACTTTCGATTTTGCCTTCAAAACTGTTTACACGCCTTGCTTGGTATCCTTTTTTTTCAGCTTGACATCACCTGTTTGATTTTACTATTATTTATACATTTTTATTCATTACGTGTGAACACACTGGATCTACAACTGCAGCAAAACACAAAATCTGAGTAGGAAAAGAAACATTTTTATTGTTTGTTTTTAAAGGTGGAAACCAACAACATGTAATTAGACACTTATATAACTTAGAATACAAAATATAATTTGTTTCGATGTGAAAAAAAGTAAAACTTTGTCCAAAAAACACTTAATGTACAACAGTTGACATAAAAACAAAGGATATTCCAGGCGTTTTTGGACTGTCTATGTTGGTCAATCTTTATTTCTTTCCCATTTTTTTAAAATGTATTAATTAATTAATTAATTAATTAATTAATTAATTAATTAATTAATTAATTAATTTAATTATTTATGCATTTATTTATTTATCCCAGCATTCTTGTAAAAAAATGGGTCAAAATGGGTATTGATTAGGTTTTTTTTGCTACCAATGCCCTTATTGATTCTGCTTATAAAAAAAAGTTGCTTTACAGGTTTTTATTTTATATTTTATTCAGTTTATAGGTCAATAAATATGAAATTGCTCCCAGGATCTGGATATCCCTGAACCTAAGTACATAAAAATGGTAAAAAATCTTATTGACTTAAGTAGGCCATCTAGTGTCTTGGAGTGGTTATAACAGTTGTTTAAGTTGTTTGGACCCTGCCGTAGTTATGAAGCCAGCCATGAGTCTGCACCTACCTGTGAGTATTTGGCATTTGGAGTTCTCAGTATTGGTTGAAAAGAGTGACGAAGAGTTCAACCAAAGTTATACCGATGTATGCTAACCGCTAGCATATCAGTGCAATCTCCTATACATTAATAAGCATCAAGCTAGCGCTACTTTGTCAGTATTGTTTTTTATTTCTCACTTCTTCATCAAACTTTACGCAGAAAAATCCTGAATCAGAGTTTTCTTTGGGAACTGTTATCTTGCTGCTAAGCTAAGTTAGCCTTGGCAGGCGAGTCGACGATAGGTCTGTCTGCTCAAACATGGTGTAAAGAATTGGTAAGGGAACAGTGTTGATGGATTGAACATTTCATATCGATTCTTAACAGGAACTGGTTTATGATGACCATCCCTAGTTTTCCCCTCCGTGCAGTTGCTCTAGTGGTCTAGCACATACCTGTCGGGCTTTAAACCAAAGGCTCCAGGTGTAAAAATCCTCCCTCTACCGTAAAGTAAAGGACGTATGACTGAGTTTGATCCTTCTGTCAATCCAGACTCGTATTTCCACCGTAGCCTGAGGAAGGATCGGATATAAAACATGGAACTGAGCAGCTTTTGTTGCCGACGTTTAAGATTACGAGCAGACGGAGCTGTTTCCTGTTTCTGTGTCTGAGGACGCTGGGGGACGTAGAATAAAAGTGTGAGGAACATAAAATGAAGCAGCGCTGTTAAAGCCGATGTTTCCTCTTCACTAACACACACACACACACACACACACACACACCCTGCTGGCCTCCTGCCCACTCTCTAATCTCCTCCTCCTCCTCCTCTTCCTCCTCTCTCTACCTGTGATTTATAGCTCTGTACAATGAAAGGTGAAGGCCGCGAGAGCCAGCAACCAGCGACCTGTGAGTGTGTGTGTAAGTGTGTGTAAGTGTGTGTGTGTGTGTGGGGATGGAGAAGCATCTTGTGCAGCATCTCCAGCTTCCCAGACATCAGCATTTCTACCTGTCTGCTGTTTTATTAAAGCTGTGATGAAGAACGTTTCCGCACACGGAGAATAAAAACTAAGGAAAGGGGCGGGGCTTCAGCCTCCTCGCTAACCTCACCATGCCCTTATATGGACAAAACTCCTCCCCCATTCAGTGTGTGCTGGTAGAGAAATGATCTCTCCAGCCTGAAATCCTGTTTTGAAACAGTATGTGTGTGTGTAGTTTCTGCTGTTTCTGACGCCAGCCCCTAGTGGACACTCAGGGAACTGCAGGTTGTTGTGAAAACACCTTCCAAAGAGATATTTTTAAAAGCTCTGTTGAGTTAGTGTTGATGTGAACAGCAACATGTTGGGCCATTTGTATCTCACACTGTGGCCCCCTACTGGTCTGGCATGGTTATGCAGATGTTTTTTTTTTTTTTTTTTTGATGGGCTTTCATGCCTTTAATCAGACAGTGGATAGAGCAGGAAACACATCAAGAGTGGGAAGCCACCTGTGTGAGAGAGGCCACAGGTTGGACTTGGACCCAGGCCACCCACGCAAGGGCAAACCCCACAGAGTGCAACCCAAACCACTTCTGTGCTCTGATTCAGATGTT